>NW_006399778.1:640458-685401 GCF_000299155.1 Elephantulus edwardii | reverse complement strand
GAGTAGGGGGTGAGGTTTGGGGAGGTGCGGGGGGATTGTGTACCAATGAGGGAGTTTTTCTTTTGCTTTTCAAGGAGAGGAGCAAATGGGGGGGGGAGGGGTTTGTGCGGGGAGAAGGGTACAACAATGAATTAATGAAATTCCAAAATCTCTGTAGATGTTCATTGAAATGAAAAATAAACAAACTAAATTAATAAAAAAAGAAAAAAAATGGCTAATTAAAACTTAACTATATTGCTTAGTTAATTCAGTTGACAACCCTAGGGAATATAAAAAAAAAAAATTCTGGCACGCCCAAATGCTGGTGATGTGCCAGAGACCTCCAATCCATCTGGCAAGTCTAATCTACTGACACTCACTTGGGATGAAAATAAAGCCAAAAGAACCCTGAATGTTCCATACATGACCCTCAGCAAGACACAAGTAACCATCATCCAGCATAAAACCAATTATAGATGAGGAAAATATTGAGATTGTTAACAATTTCAGCTTGCTCAGTTCCACAATCAACCCGTTTGGCACTAACAGTCAGGAAATCAAAAGACAAATTGCATTAGGAAAACTTGCTGTCAGTGACATCTCTATAGTGCTGAAGAGCAATGGTGTCAGACTAGAGACTAAGGTGCACCTGATCTAGGGCATGGTCTTCACAATTACTCACTATGCATCAGAGAGCTGGACAATGATCAAAGATGGCAAAGAAGAATAATTGATGCCTCTGAGTTGTGGTGCTGGAGAAGAACATTGTGTGGACTGCCAAAAGAACAAAAAATAATTCTGTCCTGGAGAGGGTAAAACCAAGCTGCTCCTTGATGGCAATGATTTTGAAGCTCTGTCTCTTATACTTTGGATATGTTGCCAGAAGGGATCAGTCCTTGGAGGACATTATGCTTGGAAAGGTGGAAGGACAGTGCAAGAGGGGAAGACCTTGGGTGAGATGAATTGACATAGTAACTGAGGTAATGAAGGCAGCAGATGTGTCAGAGGCAATGACACTTGCTCAAGATAGAGCAGTGTTCAGATCTATTGAGTGTCACTATGAGTCACAGTTGACTTGACAACACATAACAACAAACAACAACATATTAATGATTGATTTTAATTAAAGGTTTAATTTGGAAGACCTACATGATCACTGAGCCAGTCCAAATGAACAAGGTATCATATTTCAAAACAATACATCAATTAAGGATGGAGTCAAATGGCTAGATGCTGTTATTGTCATCAGTTGCTGTTGAGTCAACACTGATGAGTAAGTGGACTCGTGTATAATAGAACAACATGTTCCTCGTGATCGTTGCTCTGCTTGAGCCCACTGTTTAGACTGTTGTGTCATTCTATCTTGCTAAGATTGTCCCTCTGCCTCACTGATGCTCCACTTTGCCAGTCATGACAAGGGAAAGACAGAACAATAGATTTTAATGTAACAGATTACAAAAAAAAAATTACTAATATTATTTTGGATTCCCCATCACAGCTAACCTTTAAGGAACTACCATTTGTGGAGCATTGATGTATGATCAAAGAAGAGAAGCACCAACGGTTTAAAGGTCATTAAAATATCTCTCTTTTTAAAGGATACATTTGCCCAAGGCCAGCTTTTCTTCAGACATTTCAACCAAAACAGCATATGACAGATTAAATACAGAAGCAAATATGAGGACCCAACTATGCTCTATCAAACCCAACATTCAAGAGATGAGCAAAAATGTGAATTAGTGCCACTCTTCTCCCTCAATTGTTTACATTTGGGAAATTAATGATTTTTGTTTTCTAAATGTTGTTTATTTTGTTGTAGTCATTGAGACTATACACAGAAAAGCAAAACTCTAGAGTCCATGAGAACTCAACCATTTCTCCCTGAACACAATTCAGTGACATTGATTACATTCTTGAAGTTGTAGAACCTTTCTTGCCCTCATTTTCTGTAATGTTCCTTCCTCAGTAACATAAACTTATAGCCCCCTAGAGTTCCTATGTAAAATTTTTAGTTGCTGTTATCAACTCAGGGAGCCTATCTTTAGGGAGTTGTGCTATTAAAACCAAAGGTGGTGCCTCTCTGGTGGTTCAAACCTACCCGCTCCTCAGGAGAAAAATGGTAATCTCACATGCAATTTACAGCCTTCCAAAACCCCGTTGAAAGGTCAGCTCTGAGTAGTTTTGACTTAACAACAATGAGAGAGATGGCAATCTAATCCCATATACATCTTGTTTTTGTTGTTGTTGTTAAGTTCCCTCGAGTTGTAAATTACTTATAGCGATCCTATGAACAAAAGACTTGAACACTTGTTTAACTTTCATCGTTTAGCCACGTTCATAGAGTTTCTGGAGGTAAGCCATTTCGGAAATGGATACCACTCCTGCTTCTAAGCTTGTTTTAATCAGAAAACTCCACCAAACACTGTCCACCATGAGTAACCATTATCACATTTGACACATCAGTGTCACAGTGTTCAGCTTCACAACAACCACAAGTTACCTCTGCACAGCAAGTGGACACACCTGGGCTATATAACCTAGAAGAATGTTTCACCAAAAACAATTAAAAACAGGTCTGAGGGCCATTGATTAGAGTCACCCACCTTTGGCTTGGTAATATAATTTTCTGTCCACCAGGCCAACTGATCTCTCTCTATGTTGTTGTTGTTGTTAAGTGCTGTCAAGTTGTAGGTGACTCATAGTGACCCTATGAACTAAAGTCCTCAACACTTGTGTGACTTTCATCCTTTTTCCAGGCTCATAGGGTTTCCGGAGGCAAGCTATTATGGAAGTGAATGCCACTCTTGCTTCTAAACTTGTTTGAATTGGGAAGCTCAACCAAATACTGTCCATCATAGGTAACCATTATTGCATTTGACACATCAGTGTCACAGTGTTCAGCTTCACAGTAACCACAGGCCGAATAAAATCAACTCACACTCAATGGTGAGTAAACATTCCACCCTAATCCTCACCAGAACCAGCAAACAAGCCTCTGTAGAATCCGGCTGCTGCAGACAACTTCCAAACTGGATTCCAGCCCCATACTGCTGATCAAAAGCATATACATCTTAGAAGAGTATAATGCTCAAGTCAGACTTACACACACACAAATGCTCGTTAAGATGATTTCATGGGATATTTTTGGTTCAAGATTTAAAGATTATTTCAGGGCAATAGTTTCAGAGTTCAGATCCAGAAAACCTAGTTGTTATTGCTGTGTGCCATTGAGTTATAACTGATCTGCTTCTCTTCTGAAAATCTGAGATTATTTTAAAATGTTAAACCGAAAATATTCCCTTAGGTAATTTTTAAGTTGTCCAGTGAAAATGCAACCTTCAAACCAAGGAAACAAATTCCACAAGGTGTTTGGCTGTAATATTAAGCTGTTTTTAATTTCAATTTTTTTCCTCTTATCATGAAATGAACTTATTATTTTCTTTTCTCTAAAATGTAAAATTTTTATACTGTCTCCATTTTCCTTTTCAATGTGGTAAATTTTGACAGGACTTTGATAAAAGTTCTCTGAAACTGTCAATAATTTTAAGGATATAGAGGGCTAGAGAAACCAGAAGATTTGCAAACTACTGCTCTAAGACCTCAGCCACCAACATGCTACACCATGGGAACGAGCCTTGTTTATGTCTTCCACTAGATTCCCACGCTTTGGAGGACCGTGCTTCTGAGGTAAGGGGGTATGAGAAAGGTGGATGCAGCCCACAGCAGGTCAGAACAGGGTACTCCCTCTGGGTCTTTGAGGAAGTTGCATTATTACCCATCCCCCCTTTTCAGGAAGTCCCTTCCTCTTTCTGAGTTTGGACCTTCACCGGGGGTGGAGGGGTCAGGGGATGGGGGGTGCAGGAGCGGATGGATGGCAATTGTCTTCCAGAAACTATCTTTCTCCAGTAGAGGATTCAACCCGGAAGCAAAGGTTGTTGTTGAGTCCAGCTCATAGCTGACCCTCTCTAGGGGGTTTTCAAGCCATAAATTGCACAGAAGATTGCTCATCTTTCTTCTGAATAGGAGCTGGTGGATTTGAACCATTTATCTTTGGGTAGGCAACACACCTCCTTAAATACTAGGTCACCAGAGCTCCCTAGAGGCAAGAGTTATTGTTGTATTCCACAGAGCTGGAACTAATCCATAGCTGACCTCCAGTGGGTTTTCAGAGACATTCAATCTCCCAAGAGGAGATTGCCTATCTTTTTCCCAAGGAGGAATTGGTGGATTTAAACCACATACTTTTGCCTTAACAGAGCAATTCCTTACTGCTGGTGGCCTTATGGGTAAGGGGTTGCACTGCTAACCCAATGGTAGGCAGTTTGAATCTTCTAGCCCTTCCACAGGGAACAATGGATAATCTCCCCCTATGTGATTTGCAGCCTCTGAAACCCACTGGAAGACCAGCTATGACTCAGTTCTGATTCAGCTGAAATGAGCGAGTTTTTTAGGGAGCTCTGGTGGCCTATTGGTAAGAAGCTCTGCGGCAGTCCCAGTTTGAATCCATCAGCTTCTCTGCAGAAGGATGGGCAGGCTCCTCCCATGCTACCTATTGGCTCTGAAATCCTGGTGGAAGGTCAGCTATGAGTCTGTTTCGATTTGACTGCACACAACAAAAACAAGCCACCAGAAATCTCTGGAAGGCAAGAATAGGATAAGGCAAGGAGGCACTAAAAATCTCAGTCACTAAGAGAAATAATGTTTTAATACAATGCTTTCGAAAAATAATATATCAGTGTTAGGACACTAGATACATAGTACTGATTTTTCATTTTGCTTCAGGTTTCAAAGTGACTGGGCCCAGCACTTCATTTGGACAAGTACATGCTGCTCTGGGAAAAGTGCTGAAGACTCAGAAAACAGACCCTGCTTTGCCCTGTAGAAACCATAAACCATTTTGCAAGGTAGAAATAAGCACTAAACAAATCATCAAACTCATTGTGGTCAAGTTGGAGTTGACCCACAGCTGACACTGTAGCGAGTTTCCATGGTGGCAAATCACACAGGAGGTTGTCCATCTTTACCAAAGAGCCTCTGGTAAATCCAAACTTCCAGAGAGGTATGCAATTCGGGTTAGCAGCACAATTCCCTACGGATTGTTACCATGTTGTACTTTGAGTTGGAACTGACTCATAGCTGACCTTCCATTGGCTTTTCAAAAGCCATAAAGCACATGGGAGGAGACTGCTTATCTTTTTCTCTCAGAGCAGCTGATGGATTCAAACCATAGGTCTTTGGGTTGGCAGCACAACTCCTTATCACTAAGCCACCAGAACTGCCCATCTTTCTCCAAGTGATCCTCTGGTGGGTGAATTCAAACTGCTAGAGAGGTGTGGACTTTGGGTAAGCAACACAACTCCCCATGGACTATGCCACAAATTTGACAGGAAATATGTAGTATTATGGCCAAAGAACAAGGTATCTTGGGAACTCAAAGAAGGTACCCCTAGCCTGGAGAAATGGGGTTAAGTGTGTCAGAGACAGTAAGATTGGCACAGAATAGAGCAGGGCTTAGGGCTATTATACATAATAGGGTCGCTATGAGTCACAAGCGACTCGATGGCACATAACAACAAAACCACTAGCCTGGACTTGAGGATTCAGAGAAGACTTCCTACCACAGTAGAAGGAAGAGAAGGCGTTAGCCTGTGAAGCAAGAAGACAGGAATTCCTGACAGAAGCATGTACAAAGAAGTGTATGTAGAGGAGGCATGTGCAGATGACTGAAAGAATAAGAGAAGATCTGCCTTGTTTTTAGGGAACCAGACCTTCTGTTTGGCTAAGACTTAAAACATGACAAGGTTAAGAAAGAATAGAAGGCAGGAGACAATTTCAATTGTCTAGAAGGCCGTGGTGAAGCAGATGGAAGAAAATGAATGAGATAGTTATTAGGGAGGTGAATGGACAAGGCTTGGCAATAGAGTAAATAAATGTAGGTCAAAAGGGAAAAGTCAAGGATGACTCTCACATTTCTGGTCCAGATACCTAGGCATGTGACAGTATCTGCCTTCATGGAAATCACTCATAGTAGGAACAGTAAGAGAATGAAGAATGACTTCAGCTGAGGACATATTATACCAGGATGCCTGTGAGACATCCTGGATGGTACACAGTTAAACTCTGAAGAGCCTAGTATTAAAGGAAAAGCCAGAGGAAGAGGAAGAGGAACATAAGAAACGTGAAAGAGGCACTAAAGTTTCACTCCCTCATCTTGAGTTTACCCTTTCCCTTCCAGGCACAAGAGTTGGTCCCAAGAGCTTAATATATGCCAGATACAAGTCTATTGCCATCTCAGTGCCCAGCCTGCCTAGGAAGCCAACCTGTGACAACATGTACTCAGATCTGTCTGACCCATGAGTCTCTCCAGCCCACCCAGGAGGACCAGGAGAGGTAGAATCTGAATCCTTCCAGATTCAGTGTGGCAAGTCCTAGGTGGAACCCAGCCACTGCCCTGGCTCATTCTTCATGGGCTGCCTCTGTCTAGTGCCAAATTCCTGCTTGCTAATGGCCTTCTCTCTACTTTCTAATTCTACTCTCTTGGCCTTAGTCCTAAACTTGGTATTCAGATGTACCTTTGCATTAAGAGAATCCTTGAAATCACTCAAAATGTTACCAGCTAGGTCTCCCCTGTTGCTGTTAAGTGCCATCAGATTAACTGATAGTGAACAATAAACAGAAAACTTGTCCTGTTCTTCACACTCTCCATGATCTCTGCCATGTTCAAGCCCATGAGTCTCCCCTAGCTCTAAAGGTGTTCATGCTTTTATTCACATTTTATTTGTTTCCTCTGCCTAGGACATCCTTCTAACTGAGTAGCCTGGCTAACTACTAATTGTCCCTTAAGACTGCTTAGGCCTCACCTCCTCCAGTTATTTTCCCCCTAAATCTCTCTCCTCTCTGGCCTCCCTCTCCACTCTGAACACCTAATTATATACTCAACTACAGTCCCTAACAAACCAGTTACTGACTCTAACTCAAGTGTCAGAGTAGAGCTTGGGCTCCACAAGGTTTTCAGAGATGATAGATTTTTACCTCACTTGAAATTGTGTCTTTTTTTTGGTAGCTCTTAGAAGAATGAAATCATGTCTACTTATTTCCTCATCAATGACATCTTACTGGATGGCAATTTCTTTTTAAGACAATAATTAGAATATTCAGTTAGAATGATGTGGCACCAGCACTGGAGAAGGCTCACCAACAACCTGAATTATGCAGATGACACAATCTTGTTTGCAGAAAGGGAAGAAGACCTGAAGCACTTACTGAGCACATCAACCACTATAATCTTTACTATAGATCACATCTCAACATCAAGAAAACAAAAATCCTCCCCACTCAACCAACAGGCAATATCATGATAGATGGAGAAAAAACTGAAGTTGTCAAAGATTTCATTTTACTTGAATCTATGAATAACACCTATGGTAGTAGCAGTCAAGAAATCAAAAGATGTGTTGCATTGGGGAAATCGGCTGTCAAGAACCTTCCCAAAGGGCAGAAGAGCAACAATATCAGTCCAAACATTAAGGTGCTCCTGACCCAAGCCATGGTCTTGTCAATTACTTCAAAGTTGGACACTGAATAAAGATGAAAGAAGAATCAATATCTCTGAACTGTCACATTGACGTTGAGGACTGAATATATTTTTAATTGTTATTATTACTATTTTATACTGGTTTATTTATGTACACATTGTTTTTCACACTGGATCTTTCCCATTTCCTCCCTCAACCTATCAAATTGCGTGACCCTATTATTAATTCCCCCTTCCCCCACCTATCCCCAGCCCTCTGCTCACCTACAATAATGGTCTTATATGGTATTTGTCCTTATGGGACTGAGTTAGTTCACGTAGTATAATGTTCCCCAGTCACTCCCAAGTAATTTGTAAAATCATTGCTCCTGCATGCTGTACAGTATTCCATTGTGTGACTGTAATTTCTCAACCCATCTGATTGTGGTTGTATATCTGGGCTGTTTCCATGTTCTTGTGATGGTGAATAGCACTGCTATGAACACTGGTGTACAAGTCTCCTTTTGTGCCTCAGTTCTCATTCTCTCAGGGTATATTCCAAGCAGTGGAATGGCTTAAACTGCCAAAACAGCAAACAAATCTGTCTTGAAGGAAGTGCAACCAGGTTACTCTTTAGAGTCAAAGATGACCAAGCCTCGTCTCTCATACTTTGGACATGTTGTTGTGAGAGGCTTAGACATCATCCCGGGAAATTTGGAGGGTCAGTGAAAGAGAGGAAGACTCTCAACAGGACGGATTGATGCAGTGACTGTAACAGTGAGCTGGAGCACAGCAGAGATCGTAAGGATGGCACAGGACAGGGCAGGGGTCAGCTCTGCTGTTCACTGGGTTGCTACGAGTCACGGTTGACTCAACGCCACCTAACAGTATATGGACAGTGGGTACTGGGTTGGGCACCACAGAAACAAAACTTAGAAGCTTCCTTCTCTCAAGGAGCTTGCACTCTGGTTGTAGAAAATAAGCAAAAATAAAGTAGAATGAGCAATGAACAAAATGGTATTTTTTCAAGTTGTTATAAATTCCATACAGGAAATAAAAAGCAGTGGCTTGGTAATATTTGAATAGGTATATTAAACAGAGTGACCAGGAGAATCTTTTGGAGGAAAAATAAACCAGAAGTAGATTGGTCATGAAATTTAAGCTCCAAGGCTCCTTCCTGTCGATATTGTGCATTTTTAACTTGGTGTTTTTCCCTCAAAATGGATCTCCCAAAGTTGTATTCTCCTGAGAGTCCTACAAAGCCTAGATTTCCATCTGGCTAAAGTTTAAACATCTCATGGACAGCCAAGAGGACAAATAGTTATATCTTGGAGAGGGTGCAGCTGGAGTGCTCTTTGGAGGCAAGATTGATGAGGCTTCGCCTCACATACTTTGGACATTTTGCTAGGAGGTGCTACTCCTTGGAAAGGGAGGGACATGATGCTGGGATGAATGGAGGGTCGGCGAAGGAGAAGAAGGTTCTCAACACCAGGTGGATTGACACGGTGATTGCTGCAATGATCTCTTGTGTGTCAGGAAGTGTAAGGATGGTATAGGACAGGACTAGGTTCAGATCTTTTGTTCATCGGGTTGCTATGAGTCGTATTCTACTCAATGCCACCTAACAATAACAAAGTCTAAAATGTGAGAAGGAACAAGCCAGGAGAAGACCTGGAAGAAGGATCTTCCAAGCCAAAGGCAAAGGGACCAAGGGGAGAATAAACTAGTGAAGTTCTGAGGTAGAAATAAGTTTTCCATGTTCAAGGATGTGAAGGGTCCGTGTCGCTGGAGAGGAGTAAGAAGTGGAAAAATAAGATGAAATCAGAGGGCAATGGGCCTCAGCTTCATTCTCGTTCATGGGGAAGAGTTTGGATTTTATTTCAGGAGCAATGGGGAGCCTGTCTCTGGAGAATGACAAGCAAGTGAACATGACCTGAGTAACTCTGACTGCTGGGGAGAAATTAGATGGCTGAGTGCAAGAGGGACGCAGAGAGATCATTTAGGAGGCAAGAGGATGGTGACACGGACCAGGGAATGGTGTTCCCGATTCCTCTCCCCATCCTCACACCTGACACCAGCTTGGCCAGATCAGGAACTTGGTAAGCACCTACCAAGTGAACAGACATCCAGCATTCAAAACAAATGGGCCTGTGCCAGAGCTGCAAGGAGGCAGAAGGAACCAGATTCATCCAAGGACATAAGAGTGCTAGTGGTTCCCCCCGAGCAGCTTCCACAGGAGCCAGAGTCATTCACCCCACCTCACAGCAACTGCTGCGGCCTTTGGAGGGGCAGCATTGCCATTACTGAGGTCTTTTTAGAAATACAAGACCCGACCCCAGGTCTGCTCTATCACAATCTGTATTTTTTAACAAGGTTCCCAGAGGATTTGTGTACACACTGACGTTTCAGAAATGCTACCCTTCAGCACCTGAACAGTCACATACTAACTTGATCCAGTCCATGGATCCCCATTACCCAGGATCAAGTTCAAGCTTCTTTCCCACCATTTCCCATTCTTCTTCTCCAGCCATTCCCTACCACTCATGTGGTTTCCCTTAAAACTCCCCCCCCCTTTTTTTTTCTTTGTACAAGCTGTGGCCCCACCTACTGAGAGTGACTTTTATTCTGGAACTTTTTGAGGACAGGGACTAGATCCGTGCATTCCCAGGCACTGGGGTCTGACTGAACAAATGATCAAGCCCCTGACAATTATTCCAAGGAGCCTGGCATAAAGAAAACAGGCTGCTTCTCTGGGTGAGGCATATTGAAAGAGGGGAGAACAAGACCTCTGGTATCGGGGAAAAAAGTTCATATCTGGCTCTGCCATTCACATGCTATGTGACCTTAGGCAAGTGACTTTACCTCCTTGAGCCTCGGTTTCTTCCTCAGCAAGATTGGGCCATCTTTACAACAGTCCTAAAGATAAGCATCCAAAGTGGCCAAACCAGGACCTGAGTCACAAATGGTCTGGCCTTCCTCCAGCTCTGGCCCCGGCAGCCTTGAGCCAGGGGGTAGGATTATGGCTTACTATCAGAGATTGTGAGATGGTGCAGGATAGAGCAAGATTCAACTCTGTTGTTTGTAGGGTCGCTATGAGTCAGAGTCGACCTAAATGCAGCACCTGAAAACTCACACCAGGGGCTCTGACAGATTTTTCTGCCTGACATCAAATGGGCCTCAGACGAGGCCAGCAAAGCTTTCAACAGCTCAGAAGGGAATGAGTACTTAGAGGGAGAAGAGGAGGAGGCTCTGACCTCTCAGCTTAACATGAAGGCCCAGTTCCCAGTGGATCAGGCTGGGCACCGGGCCTGGGCTCCGTGCTCAGTGAAGGGAGCACATAAACATTCATGGAGACAAGAATTCCACATCCAAGTCTGCCCCTCTGCATTTAGCCTCTGCCCTGACTCTGTTCTACTCCTTTCCCATCAAGAAACATTCCCAGCCTCCTGAAATTTGGAGAAAGATTTCCCATTTTCAGTTGGAAACTCAGAGGAAAAGGTCAGAAGGAAGTGTCTTGGAATCTCTGGAGTTTGAGTGGGTCCATGGAGGTTGGGTTCTCCAATCAGGCCAACCCCCAACATTTACAGCTCAACTGAGGGCAGGAATGGAAATGTGTAAACATTTATCAGAGTAAGTTTATAAGTCAAGCACATCCAAGTTCATCCACTGCCCTGCAACAACAGCTCCAAGCAATCCTCACATTGTTGGGAGTATCTTTGCCAACAGAGTCTGGGCTATAGGGGAGCCACACATCCTGAATCTCAGGGCTCCTCTCCCCATGTGAAGCCAGCAGAGAGCCAGAGCAGCCAACAGGGCACCACTTAGATTCAATTAAATGTGCAGACAATTCTTTCCCATCATCACATTTCCTCTTCTTATCAGTCCTGTGAGATGGATTTTAGAACATATCCATTTTCCTGGGAAGAAAGTGAGGCCAGAGAAGTCATACCACTAGTGAGTGGAAGCCTTGGGATCTGAAACTCTAAGACTCATCCTCAACCTCCTAGGCCAAGCAGTGACCATTTGCCTTGACACCAATCAAAAAAAGCAGCTCAGTCCTAGACATGCATTTTGACATTAATTTCATGAACTATGAATCTCACCTCAAAACTCTGAGTTGAATTGGGCAAGTGACAAAACTGAGCCCTAAAGTGACTTCAGTATCAGGGGCAGTATCAGGGACCAGATGTTGGACCCCTGGCTCATTGCCCATTCAGCACCAACTACAATATATTACTTTATCATTCCTTGATTCAATCTTATACTAAGCAGCTACTTTTTGCCGCACTCTGCTCTGATGGTTAAGGATAAAACACCAACAAAAATTCCTCCTGCTCAAAGCATTGACAGTCACAGTCAGGACTCCTATAACATTGAATCATAGTATGTCACATTTTACAACTGACGAAACACTTTAAAGCTCAGCCTTTTACCCCATTCTTCCCACAAACCTACAAGGCCAGTACTAGAAACCCCAGTTGACACAGGAGGAAACTAGGGTTCTGAATCTTTCAGAGTCTCAGCTTGTGAACAGTGCTGAAATAAAAGTCCTGGGCGTCCACTTCAGACCCAGGACCATCCCACTTGCCCTGGAATCAACTTTACTAACAGACAGGCCTGTTAGTATCCAAGAGAAAGACAGCACTTCCTTTTGCTTTTCGAACAACACACACACACACCTGAGTCAGTGAGGCTGCTTGGGGGCACCTTCTACACAGGTAAGTGGCAGCACCTCCGCTCACTGGAATCCCTGCTAACGTGGAACATGGAGGTACCAGCCAGGCCCTCCACAAAGCAGGGAACTGGTTATGGTCTTGGCCCTTTGTAGCAATATCCTCATTATCTTCACCATTGCTCTGAAAAACATCTAGCTTTTAGTGAGTCCTCGAGTACTCAGCTTTCTGCCAAAGCCTCTTCCCTTCTTGCCAATCAGACAAGTGAGGAAACTGAGGCTTAGACAGGGGTGTGACCAGGCTTGAGTGACACACCTTTAAGTGGAGAGCATTCAGCTCCCTGAGATCTAGATACGTAGCTCCCCTCATCACCATCACCTCCCCATGAGGTCATCTCAGCACTGTCTTGGCCTCTGAGTAGCAGAGAGGAGAGTCAGTTCCCTTGAAAAAGTTTTGCCAGAAAAAATTTACTCTTTAACGTAAGGCTCTGGGTAGCAGGATAGTCCTTTGAAAATAGAAGCACCCATTTAATTAGGTACAGCCTCCCCTATTTACCCAGTCAGGAGTCTCCTTACCTGTACCCGGGGTGGGCAGCGGCTGCAGCTGACTATAGCGTCCGAACGTACAGGTCCTGCCTGTCCCCAAGCCCAGCCTCTGTGCAACTGGAAATTGCAGAAGTGAAGGAACAGAGCACACCACTGCCAAGTCACCCCCAGGAGGAAATGCTATGACTCTAGGGGCCCCCCAGCAGGTACCACAGGAGCATGTAAGCCATGCAGCTCAGGCCCTGGGCACTACTCCAAGGAGGCGTCTAATGGAGCTGTGGCCAGGGCATGCAACAGACACACACACACACACACACACACACACACAGTGCCAGCGAGCGAGCCTTGAGAGAAAAAGCAAAAAGTACAAGGACAGACACTCAAGAGAAATAGAAAGTGAATGAGAGAGAAGTGAGTGACCGAGAAAATGGAATGAGGAAGGGAGACAAGTCAGGGATAAAATAAGAGGGCAGAGGAAGAGGTGGAGGAAGAAAGGCGCACAGAAAAAGACAGATGTAAATGCAAGGAGAGTGTGAGAGGAATGAGGAGGCTACAAGAACAAAGAGCAAAGGAGTTAAAAGACAAAATGATGAGACAGAAAAAGATGATACTCAGATAATGAATCTCTCTCTCTTACCCCTGTGTGTGTGTGTGTGTGTGTGTGTGTGTGTGTGTGTGTGTGTGTGTGTAAATGAAATCAAGGAGAAGGAGGAGAGAAAGAGCAAGCTAGAACATATAAAGGATGAGAAGGGAGGAGCCCAGGGTTGCTGTTGTGGTCAGTGGCATGACTGGGCTGGGCATCCCTGGTGACCAGGAAGCACAGAACCCAAGGAGCCACTGAGGACAGGGATGTTGCAGAGGTGAAGGAGGGAAACTTCATAAGACCCTGAGCCAGTGTTTGCCAGTATTTGAACTGGTGCGAGTGAGGGAGAATGGGTGTGGGCAACTGAAGGAGTACGCGCGTGTGTGTATGTGTGTGTAGTTGGGTGGGGGCTTCCTGTTTATGTGAGAGGTGAGCCAGAGCTCCCTGGTTCAGCCTCTGGGTCATTTGTCCACTCATACATTCAGCCAGTAATTACTGAGCAACCTCAGGCATCAAGAAATGCCTCAGGAAGCAAGATCATCAGGTATTAGCTAGTTTAACCCCTTCCAACACGGAGAGGAAAACTGGCATCCAGACAGGATGCCACAAAAAATCAGATGCAAGGCCGAGTCAGCAAAACACAGTGTAATCTCAGCTCAGCCTGGTGTGTGAGCTAGCCACCTCCGCTGAGCCCTCATGGCTGCCCCATGTCAAACTAAAAACCAAGCTCTTGAAGGGCAAACCTCCCATTCAGATGTGCACCTGTCGGCACTCACTCACCGTGTTTGCACTCCCTACTCCTTCACTGTCCTCTGCCCACCACAAGCAGTCTCCTTGAATGGGAACCATGTTGTCTGCTGTTAGGAACTTTGGCACAAGCCCATTGTGATCTTCTTTCCTGATCTCCTGTGGAATCCCTTTGAAGTTGACTTTTTCAGAAAAGGCTCATAGCTGACCCTCCACCAAATGTTCCAAAAGTTGTTAATCACAAGAGATCACATCTTTCTCCCTCACAGCAACTGGAGGATTCTAACTGCATGCCTCAGGGTTGATTAATGTTATGAATGTTATAAAATAAAATGTCTATGAGTGATTGCATAAAACACTAATATGATTTATAAACTTTCACTGAAATGAAATGTAAAACAACCTTAAAGAATAATAAAAGAAGCCCTTTGAGCCTTGAGTGTCCTGAGGCACAAGAAAATGTTTCCTTCCTTTTTTTGTGTTTAACCCCCACACAACCATTCCCCTGAAAGCCAAAGCTTCAGTTCTACTCCCACCCCAGACTTCTTTCCTCAGATCTCCTTTACCTCCTCAGTTCTCCTGTAGCTACAAACTCCATGCTGGGAAGTCACCTTGGGGATCAGTCAGACGCCGGCCACTCCCCAGGACACTCAACTCAAAAGTTCAGCACCACTGGGCACAGGTTGTTTTTCAATAGTCCCTTCCACGTGTACTTACATCAGCTGGACTTCAGTGTCTCTCTGGAGATTATCAATAAGCAGGATATAAAGGCATATATTATCAATATTTTACAAATGAGGTAACTTCTTTTCCCCCCTCTCATACTCCACACCCATTCCATTAGCAAATTCTGTAAGTTTTAAAGTAGCAGTTTTACTTTAAAATATGCCCAACCCTGACTCTCATCAGGCCTTTAGCCACCCTCCAGTTTGTAGGAAATGCAAGGGCAGTGAAACAAATTAAAGAATTTCAGAAGGAAACAATCAGCCAAACGCAGGATGTGGAACATTCCACAGGACATCGGGCCCAGTGCCTCCAATAAGTCAGTGGTATGAAAGAAAAGGGGCGGGGGCTGCTCTGGCTAAAAAGAGATTTAAGAGACCAAAAATTCAAATGCAATATGTGGATCTTGTTTAGAACCTAGATATATCAAATAAATCTAAGGAGAAATGTATATCAGTTCCACCACCATCATCAGTCAGCACCAAGTTATCACTGGCTCCTGTCAGCCTCACATGTGTTGGTGCAGAATTGTGCTACAGAGGGTTTAAGCATTTCGGATGTATATCGCCAGGTCTTTCCTCTGAGACACCTCTGGGGCACTTAAACCTGCTGTCTTTTAGTTACCAGTTGAGCATATTACTATTTGCACCCCCTACGGAATGCACGTGTTAGTTAGGGTGCTGGAGAAAAGGCAGATTCAGGCTGAGTGACCCCAGGACAGAGATATAGTCCACAGGATGCTGTCTTGCAAACTCAAAGGTCACGCTTCTCTGGAGATTGAAATCCACCAAAGACAGGCTCTGAGGGGGAAAGATGGGCCATTATCTCCTGTGTAGTTTACAACCTCAGAAACCTGTGGAAGTGACTCATCTGAGTCAGTTCTGACTCCACAGCCATGAGAGTGAGTGAGTGGAGGAGGCTGCCCAGAGTAGGGACGGTACATGAAATGAGCTATGAACTTGGATAGAAAGTTACAGCTAATGCTCAGTGATCTGGCAGGGAGGAAACCAGGGAACAAATACCCCAACCTCTCTCTGCTTCTGCTCTCTGATGTCCTACAGTAACTCCCATTGCTGAGTCCAACCATAAGCAAAGAAAGCTATTACTTGCCATGTGTGTTAGCCTTTAGGAGCACAGAGTGGAATGGAGAAAGGTAGAAGATAAAATCTCAAAAACATATTTTTAAAAATCTGGAAAAATTCAAAAATGGATTGAATTTTAAATGATTCTAAATTGAATACACCACAGACTGCCAGGAGAACAAACAGGTTCATCCTAGAGAGGGTGAGACCAGGCTGCTCCTTGGAGGCAGGATTCTGAGGCTTCGTCTAACATACTCTGGGCATGTTGCAAGGAGGGACCAGTCCTTGGAAAGGGACACCATGCTTGGAAGGGTGGAGGGACAGCACAGGAGAGGAAGACCCTCGATGAGATGGATTGGCTCTGGACTGGGGTAATGGAGGTAGGTGTGTCAGAGACAGTAAGATTTGCTCAGGATAGAGCAGATTTCAGGGCTATTGTACGTAGGGTTGCTATGAGTCACGAGCAACTCGACGGCACGTAACAACAAATTAATAATTCTTAAATAAAGAAATGAATAATTTTATTATGTTATAATGGCCTTATGATTATAGAAGAAACTACTTACAGGTGGAAATATTAGGGATGACATCACAGGATGTTAGGAATCTGCTCTCAGACATTACAACAAAGTAAAAAGGAAAAAGAAGAAAGAGGGGAAGGGAAGAACAAACAACCCTTTTGGATCTTGATTTAAACAAATCACCAAATAAAAACGAAAAGTATAAAACAATTAGAAAATTCATCTCTTATAGGATGGTCAATTTTACTAAAAATCTATAGTCAGTGTTCATGGAAATAGAAGTTAAGAAATCAAGATGTGACTTTGACTAAAATGTGTCTGGTCTAGGCCACAGTGGTCTCAGCCACCTCTTATGCTGAACTAAGGATGACAGAGGAAGAATTGATGCCTTTGAGTTGTGGTGCTGAGGAAGAGTATCGAGCATACCATGAGTTGCCAAGAGAACAAAAGGGTCTGTCCCCAGAAGGGCAAAATTAGGGTGCTCTTTGGAAGCAAGGATGGTGAAACTCCATCTCACATACAGTGGGCAAGTCACCAACAGGGATCAGTCCTTTGAGAAAGACCTCATGCTTGGAAAGTAGAGGATCAGCACAGAAGAGGAAGCCCCTGGATGAGATAGACTGACACAGTGACTATGGTAATGTGGTCAGGGGTGTCAGAGACAGGTTGGGTTAGGACAGGGCAAGGTTCAGAGTCACACTGTTGACAGAGTCAGTACAAGCCGTGGTGGATTCAACAGTATATAACAACAGCAACCATTTATGCTTGTGAAAGCTATACAGTGAATAAGGAAGACTGGAGAATTTATTTATCTGGATAGTAATACAGGTGGACTACCAGAAGGACAGGGAACACTGATGGCATGGTCCCTAGGGAGTCGCACTGTCAACTCAAAGCCCAGGCCACTTGGGAAGTTCGAGTTCACCTGCGGCTCTGAGAGAGGAAAATGGGCAATCTCGTCCAAGGCAATTTACAGCCTCGAAAACCCACTGGAAGTTCAGCTCTGAGTTGGTTCAGCTACAACTTAATAGTAATGAATGAGGGGGTCAAACAAATCTTTCCAGTCAGAATGTTCCTTAGAAATGGCAAGACTTTGTCTCACATACTTTGGACACGGTACCAGAACGAGCCAGTTCCTGGAGAAGAACATCATGTTTGATAAACTGGTCATGGAAAAAGAAGCCCCTCAAGGAGATGGAATGACATGGTAGCTGCAGCGATGACAAGGACTGTGAAGAGGGTGCAGGACGAGGTAGTGTTTGGTTCTGTTGTGCACGGGGTCACTCTAAGTTGGAACTGACTCCATGGCATCTAACAACGTCTGTACAAAAGGGAGTGAAGGAAACCAAAAACTCAAGAAGAAATGAGTCCATAGAATGAACAGGTCACACAAACCAGGCCTCTTCTTGTCTGAGACCAGAAGAACTACATGGTGTACACACACCACTATCGACCATTCTCCACAGACCCAAATAGAACAGGAGAATATCATAGTATAAAATTTTCATTCCTAAAAAGGTTAGAATTATTGGACCTCTAGAGACCATGGCCTTAAGAAGCTATTTGAACTTGGAACTGAACTCACTCCCAGAGGCCTCCTTTCAGCCAAATAATAGAAATAAATAATACAAACTTGAGTAATGTGCTACATGTGTCCAAACAGTCAATATTGCTTAAAAGCAAAAACAAGAAGAAAATGAGGGGAAGAAAAGTTAGCTCAATGGAAACAGAAATAACAAAACAGAAAGAATGAAAATGCTGACACATTGTAAAAATTGTCACAGAACAATTTGTATAAAAATTTTTTCTTTTTTTTCATCTTCACACACTGGATTTATTATTTAAGATTAACATTAGTTAAAAAGAAATTATAAGGGATAATCAGGTACAAAAGGAGAATCATGGGCTGGGAGGTGACACCATGAGTTAACACACTCGGTGTAACATCACTGGCATCTATAACTGATTTCTTCATGTCAGTCTCATGATGAGTTGCAATGTGCTTTATGATTTTACTTTCCTAGTCTTAGACCATTTTTTCAGTTTTTGTAGTTTCTCTATGTTAATAAAAGAACAAAAGCACTCAATCTCACTGCCATTGAGTTGAACCCAACGCCTTGTGATGCTCCCTCAGTTTCTCAGTGCTGAATGAGACAAGATTGTCCACCCTCTTCTTACAGAGCCAAACTGGAGGATTCAAATCACCAGAGATGTACAGCCTTTTGGTTAGGGACACAATGTGGACTGTACCCTGAGAAATTCTGGGTTCTCTACAGATAGTAAAACCAAAATTCTGCTGGGGTGAATCCTCCTTCCAACAAGTGAGGATGATTAAGATTTCAGGATTTGAGATCTTAGATATTAAAGATGTTCATTCGCTTACATTATCTCTCCAAAATGGAACAATGAAACTATTAGGTAGAATTACAGATAGGCTGCCATGAAAAGTTATATAGTTTATATACTTCACAACAGTCAAGGGATGGGGTCCCTTGGAAAAGAACCTATTTTATGCTAATATGATTGTAAAGCAATTTATCCAAGGTGCTGTCCCTGTCCAGAAAGGGCATTGGCATGCTTGTTACTGTTGTTCTTAGGGTACCATCAAGTCAATTACGATTCACAGTAACTCATTGGAACGATAGATCTGAACCCTGTCCTAACCAGCGCCATTCTCACCATCTCTGACATCCTTGAGCCAATTCCTGCAGTCACTGTGTCAATCCATCCATCTGACGATCTTCTCTTTCACCAGTCCTTCCTTTTCAGGCATAATTCTCCTTTCCAAAGAACAGCCTCTCCTAGAAACATACTCAAAGTATGAGAGGTGAAGCTTTGTCATCTTTGCTTCAAGGAGCACTCAGGCTGCACTTTCTTCCTATTTATTTTTTTTGTTCTTTTGACAACCCATAGGATAATCAGAACTCTTCTCCAACATCACAGTTCAAAAGCACCAATTCTTCTGTCATCCATATTCATTATCCAGCTTGCAGATGCATAGCAAGGGATTGATGCAATTTAGTCTTCAAACTTACATCACTTCTCCTCAGTACTTTGGAGGCTCACCTCACTGCAGACTCACAGTGTAATATGTCTCCTGAGCTCCTAACTGCTGGTATCAAGGATGTTGATTGTAGATCCAAGTGAATATAAGTCATTGACGGTTTCAATCTTTTCTCCACCTATCATGAGGTTACCTATTGATCAGTCCAGTGGTAAAAATGGAGTACACTCCATTATGCAACCAATTTGTACAAAAATTCTTAAATGAAAACCTAATTTGCTGTGCAAACGTTCACCTGAAACACAAAATATTCTTAAAATAATACAACAGAACCTACCTCAACTGGAAAAAAATGTGTTGTACTTTTTAAGGTGACAGATAGTACATGTATGTTATTACTGTTATTGTTAACTTTTTTTCAGGTAAGAACCAACTCAGAGCTGACCCTCCAGCAGGTTTTCTGAGGTAGTAAATCACCTGAAAGGAGAGTGCCCAACTTCCTCCATGGGAGAAGCTGATGTATTCTCACCACACACCTTTGGGTTGGCAGGGCAACTCTTTACCACTAAGCCACCTGCACTCCCTTAATAGTACATTGTTGTTGTTGTTGTTGTTGTTATGTGCTATCAAGTCACTTGTGACTCATTGCAACTCAATGTACAACAGCTCTCCTTGAGAATCCTGCTTTATCTTGAGCCAATTTCATTGTCTCTGACACACCTACCTCCATTACCCCAGTCACGGAGTCAATCCATCCCATCCAGGGTCTTTCTCTCTTGCACTGTCCCTCTATCCTCTCAAGCATAATGTCCTTCCCCAAGGACTGTTTCTTCCTGGCCACATGCCCACAGTATGTGAAGATAGAGTTTCAAAATCTTTGCTTCCAAGGAGTAGTCTGGTTCTACCCTTTCCAGGTTAGACTTGTTTGTTCCCTTAGCAGTCCATGGTATGTTCAATACTCTTCTCCACCATCACAACTCAAAGGCATTGATTCTTCTTCTTCTATCCTTCTTAGTCATTGTCTGGCTCTCAGATGCATAGCAAGTAATTGTGAAGACCATGGCCTGGATCTAGCACACCTTAGTCTCCAGACTGACATTGTTGTTTAGTACGTAGGAATCTACTATTCTAGCAAGTATACTGACCAAATCATTTGAGAAGCTGGGCTTTATGAAGAATATGGCATCAGGATGAGAGAAAGACTCATCAACAATCTGTGTTACATAGCTGGCACAATCTTGCTTGATCAAAATGAGGTCTGAGGAGCTTGCTACAGATCAAGGGTTACAGCTTTTACATCTAAACATCAAGAGCAAAACCAGATAGGTGAAGAAAAGATTGAAATTTACAATTAATTAATCTTACTTGGATCCACAATCAATACCCTTCATACCAACAGTCAGGAGATTGGGAGATGTATTAGGTTGGGAAAGTCAGATGTTCTGAAGATCAATTATGTCAATTTGAAGACTAAGGTGCACCTGATTCAAGCCATGGTCTTTCCAATCACCTGCTATGCATCTGAGAACTGCACAATGAAGAAGGATGACTGAAGAAGAATTGATGTCTTTTGGTTGTGGTATTGGAGAAGGGTACTGAATATCTCATGGACTGCCATAAGAACAGATATGCCTTGAAGAAAGTGCAACCAGAGTGCATCTTAGAAGCAAGAATGGTTAAGCTTGATCCTACATACTTGGCACATGTTGCTAGGAGAGGGTATTACTTGGAAAGGGGCATCAAGCTTGGAAAGGTGAAGGGTCAGCGAAAGAGGAAGAATCTCAATGAGATGGAGTGACACAGTGACTGTGGGTAATGGGCTCAAGTGTATCAAAGATGATGAGGATATCACAGGAGAGGACAGGGTTCACAGGGTCGCTATGATTTGTACTCGACTTGATGGCACCTAACAACAACAATATAGTAAAAAAAGTTTTTTGTTTGTTTGATCTTTAAACCAATTCAGTATTTGTTTACATGTTGGGAATCAGAACAAGGGAAAAGAAAACGGCTCAAACATTACGGGTAATTGTGTCTTGGGATATATTTTCCTGTGGCATTCTTTCTACAATGTTAAGTGCTTTTTCTCATGCAATATAAATGGGAATCAAAAGAATATAATCTGAAAAACCAATATGTTACTGAGAAAGGATAAGAGTAAAGATGAAAATACTGATATATGTATCTCTATCATTGCTGTCGAGTCATAAACAACTCATAGTTGACCTTCCATTGGGTTCCCAAGGCTAAAAATCACGTGCGAAGAGACTGCCCACCTTTCTCCTGCAGAGCTGATGGTCGATTCAAACCACCAGAGAGGCCTGGTTTTTGGGTTAGTGGTGCAGCTTCCTAGGGATGGACCATGTCACCAGAGCTCCCTGATGTACATAGAGAGTTTGAGTAGATTTATTTCATAAAATTGAAGATTATGAAAAGCAGTATTTATAAAATAGTAAGTTATTGTTAGGTGCCATTGAGTCAACTGCAATCCATAGTGACCGTATGAACAATGGTTTGAAACCCTACCCTGTCCTGCGCCATCCTCACATTCTCTGCCATACTGCCCATCGCTGCAATCACTGTATCAGCGGTCCAAGTCAAACTGAATGTTCTTCTTTCTTTTGATGACTCTCTACCTTTCCCAGGATGAAGTCTTTTTCCAGTGGATTGATCCTTCCTGTCAACATGCCTGAAGTATGTGAGACAGAGTTTCACTTATCCTAAAAAAGAATAGATTAGTGCTTAAAATATTAAGAAAGTGAGTAACTAAAGAAATAAATTAAAAAGTATAAGTAGGTATTTGACCATATCAGTGCTTCTCACCCTGGGATTATTTTGCCCTCTAGGGGACATTTAGGGAGCTCTGGTAGCCTAGTGCTGCACTAAAATTTTAAAGGCACCCCACACAGTTCAAAGCTACCAGATGGTCCACAGGAGAAGGATGATCAGTCTCCTCCCAGGCAATTTACTGACTCTGAAAAGCTGTGGGTCAGTTAGAACTCGATAGCACATGACAACAACAAAAGGGGACATTTTTCAATGTCCAGAGGGATTTAGGTTATCACAACTAGGGGAGAAGGAGATGTTTGCTGCTGGCTCAAAATAGAGGTCAAGAATGCTGTGAAACATAATTGGCAGTATCATGATATATAGAGAAAAGTTTGAGGTTATTAATGATTTCACTTTGGTTATATCTTGGCACCAGCAGTCAGGAAATCAAACGATGAGCTGCATTGTGAAAATCTGCTGTCAAGGATCTCTCCAAAATGAAAAAGAGCAATGATATCAGTCTAGAGACTAAGGTGCACCTGATCCTGGCCATGGTCTTTGCCATTACTTGATATGCATCTGAGAGCTGGATAATGAATAAGGATAATAGAAGAATTTATGCTTTTGAGTTGTGGTACTGTGGGAAAAGTATTGAACATACCATGGGCTTGCCAAGAAAACAAACAGGTCTGTCCCAGAGAAGGTGAAACCAGATTGCTCTTTGAGGTAAGGATTTTGAAGTTCCATCTTGCATAGTTTGGACGTGCTGCCAGGAGGGAACAGTCCTTGGGAAAGGACATCATTCTTGGAAGGGTGGAGGGTCAGCACAGGAAAGGAAGATCCTGGATGAGATGCATTGACACAGTGACTGTGGCAATGCAGTCAGGTGTGCCACAGATGGTGAGGTTGGCTCAGGATGGGGTAAGGTTCAAAGCCATTAGTCATAGGGCAGTTATGGGTTATAGTCAACTTGAAGACAGCAACAACAACAACAGCAACAACAGTGCATTGGACACCACCCTACAGCAAAAAATTATTTAGTCCAAAATGTTAACAGCACTGAAGTTGAGAAACTTAGGACATATTAACTATATTTAGAGTGTAATTAATCATTTCAAATTGCCTCCCTGGTTATGACCTTAATTTTTAAAAATCATTACCAGCAAGTCTAGATCAGCTTATAGCTGACCCTCCAGCAGATTTTTCAAGACTCTAAACTGAATGAGAGGAGATTGCCTATCTTTCCCCTGAGGAACTGCTGTTGGATTTGAACCACCAGAGAGGCTCCACCTCTGGATTAGCAGTGCAACTATCTATGGACTAGGCCACTAACGCTCTCTCTTCCCTCCTACCCTCAGTTTTGTCATGATCTTATAACTCCAAACTAGTGATTGATGGAACCGCAAATGAAATGTTCATGATATTGATAATGCAAATAAGGTGCATGGCACCCATGAGGGTGTGACTATGTAAATATTGTATTGGCTATTAATGAAGAGATTGACCAGTTTTGCTTTTGCCATTGCCCATAGTTAAATAGGGTACTACAATAAATTCAAACTGGCTTCAAAAAAGCTGTGGAATGAGGAATATCATTTCTGATATCAGAATGATCTTGGTTGAAAGCAGGGCATGCCAGAAAGATATCTAATTGGTTTTTCTTGATTATGCAAAGTCACTTGGCTCTGTGAACTATAATAAATTATGCATAATATTGAGAATAGGCATCCCAGAACACTTCATTGTACTCATGCAGAGCCTGTACATAGCCCAAGAAGCCTCATTCAAACGGAACAAAGAGATACTGTATGATTTAAAATCTGAAAACATTTCTCATACTTATTTAATTTGTATGCCATACAAATAATTTAAGAAACTATGGGGGTAAGTGTGTTAGAGTCAGTGAGACAGGCTCAAGACAAGAAAAGCTTGCTGCAAAACAATAACATGATATATGAAGAAAAATGTGCCATCAGGGTTGGAGGAAGACTCATCAATAACCAGAAATATGCTGATGACACACTTGAAGCATTTACACACTGATGACTTGAAGCATTTACTGTTGAATACCAAAGACTACAGCCTTCAGTATGGATTACACTTCAACATTTAGAGAACAAAAATCCTCACTACTGGACCAATAAACAATATCATGATAGATGGAGAAAAGACTGAAGTTGTCAAGGATTTCCTTTTACTTGGATCTACAATCAGCTTCTAAAAATTAAGACCTTGTGTGCAGCAAAAACTTTTTCTAACAGAGTGAAAAGAAAGACCACAGGCTGGAGAAAAACATTTGTCAATAACATTTCAGACAAAGGTCTCATAATGAAAGTTTACAAAATACTACAGAGCCTCTCCACAAGAAAAAGAGTGATAATTCAATAACAAATGGACAAAAGACACAAAATAACTCTTCACAAAGGAAGACATTCAGATGGTCACCAGACAGACACCTGAATAAATTTCAAAATCACTAGCAATCTGAGAGATGCAAATCGAAATAACAATGAGATACCAACTCACTTCATTAGTAGTGTTGTAGTTATGTGCCGTCAAGTCACCTCTGACTCATAGCAACCCTATGTACAATAGCTCTGAACCCTGTCCTATTCCTGAGCCAGTCTCTGACACATCTACCCAATAGTAATAATGAAGTTTGACAGGACAGCAAGCAGTAAATGTTGGCAAGGATGTGGAAATATTGGAACTCTCCTAAACTTCTGGTGGGATTGTGAAATGGTTCACCCACACTAGAAGGCAGTTTGACATTTCTTCAAAAAGCTGAACATAGAAATTTCATTTGACCCAGGTATTCCATTCTATGAATATACCCCAAGGAAATCAGAACTGAGACAAATGGAAATATGTAAACCTGCACTCATAGTAGCATTATTCCCAAGAGAAAGAAAATAGAAACCGCCCAAATGGGATGGGTCCTTGGAGAGGGACATCATGCTTGGGAGGGTGGAGGGACAGCGCAGGAGGGGAAGACCCTCAATGAGATGGATTGATTCGGTGACTGGGGTAATTGGGATGGGTGTGTCAGAGGCAGTGCGGTTGGCGCAGGATAGAGCAGGGTTTAGGGCTGTTGTGCATAGGGTCGCTATGAGTCGAAAACGACTCGACGACACATAACAACAACAACAAATGCCCATCAACAAACAAATGGATTGTGAAATTGTTTAATACTATGCAACTCTGCAATACCATTAATATTACATACAAGCAAGATACTGCTGAAAATTATCCCAAAACGACTGGAACAGCACATCAACAGAGAACTACCAGATGTGCAGGCTGGGCTTTAAAAGGAGGCCATGGCACTAGGAACATTGTGGTCAATGTTAAATGGATCTTAGCTTAAAGCAGACAGTACCAAAGGAATATCTATATGTGTTTCATTGACTATGCAAAGGCATTTGACTGTGTGTATCACAACAAACTGTGGCTAACTCTGAAAAGAGTGGGAATCCTAGAACACTTAATTGTGTTTATGTGAAACCTATGATAAGAGGCATAGATCAATAGTCTTTGATTATATAAAATACAATGTATATGAATGATTGTATAAAACAAAATTAACATGAATGAAACTAAATGTTATAACTGTGTAAACCAATAAAATATATGTTAAAAAATAATTCAAATGACATATTTCTTTTAGAAAATCCTATTCAAGGACCTCTTTAAAGTGTTAAAGAGCAAACGTGTCAGTTTAAAGACTAAGGTACATCTTCCCCAAACCACATTGCTTTCCAATGCTTCATATGCATGTGAAAGTTGAGCAAGGAATAAGGAAGATGAAAGAAGAATGGATGATTTTTAACTGTGGTGTTGGTGAACAATAGTAACTACCCCATGGACTACCAAAAGAACAAATCTGTCTTGGATGAAGTGCAGCTCAGCTGCTTGTTAGAGGCAAGCATGGTAAGATCTTGTCTCTATGTTTTGGGCACACTATCGAAAGGGACCAGCAAAGGACATGATGTTTGAGAAAGAGTGGGATCAGCTAAGAAAAGGAAGACCCTCAGTGAGATGGACTGACACAGTGACTGCAACAATGGGCTTAAGTAAAGCAGCAATTGGTGAGAATGATGCAGTACAGGACAAGGTGGGTTCTAATTCTGTTGCTGAGTCTATGTCAACTTGAGGGCATCTAACAACAGGCTTAAAATGAACTATCTCGGAGAAGGGGTGGGGGAAATATCATCACCACCAAAAAAGAAAAGCTAAGAGTGGAGTGCATCCTTCAAACATGAGATCCTGTGCTGAGAACCTCCTAGACCCAGGAAAAAGAGGTGAGAACGTAACACCAAGACAGTACAAGATGGTAAGAAGTGGAACAGTGTGAAGGAGAGGTGAGAATGACCCCAGGATCCATCAATGTTGATGCAGACACCATGCCCAACAGAAAGGCTGAAGGGGATATTAAGGGCAATAAAGCCAAGATGAAGAATGAACCACAGAGGAGAGCCGCAAGGTTATCTGCTAAACCTGCTCCTCCAAAGCCAGAGCCTAAACCTAGAAAGAATCCTGCAAAGAAGGAAGAGAAGGTACCCACAGGGGAAAAGGGGAAGGTTGATTCTGTCAAGGATGGGAACAACCCCACAGTAGATGGAGATGCCAAAACTGACCAGGCACAGAAAGCTGAAGGTGCTGAAGATGCCAAGTGAAGTGTGTACATTTTTTTTTTTATAACTGTATACTTCTGGTGACTGAACAGTTTGAAATACTATTTTTAAATAATATTTATATTTTTTTTTCTTGTTAAACATTTTCTTCTACCCCAACCCTTCTATCCCAACCCTTGTTCCAGATTTCTGTCATACATCTAATGTCTAATTACATATTCTTTTAAAATTGTTCTTCCCCTCATCTGTTCTAATGCAGAGCTCATTATCTATCCACACCCTTCCTTTTCTATCCCTAACTTCTCCCACGCCTGTCCTTTTTAATAATTATTCAGTACTTGTCCTTTTGTGGCTGAGATAGTCCACTCAGCATACTCTCCTCCAGGCTTCCACATGTTGTGTAATATTTGATGAGTTTATTATTTTTCAATGCTGTGTAATATTCCACTCTGTGAATGTGTCATAGTTTTTCTATCTATTTGTTTGTTAATGGGCACTTGGGTTGATTCCATTGCTTTGTTATTGCTGAATTTTCTAAAAACACAGAATTTTGTTTTACCTTTTTAAAAAAACCCCAATATTGTTAGCACATGGAAAACACCATCAATTTTTTGAGAGGGAGGAAAATGGGTCCCAAAAGGTCTCTGAGTTTATGAGAGTCAAGTCTATGCTGAAGGCAGAGGGAAAAGAGAAGACAAAAATGGAGTTTTGTTTTTCCACACCACAAGGTGTTTGTGTCAAGTTCACTAATATGTCAACACCAGAGAATCCTTCCTAGTCAGAGCCAATGGGAAGTCTCTCAAATCTAGAAGATAAAGTTGTTCTTGTTTATATAAATTCAGATTCAGAGACATACTATTAATGACATTTTCCTCCTCCCCAAAAAACAATGAAGTGTATGATGTGCTAAAGATTAAATAATTAAGCTTCTAACTAAAAGGTGTGATATTAGTGACATTGTCTGATAATTTCCACACTCTGTTGGATCATGTTTATTTGGAATGGGAATAAATATAGATTTCCTCCAGTCAGTTGACCAGGTAGTTGTCCTCCAGATTTCTTGGCACAACCTGGTGAGCATGTCCGGGATAGCATCTGTTTGTTGAAATATGTCAATCTGTATTCTATCAATTCCTGGGGCTTTATTTTTTTGCCAAAGTGGCCTGCACTTCCTCCTTCATCACCATTGCTTCTTGATCATATGTAGTTTCTTGAAATTCTTCTGTGTCAGCCAATTCTTTTTGGTACAGTGACTTTGTATACTCCTTCCAACTTCTTTTAATGCTTCTTGATCATTTAATATTCTACCCATAACATCCTTAAGTATTGCACCTCGTGGCTTGAATTTGCTCTTTTAGTTCCTTCAGCTTAAGAAATGCAGAGCAATAGGAATCCAGAATTAAGGTTGCATAGAGAAGTGAACTCAGGGTGGGGGGTCGGGGGAAAGGGATGGGGGAATTGTATACTAATGAAGGAATTTTTTTTTCTTTTCTTTTCGGAGAGGGGAGCAAACTGGTGAGGAGGAGTGGGCAGGGAGAAAAGTGCGGCAATGAATGAATGGAAATCCAAAACCTCTGTAAATGTCTATGAAAATTAATAAAAAAAGAAAAAAAAGAAATGCACAGCAAGTTCGGCCCTTTTGATTTTCCAATTCTAGCTCCTTGAACATTTCATTATAATACTTTGCTTTGTCTTTCCGAGCTGCTCTTTTAAATCTTTCATTCAGCTCCTTAACTTTACTTCTTCCCTTTGCGTTGGCTTCTCGGTGCTCTAGTGCAATATTCAGAGTCTCTTCTTTTTTTTTAGGCAGCAATCAGGCTGAGTTTAATGACTGGGAGCTGGGCCAGACCATACACAGACCTTTGCCCGTCCCCTTGACTCATGGCCCTGAAAAGCCAGAAACAGTTGAAGAGAGCTGAAGTTCCTCAAGGCAGGTAGCCATGGTCCCTTGGATTTTGTGCAAAATACTAAATGCTAATTTGGCATTGAAAAGAGAAAACGGGCAGTCCTTTGTGCAGCCAGCCCAGGGTGGAAAGGAAAGTGGGTTAGGAGCCCCCTGGTCAAGGGGACAAAGGGAAGGTGGGAGGTGGAAGAAACCCCCAGTTTAGGGGGATACAGGCACAGGGCAAATTTCTGTATAATCCTCTAGGGTAGAGGGCAGACATCCAAGCAGTGGAGATTATAGGTCCTCATCTCCAATGCCCTCGAAGGCGAAATTGCCATGGACATCACTGGCACTGGCATCTGTGCTGGGACTGCCAATCCCCCGCAAGCTCACAGCACTCAGCTTGCTTGAAAGTTTGACCATGGACTGCCAGCTTGCATCAGGTGATTCAAGCAGTGGTGGGGACTTTACTGCTTGCTGACTATCTGAGCGCCTCAGGGTGCCCCCCACCCGCCGGCGAAGCATCTTCCTAATACTGCCACCAGATTTCTTCACCATTAATTCATCAACCATGGACTGCAAGCAGATGCTCATCATGATAGCCTGGGGGCTGGTGATGGTGACCCACTGAAGTCGGTCCTTGCTCATGAGGTATTCGAAAGTCAGCTCCAGGTGCACTTCCCCTCTGCCTCGGCCCGGGCTGTTTGTGCCTCCAGTGGGCAATGGCACAGAGGAGGTAACCCGCCAGCACCGCATGCGGGTCACTCGAAAGGAACCTTCACGGAGCTGCTGGCCAGGCAGGCAGAGCTGGAGACTGAGCTCACTGTTGCCTGCGCTCACCACCAAAGGACAGTCCTTCTCGGGAAAGTCAGCCACACAGGCATCAAAGCGCAAGTAGCCATAATGCCGCAGGGTCTGGGCCAGACGCAGGAACTCCTTCTTAGAGACCTTCTCTTGCAGAGACTTGAGCTGCCGGTGCTGCTCTTTGGTGACCAGGATCCACCCACGCTCAATATCTGACACAGTCTGAGCATAGAGCAGGTTCAGGCCAACCCGATTCTCCATGACATCGTCATCATAGGCAGAATCCCAGTAACTTTTCCTTAGCACAATTTTATACTCTTGACTTCGCAGACTAGTAACAGACACATAAGGCAGCTCAAACTCTTGTAACTTCCGCACAAAAGAAAAGGATCCATCCTCTTTTTCTCGAACTAGAAAGAGACTAAAGTATCCAATCAAATCATCTGGAAGATCCAGCTTGGCAGCCACTGCCTCTAAGACATCCTCAGTTTGATCTGATGTTAGCACAGTGACCAGAACTTTTTGTCCATTGCTGAGAAGCACTTCCAAGAAGACTTCTTCTGTGGGGACTTGCTGTGTCTCCTGTTGTGCTGAACGCAGGAAACTATTGAAGGTCTCACTGCTTCCCAGCAGTGGGTCTTGCCGAACAGCTTGCATGTACTTCTCTAACTGCTCCCTCCTCTGTTCTACCTCAGCAGGTGTCAGAGAGAAAAGCTTCTTTGGGGGGAATGCAGGAAGCACATTGGCCCCATACTCCTTCCGGAGCTGCTCGTGCAGCCCCAGGAGCTGACTGTAGCGCACCAGACAGTGCAGGACTCCATTCACGTGAATGTCATAGGCCACGTAGGCGGAGCCGCCGCTGTCCCCGCTGCGGGACTCAGTTTCAGGAATGGAAAAGTGAACCGCACTCGCCATCTTTAGAGGCCTGGACTCCCAGAGTCTCTTCTGACATCCATTTCGGTCTTTTCTTCTTTCTTTGTCATTGTAATGACCTTTTGGATTCTTCATGGATGATGTTCTTGATATCCTCCCACAGCTTATCTGGTCTTCACTCATTTGTGTTCAAGACCTTAAGCCTATTCCTGAGTTGGTTTTTAAATTCAGGTGGGATGAACTCAAGATGAAATTTTGATCCAGTCATTAGTTTCTGCTTACAACTGTTCCTCCTCCTTTGTGTTTCCAAATTTGAGGACTCAGCCTTAGTTGCTATATCTGTTAGTTTACTCTAAGTGTGCTTTATTGTACATTGGGCTTTTGAAAGCCTATTATATTTTGAAAGTGGATGGCTAATATTTCTTCTTAATCTGTATTAATTTGGATACTTAAAATAATTTCTGAAGTTTATTCAAAAATAACAGAACTACCAGAAGTACAAGCTGGGTTTAGAAGAAGCAATGGCCCTAGAGATAGTATCACCAATGTCAGATCTTGGCCAAAAGCAAAGAGTACCAGAGAAATGTCTATTTGTGTTTCATTGACTATGTATGTGGATCACAACATTTTGCAGACCAAAATGGATGTCAGAAGAGACTCTGAATGGGAATCCCAGAACACTTGATTGTGCTCATGCAGAACCTACACTCGGACAAGGAATTGGTCCTCAGAACAGAGCAAGGAAACTCTGCATGGTTTAAAATCAGTAAAGGAGAGTGTCAGGGATGTGTCCTGTCTCCATATTTTTTTCAATCTATATGCAGAATAGATCATATGGGAGGCTGGACTTTATGAGGAGGATTAGAGGAGGATTTATCAATGACCTATGTTATGCAAATGACACAATCCTGCATGCTGAAACTGAGGAAGACCTGAAGTATTTACTGCAGAAGGTCAAGAACTGTAGTCTACAGTATGGATCGAAGTTCAACATCAAGAAAACAAAGATTCTTACCACTGGGCCAATTGGCAGAACCATTATAGATGAAGAAGAGATTGAGGTTGGTATCATTACAGCTTACCTGGCTCCACAATCAACACTCTTTTCTTTTTTTTTCACAATCAACACTCTTGGCACCAGCAGTCAGGAAATCAAAAGATGAATTGCACTGGGAAATCTGCTGTCAGAGACCTCTCTAGAGTACTGAGAAGCAACACCTTTGAGTGTAGTGATGGAGAACAGTATTGAACATACTGCCAAGAGAACAAACAAATCTGTCCTAGAGTGGGTAAAGCCACATTGCTCGTTGGAGGCAAGAATTTTGAAGCTCTGTCTCACTTACTTTAAGCAAGTCACCAGGAGGTACAACATGCAGGAGAAAAAGATCCTAGATGAGATGGGTTTACACAGTAATTGGGGCTTTGGGGACAGGTGTGTTGGAGACAGATACTGGCTCAGGACAGGGCAGGCGTCACAGCTGTTGTACATAGGGTTGTTATGACTGGCAGGTATCATCTCTTCCTTGCACTGTGGCCTCCTCATCAGTCTCCCTGCTTCTACTCTCACTCATTTCCTTTTTAATAATAATGTATTTTATAATACTTATTATTGAAGGTATTTATAGCAAAGCACACACCAATTGAAGAGTTTCTACATGTCTGATTCAGTGACTACACTGACTACAATTTTGAATTGTTCATCCATTCTCATCCTCCATTCTGAGTTGTTCATTCTCCAATGACATAAATTCAACTACTCTCTAATATTCTTATCTAGTCTTTGTACTTAGAAGAGACTCTGAAAATTGCACTAGAGAGCAGAGAAGCCAAAGCACAAGGAAGAATTCAAGATACTAAAGAGTTGGATAGATTTCAAAAGGCAGCCTGGGATGACAAAGTAAAATATTACAATGAAATGTGCAAGGAGTTGGAGTCAGAAAATCAAAAGGGCTGAACTCTCTCAGCATTTCTTAAGCTCAAGGAACTGAAGAACAAATTCAAACCTAGAGTTGCTATAATCAAGGATGCTTTGGGCAGAATATTAAGTGATCCAGGAAGTATTAAAAGAAGATGGAAGGAATATACTGAGTCACTGTATCGAAAGGAATTGGCAGATACAGAAGAATTTAATGAAATAACATTTGAGCAAGAGCCTATGGTGATGAAGAAGTTCAAGCTGCTTTGAAGGAAATAGCAAAAAATAAGGCCCCAGGAATAAATGATATACCAATTGACATATTTCAGCTAACAGATGCTGCCTTGGATGTGCTCATCAGGTTGTGCCAAGAAATCTGGAGAACAACCACTTGGCCAACTGATTGGGAGAGATGTATATTTGTTCCCATCCCAAAGAAGGGTGACTCAACAGAGTGTGGAAACTATAGAACAGTATCATTGATTTCACATGCAAGCAAGATTCTACTGAAGATTATCCCAAAACGACTGGAACAGCACATCAGCAGAGAACTGCCAGAAGTCCAGGCTGGGTTTAGAAGGGGTCATGGTACTAGGGATATTGTAGCTAATGTTAGATGGATCTTAGCTGAAAGCAGGGAATACCAGAGGAATGCATATCTGTGTTTCATTGATTATGCAAAGGCGTTTGACTGTGTGGATCATAACAAACTGTGGCTGACTCTCAGAAGAATGGGAATACCAGAATACTTGATCGTGCTAATGAGAAACCTATACTTTAACCAGGAGGCAGTCATCAGAACAGAGCAAGGAAACACTGCATGGTTCAAAACTAGGAAGGGCATACACCAGGGATGTGTCCTGTCTCCATACCTTTTCAACCTATATGCAGAACAGATTATCCGGGAGGCTAGACTCTATGAGGAGAAGTGTGGCGTCAAGATTGGTGGAAGATCTATTACCAATCTGCATTATGCAGATGACACAACCCTGCTTGCTGAAACTGAGGAGGACCCAAAGCACCTGCTGCAGAGGGTCAAGGACTGCAGCTTCAATATGGATTGAGTCTCAATGTCAAGAAGACAAAGATACTCACCACTGGGCCAATTGGCAGCATCGGGATGGATGGTGAAGAGATTGAGATTGTTCACAGCTTTAGTTTGCTTGGCTCCACAGTCAACACTCTTGGCACCAGTAGCCAAGAAATTAAAAGACGTATTGCGATGGGAAAGTCTGCTGTTAGGGACCTTTCCAAAGTACTGAAGAGCAATGGTGTCTCTCTGGAGACTGAGGTGCATCTGATACAGGCCATGGTCTTTGCGATCACTTGTTATGCATCAAAGAGTTGGACAATGACCAAGGAGAATAGAAGGAGAATTGATGCCTTTGAGCTTTGGTGCTGGAGAAGAGTATTGAGGGTACCAGGAACTGCTAGGAAAACAAACAGATTCATCCTGGAAAGGGTTAAACCGGGCGGCTCCTTGAAGGCAAGGATTCTGAGGTTCCATCTAACATACTTTGGACATGTTGGAAGGAAGGACCTGTCCTTGGAGAGGGACATCATGCTTGATAGGGTGGAGGGACAGCGCAGGAGAGGAAGACCCTCTATGAGGTGGATTGATTCAGTGACTGGGGTAATCGGGATGGGTGTATCAGAGACAGTGTAATTGGCACAGTACAGAGCAGAGTTTAGGGCTGTTGTACATAGGATTGCTATGAGTCACAAGCGACTCGACGGCACATAACAACAACAACAGCAACATATGGTCATCAGGGAGCTCTGGTGGCTCAGTGGTAAAGAGTCACATCGCCAACCCAAATGCAAGTGGTTTGATTCCAGCAGCTCCTTCATGGAAGAAAGATGGACACTCTCCTCTGTGTAATTTGTAGCCTCTGAGGGTCAGGTATGAGTCAATTATGACTCAACTGTATACAGTAACAACAACAGTTGTTGCTGTTAATTTTATTCCATGCAGTTTTTGTTGTTGCTTCAAAAACACAGTGCTCAAGGCAGATATTCTCACTGTTGGTGCTGATGTTGTTGCTAGGTGTCATCTAATTGACTATTACTAATGCCAACCCATGAGAAATAGCCAAGAACTTTCCCCTATCCTGCTCATACTCATACTTAAGCTCATTATGGTAGTAACTATGTCAATCCATCTCACTGAGGGTCTTCCTCTCTTTCTCTCACCCTTTACCTTTTCTAGCATGATACTCTCTATTAAGGATGGTTCTTCTGGAAAATATACCCAAAGTAAGTGAGGTGAAGTTTCATTATCTTTACCTTTAAGGGAGCACTCTGGTTGCACTTCATTAAAGATAGATTTGTTTGTTCTTTCTGCAGTCCATGAGATACACAATACTCTTTGCCAACACAATAATTCAAAGTCATCCACTCTTCTTCTATCTTCATGATTCATTGTCCAACTTTCAGATGCAGAGGAAGCAACTGAAAAGACCATGGCGTGGATCAGGTACACCTTAGTCTTGAAACTGATATCCTTGCTCTTTAGAAGTTTGGAGAGGTCTTTGACAGCAGATTTCCCCAATGCAACATGTCATTTGATTTCCTGGTGGCTGCTACCATAGATATTGATTGTGGATCCAAGTAAAATGAAACCCTTAACAACGTCAATCTTTTCTCTATGTCTCATGATGTTACCTATCAGTCCATTAGTTGTCGTTGTTGTTGTTATGTGCCATCAAGTCACTTGAAACTCATAGTGACCCTATGTACAACAGCTATGAACCCTGCCCTATCTTGAGCCTACTTCATTGTCTCCAACACACCCACCTCCATTACCCCAGTTACTGAGTCAATCCATTTCATTCAGGGTCTTTCTTTCTTGTGCTGTCCCTCCACCTTTCCAAGTATGTTGTCCCTCTCCAAGAATTGGTCCCTCCTGGCAACATGCCTAAAGGATATGAGAAAGAGCTTTAAAACCCTTGCCTCCTAGGAACAACTTGAGAATTTTAACCAAATCTTGCAGTCCAAAATTGACCAAACACGCAATCAAGATGTATTAATGATAACTGGTGACTAGAACCAAAAAGTTGGAAACAGTGAAGAAGGAAGAGTAGTTGGAAAATATGGGCTTGGTGATAGAAATGAGGCTGGACATAGAATGATCAAATGTTGTATCTGCAATGATTTTTTTTTAATTGCAAATACCTTTTTTAAAAGACACAAATGATGACTTGACACATGAATCTCACCTAATGGGATACATAGGAATCAAGTAGACTACATTTGTGGGAGTAACCGTTTGAGAAACGCAATATAAGGAGTCAAAACTAGACTAGTGGTGGACCATGGTTCAGCCTACAAATTATTCATATGCAAGTTGAAACTGAGGCCGAAGAAAAGTAAAATAATTTCACAAGAACCAAGGTATGATCTTATATCTCTTCCATCTGAATTTCAAAATAATTTTAGGAATAGGTTTGAGGTACTGAGCACCACTTATTGAAGAACAGATGAGTTGTGGGATGATATCAAGGATATGGCCAAGGAAGAAAGCAAAAGGTCATTACAAAAAACAGAGGAGAAAGAAAAAAAATCAAAATGGATGTCAGAAAAGACTCTAAAAATTACACTGGAGTGTCAAGACACCAAAACAAAGGGGAAACTTGCTGAAGTAAAAGAAGTGAACAGAACACTTCAAAGTGTAGCTTGAGAGGACAAAGAAAAGTATTATAATGGAATGCCCAGAGAGCCAAAATTGAATAAAAAGAGAAGAATTTGATCTGCATTTCTCAAGCTGGAGAACTGAAAAACAAGTTTGAACCTTAAGTTACAATATTGAAAGATGCTAGAGGCAATAATACATTGAAGGACAAAGCATTAAAAGAAATAGAATCACTGCACCAAAAAGAACTATTTAACACTTAAAATTTCAGGAAGTACCATACAAATAGGAGCCAATGGTAATGAAGGAGGAAGTGGAAGCTGCATTGAAGGAACTGGCAAAAAATAAGGCACCAGGAATCCATGCAATACCAATTGACTTGTTTCAATTAACAGAAGCAGCCTTGGATGCACTCACCAGTCTATGCCAAGAAATTTGGAGGACAGCTATCTGGCCAATGGACTGGAAGAGTATTTTTTTCCTCATTCCCAAGAAAGGTGATCCAACTGGATGTGGAAACTATCAAACAATAATAAACTGCAACCCTCCTCCAACATTCCTGAGGCCCCTATCCTGCTTTATTTTTCTTTGCAGCAAGTATTACACATGACCTACCATCTCTTTTACTTGCATATTTTGCTCACTATCTGCTTCCCTAACTAAATTGTATTCTCCTTGAGAGCAGAGATCTACGTGTTACTGTATTCTAACTTCTAGAACACCAATAAATTTTACTGAATGGATGAATAAGGTGAAAGAAAGGAAATGATTCATTCACAGTGATGTAGCTACTAGGTGACTGAGCTGGCATTAGGATCCAGATGCCCTGAACCATCCTACACACCTGTAATACATATTCATAACCATTGACTCAAAACTGACTCATAGCTAACCTTTTTATTAGGTTTCCAAGGTTGTAAATCATAGTGTAGATGGTTGTTCATTTTTCTTCCAAGGAGCTGCTGACAGATCTGAACTGCCAGAGAGGTGCAGCCTTTGGGTTAGCAGGAAAACTCCCTATGGACTATCCCACAAAGGTTCCTGAAACTTCTGCTACAAAGGGGGATTTTGTTTGTTTTATTGAGATTTTAATGAAAGTTTATAAAGAACTTGGATTTCCATTCATTCATTGTTGTACATTTTCCTCCCAACCACCCTACCCCTCAGTTTGCTTTTCGTTTTTTAAAAAAGGATTTTTGTTGTTATATAGTGTCCCCCCAGACCATTTGACTGTTGTTGTTGTTATGTGCCATCGATCGCTTGTGACTCAGAGTGACCCTATGTACAACAGCCCTAAACTCTGCTCTGTCCTGTGCGAATCGCACTGTCTCCGATACACCCATCCTAATTACCCCAGTCACTGAATCAATCCACCTCATAGAGGGCCTTCCTCTCCTGTGCTGTCCGTCCACCCTATCAAGCATGATGTCCCTATCCAAGGACCGGTCCTTCCTTCCAACATGTCCAAAATATGTTAGACGGAGCCTCAGAATCCTTGCCTCCAAGGAGCCACCCGGTTTAACCCTTTCCAGGATGAATCTGTTTGTTTTCCTAGCAGTCCATGGTATTCTCAATACTCTTCTCCAGCACCACAGCTCAAAGGCATCAATTCTCCTTCTATCCTCCTTGGTCATTGTCCAACTCTCTGATGCATAACAAGTGATAGTAAAGACCATGGCCTGTATCAGATGCACCTCAGTCTCCAGAGAGACACCATTGCTCTTCAGTACATTGGAAAGGTCCCTAACAGCAGACTTTCCCATCGCAATACGTCTTTTAATTTCTTGGCTACTGGTGCCAAGAGTGTTGACTGTGGAGCCAAGCAAACTAAAGCTGTGAACAATCTCAATCTCTTCACCATCCATCCTGATGCTGCCAATTGGTCCAGTGGTGAGTATCTTTGTCTTCTTGACATTGAGACTCAATCCATATTGAAGCTGCAGTCCTTGACCCTCTGCAGCAAGCGCTTCAGGTCCTCCTCACTTTCCACAAGCAGGGTTGTGTCATCTGCATATCACAGATTGTTGATAGATCTTCCACCAATCTTGACCCCACATTCCTCCTCATAGAGCCCAGCCTCCTGGATAACCTGTTCTGCATACAGGTTGAAAAGGTATGGAAACAGGACACATCCCTGGCATACGCCCTTCCTAATTTTGAACCATGCAGTGTTTCCTTGCTCTGTTCTGACGACTGCCTCTTGGTCCAAGTATAGGTTTCTCATTAGCACAATCAAGTGTTCTGGGATTCCCATTCTTCTGAGAGTCAGCCACAGTTTGTTATGATCCACACAGTCAAACGCCTTTGCATAATCAATGAAACACAGATAGACATTCCTCCAGTATTCCCTGCTTCCAGCTAAGATCAATCTAACATTAGCTACAATATCCCTAGTACCATGACCCCTTCGAAACGCAGCCTGGACTTCTGGCAGTTCTCTGCTGATGTGCTGTTCCAGTCGTAATCTTCAGTACACAGCTCTTATTCTGGAATCTTGTTATGCCAATAATACCTAATCATATGCGGCATCAGGATTGAAGGAGGATTCATCAACAATCTGCATTATTCAGATGACACAATTCTGCTGGCTGAAACTAAGGAGGACCTGAAGCACTTGCTGCCAGTCAAGGACTGCAGCCTTCAATATGGATTGAGGCTTAATATCAAGAAAACAAAGATTCTCACCACTGGGCCAATTGGCAGCATCTGGATGGATGGTGAAGAGATTGAGATTGTTCACAGCTTTAGTTTGCTTGGCTCCACAGTCAACACTCTTGGTACCAGCAGCCCAGAAATTGAAAGATGTATTGCCATGGGAAAGTCTGCTGTTAGGGACCTCTCCAAAGTATTGAAGAGTATGTTACTCTGGAGACTAAGGTGTGCCTGATACAGGCCATGGTCTTTGCAATCACTTGTTATGCGCCAGAGAGTTGGACAATGACTAGGGAGGACAGAAGGAGAATTGATGCCTTTGAGCTGTGGTGTTGGAAAAGAGTATTGAATACACCATGGATTGCTAGGAAAACGAACAGGTTCATCCTGTTGTTGTTCTTCTTGTTGTTGTTAGGTACCGTCGAGTTGTAGACGACTCATAGTGTCCCTATGAACAAAAGGCCTGAGCACTCTTCATAGATTTTCCAAAGGTAAGCCATTTCGAAAGTGAATGCCACTCCTGCTTCCAAGATCGTTTTAATCAGGAAACTCCACCAAACACTGTCCACCATGGGTAACCATTATCACATTTGGCACACCAGTGTCACAGTGTTTAGCATCACAGCAACCACGAGTTACCTCTGTACAGCAATGCACAGACCAGTGCTATACCACCTAAAAAAATATTTCACAAAAAAAACAAAACAATTTGAACCAGGCCTGAGGGCCACAGTCCTAAGGCCCCTTCAGGGGTTTAAGCCACCACCTTTCTTCAACCCTAGGCCCAGCCTTTGGGGCCTCGCTCTTGAGGGACAGCAGTACTGTACTTCAAACACAAGCCCAAAAAAGCACACGACCCCCAAAACTTGTGTTTACTTGTGCACACGGACTGCCATACACAGACAGCAAGGAGTCACAGAGACCCTGGCTGGAGTCATCCAGGAACCACCTTGATGCCTTCTCCTCCCCTCTCATCCTAGAGAGGGTTAAACCAGGCTGCTCCTTGGAGGCAAGGATTCTGGGGCTTCATTTGACATACTTTGGACATGTTACAAGGACGGACCAGTCCTTGCAGAGGGACGTCATGCTGGGGAGGGTGGAGGGACAGCACAGGAGAGGAAGACCCTCGATGAGGTGGATTGATTCAGTGATTGGGGTAATAGGGGTAGGTGTGTCACAGACAGTGAGATCGGCACAGGACAGAGCAGGGTTTAGGGTTGTTGTACATAGGGTCACTATGAGTCACAGGAGACTTGACGGCACATAACAGCAACAACAACGTATTCCTTTTATACAATTCTCTCCCTCATCTATTTCAATGCCATGTACATTACTTATCCTCTCTTAGCTTCTCCCCAACTCCCATGTCAGTCCCATTTTATAACAGTGGCATTATGCAGTATTTGTCCTTTTGTGACTGAGATACTTCACGCAGCATAATGTCCTCCATGGTCACCCAATTTGTATATTACATGAATTGTTTGTTTTTCAGTGCCGCATTGTATGAATATACCACAACTTCTATATCCACTTTTTTGTTGATGGGCACTTGGGTTGTTTCCAAATCTTTGCTATTGCAAACAAAGCAGCAATAAACACGGTTGTGCATGCTACAAAGGTTTTGTTAACTTCTTTCTGTCTTCTCTTCAATGGTAGAATTCCCGCCTCCCATGTAGGTGACATATATGACCAAGAGGCAATTGCGATGAAGAGGGAAGTTCAAGTTGCTCTAAAGGAACTGGCAAAAAACAAGGCCCAGAAATTAATGGAATACCAGTTGACATATTTCAACAGATAAAGCCCCGGATGTGGTCACCAAGTTGTGCCAAGAAATCTGGAAGACAACCACCTGACAAACTGACTGGAAGAAATCCAAATTCATTCTCATTCCAAAAAACGGTGATCCAACAGAGTGTGTAAATTATCGAACAGTACCACTAATCTCACACACAGGCAAAATTCTGCTGAAGATTATCCAAAAACAACTGGAACAGTACATTGATAGAGAACTGCCAGTTTTATAAGAGGTCATGACACTAGGGATATCATCACAACTATTAGATGGATCTTGGCTGAAAGCAGAAAGTACCAGAGGAATGTCTTTAAGTGTTTCTTTGACTATATACAAAAGCATTTGACTGTGTGGATCACAATTGTGGCTAACCTTGAGAAGAATGGAACCCGGAGGCAGAACAGAGCAAGGAAACATTACATGGTTTAAAATCAGGAAAGGAGTGCATCAGGGATGTGTCCTGTCTCCATACCTTTGGGCTTTATGAAGAAGAATATGGCATCACGATTGGAGGAAGACTCATCAACAACTTACATTATGCAGATGACACAACCTTGCTTGCTGAAACTGAAGAGGGCCTGAAGCATTTGTTGCAGAAAGTGAAGGACTGTAGTTAGCAATATAGATTGAAGTTCAATATCAAGAAAACGAAGATTCTCACCACTGGACCAAGTGGCAGCACCATGATAAATGGAGAAGAGATTAATGTTGTTAACAATTTTGGCCTGCTTGGCTCCACAATCAACACCCTTGACACTAGGCAGGAAATCAAAAGATGAGTTGCAATGGGAAAATCTGCTGTCAGGGACAGACCTCTCCAGAGTGCTAAAGACCAATGATACCAGTCTAGAGACTACGGTGTGCCTGGTCCAGGCCATAGTCTTCACAATTACTTGTTATGCATCAGAAAGCTGGACAATGACCAAAGATGACAAAAGAATTGATACCTTTGATTTGTGGTGCTAAAGAAGAGTATTAAACATGGATTGTCAAGAGAACAAACAGGTCTTTCCTGGGGAGGGTGAAGGTAAGCTGTTCCTTGGAGGCAAGGATTTTGAAGCTCCATCTCACATACTTTGGGTATGTTGCCAGGAAGGACTAGTCCTCAGAGAAGGACATTATGGAAGGGTTGAGGGACTGTGAAGGAGAGAAAAACCCCAGATGAGACGGATTGACACAGTAACTGGGGTAATAAATGTAGGGGTGTCAGACAGTAAGATTGGCTCAAGATAAAGCACAGTTCAGAGATATTGTGCATAGGGTCATTGTGAGTCAAGGCCAACTCAACAGCACATAATGACAACATGCAGGTGACCTACATTTGATTCCTGGCCAAGAAAGCTCTAGTGGCCTAGTGGGTAAAGAAATAGCGCTGCCAACCCAAAGGAGAGTGATCTGAACCCACCAGCTGATCCTCAGAAGAAAGATGAGCAATTTCCTTCCATGCAATTTACAGCTTCAGAAAACTTGCTGGAGGGTGAGCATCTAACTTGATGGCAGCAAGTTGGTTTTTGCTGTTCTGCTTTCCCAGTCTCTCCTTCGACCAGATGGATGTGGACACTTCACTTTGATCAGTTGTTTTCTCATCTATAAATGGAAGACAATCTGGAAGGATGAATAATAGGAAAAAAGTCCATGAGTTTTGAAAGCCAAGAGTTCCTGACTGCCACCAACAAGTATTGATTTAGAACAGGCAATTTACCTCTTTGAGCCTCAAGTTCTTAGTCTGCAAAATGGGAATAATCATATGTGCTTGACACATTTGTTGTAAAGAATATAAGATGAGAATTTTTAAAAAGGAGGAAAGGGAGTACAAGTTACCATTTTTACCTGAATACACTGAGGTGTAATTGATTAATAAATATAATTAGTAACATAGGAAAAACAAAGAAATAATACACAAATCTTAAAATAGGAGGTTACAACAATCTTTCTAAATACAAAATCCATATTAAAAAAGAAATCATATTCCCTTAAAAAAGAAAATACCATTTTTAAGAAGATATGACTTACAATACCAAGAAAAATATCTTGGAAAAAAGTTTTTAATAATCAAAGCTGTGCAAAGTTTTGATGGAAAAAGTTATAAAATCATTGAAAAATAATTAAACAAGAATTCAATAAATGGAGATATGTGCGATAGTACAGGATAAACATCATAAAGACATACACTCTTCTCAATTTTATCTATAAATTTAGTGCCAGTCCAGTAAAAATCGCATTAGAGGTTTACAAAGAAATTTATAAGCTGATCCTGAAACCTCAAATGGGAAAGCATAGAGCCAACATCAGCAAAGACATTTTTTAAGAACCAGTTCATAAGAGCAACAAAGACACAAGCAAGGGTATTCACAATATCAAGTATTATTTAAAATTACGGTATTAAGACGAAAAGGAAACCAAACCACTTGCTGTCTAGTTGACTCAGATTCATGGTAACCCCATGTATTGTGGAGTAGAGCTGCACCTGACAGGTTTAAAGGCTGTGACCTTTAGGAAGCAGATTGCCAGGCCTGGCTCCTGTAGCATCTCTGGGTAGGTTTGAACTACTAACCTTTAGTGAGTAGTCCAGCACTTACTGGCTGCACCACTCAGGGACTGTAGTTATAAAACAAGGATAGAAGAACTGTCTTAGAAGAACAGAATAGAGACCACAGAAATGAAGTATATATGGAAACATGACACATGTAAGAGAAATAGCAATATAGGTCAATATGAGAGAAATAAATACTGGTTTTACTATTATTGGATAATCATTAAGAAAAAATAATAGTAAAATTGGATCCCTAAATTATACCATATCCATAATTATATTTCTAATAAAGTACTGTGAAGAGCAAAATATAAAAAAATTAGGAAGTGACTATGGGATAATATCCTTATAATCTCAAAGAAAGGAAAGATTTTTAAAATTGCTGTTGTTCAGCGCTTTTGAATGAACTATGACTCATAGCCACCCTAGGAATAACAGATGGAAACAAGAGATGCCCTAGTACGTGCCATCTTTCCAATCTCTGTCAGAACCACGCCTACGGCTGCTGCCTCTGTGTTGTCAATCCATCTAACTAAGGGTCTTCCTTTTTTTTTTTTTTTGCTGACCTTTTATTTTCCAAGTATGATGTCTTCTTCCAAGGTTTGACACTGCCTTAACTTTCTGTGTCCTACATTAAGACATAGAAAATTAAAAAGATGGATAAACGTTAGCAGACAGAAAGTCATGCTCCCAAGCCAAAGGTGGGTGACTCTACTCCACAGCCCTCAGGGCTGCCTTTAATTGTTTTTGGTGAAACATTCTTCCAAGTCGTGTAACCCTGGTCTGTACACTTGCTGTACAGAGGTAACTCGTGCTTGCTGTGAAGCCAAACACTGTGACACTGAGGAGTCAAATGTGAGAATGTTTACCTATGGTGGACAGTGTTGGTGGAGCTCTCCGATTAAAAGAAGCTTGGAAGCAGGAGTGGCATCCACTTCCATAATAGCTTGCCTCCGGAAACCCTATGAACCTGGAGAAAGGACAAAAGTTATACAGGTGTCCAGGATTTTCGTTCACAGGGTTGCTATGAGTCGATGACACTTAACAACAGCAGCAACAACAACATAACATAAGAAAATGCTATGAAAAGGGTGAAAAAATAAGCCAGAAGATTCTTGCAAGCTATATTCTAGAATCCTGTGTTTGATCATACTTCCCAGAAGCTTCTTCTCAGATCCCGGCTCTGCCCTTTCACTGGTTATTTTTAAGGTCTTTCAGCCCTTCTGAAAGCAGAGGATACAGTACAAACACTTGGAATTTAATAATCTGAAGAAAAACCAAACAGAAAAAAATGAACCAAGTGTAAGAATAGGCAATTCTCAGGAAACAAAAAACAAACAAAACCTCAAAAGGTCAAGAAATATGACCAACTTTTACAGAAAAATCCCAACACAAGAAACTGGCAGGGGTGGGGGGTGCGGGGAGCAGGAAATTGAAGTACAACAATTCCAAATACCAGGGAGGATGGAGAACAATGAAACTCTCCTCATTATACTACTAAATATAGAATACAAATTGGCACTATCATTCTGAAAATGAATTCAATAATAAAACTGAAAAAGTGCACACCCTTCCTAGGTATACACCCAAAACCTCAAATATGTACACAAGAAATATGTAACTGTGGAATGTTCTACAATCTGCTATACAGCAAAAATAAATGACAAAGAAATACAATGCTTCGCAGGTTGTTGTTGTTGTTATATGCCGTCGAGTCACATGCAACCCTATGTACAAAGCCCTAAACCCTGCTCTATCCTGAGCCAATCACACTGTCTATGACACACCCACCCTGATTACCCCAGTAACTGAATCAATCCACCTCATAGAGGGTCTTCCCCTTCCACCCTTCCAATCATGATGTCCCTCTCCAAAGACCAGTCCCTCCTTACAACATGTCCAAAGTATGTAAGACGAAGCCTCAGAATCCTTGCCTCCAAGGAGCATCCTGGTTTAACCCTCTCTTGGATGAATCTGTTTTCCTAGCAGAACATGAAACACACAAAACACTTCTCTAGTACCACAGCTCAAAGGCATCAATTCTCCTTCTATCCTCCCTAGTCATTGTCCAACTCTCTGACGCAT
>NW_006399778.1:633894-639748 GCF_000299155.1 Elephantulus edwardii | reverse complement strand
ACTGCCTCTTGGTCCAAGTATAGGTTTTGCATTAGCACAATCAAGTGTTCTGGTATTCCCATTCTTCTCAGAGTCAGCCACAGTTTGTTATAATCCACACATTCAAATGCCTTTTGCATAATCAATGAAACACAGATAGACATTTCTCCGGTATTTCCTGCTTTCACCTAATATCTATCTAACATTGGCTACAATATCCCTAGTACCACAACACAGCCTGCACTTTTGGTGGTTCTCTGCTGATATATGTTCCAGTTGTTTTTGGATAATCTTCAGTAGAATTTTGCTTGCATGTGAAATCAATGATATCGTTCTATAGTTTCCACACTCTGTTGAGTCACCCTTCTTTGGGATGGGAACAAATATACATCTCTCCGAGTCAGTTGGCCAAGTGGTTGCTTTCCAGATTTCTTGGCACAACCTGATGAGCACATCCAGGGCAGCATCTGTTAGCTGAAATATGTCAGTTGGTACATCATTTATTGCTAGGGCCTTATTTTTTGCTGTTTCCTTCAAAGCAGCTTGAACTTCTTCCTTCATCACCACAGGCTCTTGCTCATATGTTGTGTCATGAAATTCTTCTGTGTCTGCCAATTCCTTTTGATATAGTGACTCAGTATATTCTTTCCATCTTCTTTTAATACTTCCTGGATCATTTAATATTCTCCCTAAAGCATCTTTGATTATAGCAACTCAAGGTTTGAATCTGTTCTTCAGTTCCTTGAGCTTAAGAAATGCTGAGCGAGTTCGACCCTTTTGGTTTTCTTACTCCAGCTCCTTGCACATTTCATTGTAATATTTTACTTTGTCATCTCATGCTGCCTTTTGGAATCTTCTGTTCAGCTCTTTAGTATCTTTTTTTTTCTATAATTATATTTTATTAATTTTCATAAACATTTACAGAGATTTTGGGCTTCCACTCATTCATTGTTGCACTATTCTCTCTACCCTCCTCCCAGTTTGTTCTTGTCCAAATGCCACAGTGCTTGTCAAAGCCACTTATGATTAATCTTCTTTGTCAGTGTGTCCTTTGCCATTCCCTATCACTCCTCCCTGAGAGAGACTTCACCCTGACTCATAAGGAAAAGGGTATGGCGTATTCTCTTAGCTACTTCCTGCTGAAAAGGGACGCTGTGGGTTTCAGGGTGAAGATCTTCTCTCACTACTCTAAAGGGCCCCTTTGGCAGTAGGAAACACATAGACTATTATGGAGACTGATTTTGGAATTTAGATGCACTCTTATGGATTGTGCTTGGCCGTACATGTACATATCCTTGAAGATGTATCATGGGGGTGTTGCAACCTAGAAGACACAAATTTGACTAACAAGTTATAAGTACATGAGTCCAAAAATTATGGAAAAGTAAAAGAAAAGATTCTTTCATTGTTTTACAAACCCTCCCCCAGGTCCCCTCCACCATGTAGTCCTCGCTCTAGTCTCCTGTGATGACAGAAATACCTAGTTATATATCTCTTTTAAACAGTTTTCTCCCTCCTCTGTTTCAGTGCAGTATACATTATTGAACCCATCTTACTCAGTCTCTCCCCAACCCCAAGGACAGTCCCAATATTACATGATGCCACTGTTGTAGCTCTTTAGTATCTTGAATTTTTCCTTCTGCTTTGGCTTCTCTGTGCCCCCAAGGAATATTCAGAGTTTCTTCTGACATTCATTTTGGTCTTTTCTTCCTCTTCTGTCTTTGCAATGACCATTTGCACTCTTCCTGGATGATACCCTTGATATCCACTCACAACTCATCTTGTCTTCGCTCATTAGTGTTCAAGCCCTCAAACCTGTTCCTGAGATGGTTCTGAAATTGAGTTGGGATAGACTCAAAGTCATATTTTGGTCCCATGGATTTGGTTTAATTTTCCTCAGTTTCAGCTTGAACTTGCATATGAGTAGTTGGTGGTCTGTTCCACAATCAGCTCCTGACCTAGTTTTCACAGCTGATACTGAGCTTCTCCAGCGGTTCTTTCCACAGATGTAATCAATCTGATTTCTATGCATACCATCCGATGAAATCCATGTGTATAACCTGTGTTTATGTTTCTTATAAAATGTATTTGCAATGAATAAGTCATTGATTGTGCAAAATTCAATCATTCTATCTCCAGCTTCATTTCTGTCACCAAGCCCATGTTTTCCAACTAGTGATTCTTCTTCTCTGTTCCCAACTTTTGCATTCCAGTCATGCATTATTAATGCATCTTGCATTAATCAATGCATCTTGATTGCATGTTAGATCAATCTCCAACTCTAAAAGTTGGTAGAAATCTTCTGTTTTTCTCTTCTTTGGCTCTGGTTGTTGGTGCATATATCTGAATGATAGTGGTATTCACTGGACTTCCTTGTATGCTTATGAATATTATCCTGTCACTCACAATATCTAGAAATGACTTTTTTAACTATGAAAGCAACCCCATTTTTTCTCACCTTTTCATCTCCAGAGTAATATATCATATGAGCATCCAACTCAAAATGCCCCATGACAGTCCATCTCATCTCACCAATGCCTAGTATGTCAATATTTATGCATTCCCTTTCTTCCTTAACAATACCTAATTTTCCTACATTCATGGTTCTCACATTCCATGTTCCAATCACTAGTGTCTGCTTACAACCGTTCCTCTTCCTTTGTATTTACATACTTGAAAGCTCTACCTCAGTTGCCCTTTCTGTTAGTCTACATGTGTTCTGTTGTACATAGTAGGGTTTTCAGATGCCTGCTATTTTGGAAGTGGATGGCCAATCCTTATTTCTTAATCTAAATGTTAAGATTTAGAGAAGTATCTGACAGACAAATATTTTACAGAAAAAAAGTGAAAGATATGACCCTTATTGTGGAGTTAACCATTAGTTTCAGTGTTGTCCCTGCCCTTGGCCCAAGTGTCTTGACCCACTTATTTCCCAGCTCCACCATCCACTAGGACACTCATCCACTTCTACGCACTCCCTTCAACATCTATCTCCCATTTTCCAGCCTTGATCTGATAGCTTTTATCTGAAGCTTTCTTGGCTTCTGTGATTTCAAACAACAGCTGCTGACACGGGTTCTTTTTGTTTGTACATACTTTGTACGTCTGATATACTTTGGACATGGCATAAGGAGGGATAGGTCGCTGGAGAAGGACATCATGCTTGGGAGGGTGGAGGGGCGGCGCAAGAAGGGAAGACCCTCTATGAGGTGGATTGATTCAGTGACTGGGGTAATCGGGATGGGTATGCCAGCTGTTGACAACAATAGCTGCTGACAACAATAGCTGCTGACAATTCCGTATGTTGTGACTAGTGTCTTTAAGTTTAGTGGTAATATTTCCAAAGTGAAGGTGATGTGTCCTGTAGAACTAGTGTATAGATTGTTGTTTTTTTTTTCTTCTTCAATGCAACCTTGGGTCCTTCTCCTTTACCTGTATGGAGGGGCAGTGATTTCTGAGTATCCTTTGTGCTGGCCTACGTCTCTGCCTATGAAGATTCCTTTCTGTTTCCCTCTACACGTCCTGCGAACGATTTCCGTGAGCCTTGGGACCTTCTCATTTACCAGTGCTTCGCAGGAGGAAAAATATAGTATAAAATTCCTGCCCAAAACTCTAAGACAGTATTCTTTTTGACAGATACACATATGCATCAAAATATAAAGACAATTTCAGATATGCTTACCTCTGGGGAGAAAGGGAAAAGATGGAATTAGTGCCATATACACACCACTGAGGGCTTGATTCCGATTCTTACCGACCCTCTGCTGGGTTTCCAAGTCTGTAAATCTTTATGAGAGGATACTTTCTCCCATGGAACCACTGGTGGATTAAAACCACTGACCCTTTGGCTAGCAGCTCAGTGTATAATGTACTATACCACCAGAGCTCCTTAGTGAGGGTGGCCTCCAGTAGATCTGTAATGTTACTTAGACAATGGGTAAGTAGGTATTTATAATATTTTTATATATTTCTATAAGAATTACATAAGCTTTAGATTAGTCAAGACAATTTAGAGAATCAGAAGTAAGGTGATTGGTCCTATTGTATATGGGTGTAATGTTAAAAAGGCACAATGACTTCATGTTCAGCTGTTTGAACCCATAAGACCTACTAATCTGCTCCAATAAACAGTTACAGCCTAGAAATCCCTACTAGGGCAGTTCTACTCTGTCCTATAGTGTTACCATGAGAAAGAATGAGATGGCTCACAACATTTACCAAAAAATTAAGACCAAGTAGTATAGACACAAGAATAGAACCGTCACAGTCTAAAAGGAACAGAGTAAAGGCACAAGAGTCACTGGAAGAGAGGGACTCTTAACAAGTTCTAAACCCCTGAGAGTCCAGAAGTAACCGGGGCACCTTGACACCCTTCTCTGGGCAGCCAGCCCAGTGCTTGGCATCCTCAGCTTTCTCTATTTACCACAACGATTCCTTTCTGTTCTTTCTTTCTCTCTCTTTTCCTCCCTCATTCTCTCTTTCACCTTCTCAGTAGAACAGAAAGCAACTAACCTTGGTGGAAAGACGTCAGACTTCAGAGTCAGACAGACCTGGGTTTGAATTACAACTTTACTGTTTAACAAGAAGTCATTCAGCCTTCCCCAGTCTCAAATTTCTCTGCCAATGAGGCTAGCTCCACCATCTGCCTCCCTGTGAGACTGAGTATATAGCAAAAAGTGCTGAACTTCTTGTTATTGTTGTTAGGTGCCCTCCAGTTGACTCTAACTCACAGCAACCCTAGGAACAACAGATTCAAACCTTGCCCTAGCTGTGCCTGCCTCACAGTCTGCTATGCTTAATCCCACTGTTGGAGTCACTGAACCATTCATCTCATTAAGAATCTTCCTTTCCAAAACAACTATGAGATATCATCTCCCCCCAGTAGATTAGCAAAGTGTGACAGAATAGCAAACAACAAATGCTGGTGAGGTTGTGGAGAAATTAGAACCCTTATTCATTGTTAGTGGGAATATAAAATGGTACAACCACTATGGAAGGCAATGTGGTACTTTCTGAAAAAGTTAGAAATAGAAATAAATTTGACCCAGCAATTCTACTACTGGGAATATGTAGGAAGCTGAATATCAAAATTAATATTAATAATAAACCAAATGCTTTATCAGGATACTGGAGAAAGAACAAAAGTTATACAGGTGTCCAGGACTTTCATTCATAGAGTCACTATGAGTCACCTACGACTGACTGGACTCCATGGCACTTAATAATAGTAACATATCAGGATATGAGGGAGGCCTAATACAAGCTAGAATTCACCCTGTGGCACCACAGCATTCATTAAGAGTCTACATAATTCTTAGTTTGTATTAACTCAATCCCTCCCTCCTGAGATAAACAATAGAGAAGAACTGAGCCTTATTTACAAAAAAAAGACTTCTCCATGATCCTTTGTTTTTGTTTACTACTCCCTTGTGATTTTCCTTTGTTTATCTTCTGATTATTTTCAATAAAAACCCAGGAAGGTATAGCATAGGAGCTGAAGTTCTCCCAGTTATTAGTCCCCTGCTTTCATGCTTTCTGGCCTGACCCCATTCCTGGATGTCCTCGTCTCTGTCTTTTGCTTCAGATGACATTTTGGTGCCTAGACCAGGGACCTGAAGAGGCAGTAGTTTCTGTCTCTCTCTCTTGCAGACATCAGGAAACTGAAAGGGAATTTGCTCAGGGTAAGTGAAACTTTAGGGAAAATTAAAGGCAGTGTCATGAGGAAATCCTCACCCCTTGAAAGCCAAGGGTTGTTGTTGTTGTTGTTGTTGTTGTTATGTGCCATAGAGTCCTTGCATAGCGACCCTATGTACAACAACCCTAAACCCTGCTCTATCCTGTGCCAATCGCACTGCCTCTGACACACCCATCCCGA
>NW_006399778.1:631882-633429 GCF_000299155.1 Elephantulus edwardii | reverse complement strand
TGTGAACAATCTCAATCTCTTCACCATCCATCCTGATGCTGCCATTGGTCCAGTCGTGAGAATCTGTCTTCTTGACATTGAGCCTCAGTCCATACTGAAGGCTGCAGTCTTGACCCTCTGCAAAAAGTGCTTCAGGTCCTTCTCAGTTTCAGCAAGCAGGTTGTGTCATCTGCATAATGCACATTGTTAATAGATCTTCCACCAATTCTGACGCCACACTTCTCCTCATAGAGCCCAGCCTCTCAGATAATCTGCTCTGCATACAGGTTGAAAAGGTATGGAGACAGGACACACCCCTGGCGTACACCTTTCCCAATTTTGAACCATGCAGTGTTACCCTGCTCTGCTCTGACGACTGCCTTTTGGTCTAAGCATAGGTTTCACATTGGAACTATCAAGTGTTCTGGGATTCCCATTCTTCTGAGAGTCAGCCACAGTTTGTTATGATCCACACAGTCAAACACCTTTGTATAATCAATGAAACACAGATAGACATTCTTCTTGTATTCCCTGCTTTCAGCTAAGATCCATCTAACATCAGCTACAATATCCCTAGTATCACGACCCCTTCTAAACCCAGTCTGGACTTCTGGCAGTTCTCTGCTGATGTGCTGTTCCAGTTGTTTTTGGATAATCTTCAGTAGAACTTGCTTGCATGTGAAATCAATGATATTGTTCTGTAGTTTCCACACTCTGTTGGGTCATCTTTCTTTGGAATGGGAACAAATATCGATTTCGTCCAGTCAGTTGGCCAAGTGGTTGTTCTCCAAGGGTAGAAGTAGAAAAAGTTTCATGAGGATTCCCTCACCCCTTGGAAGTCAAGGGTAAAAGTAGAAAAGTTTCATGAGGATTCTTTCACCTCTTGAATGACAAAGACAAGGAAAGAATTAGAAAAAATTTCATGGGGACTTTACTCCACCCTCTGAAGCAAACAGATTGGGGGGTGGGGGAAACCAACACCACAACAAAGCACCCAAAAACCTCAGAGGCAGAAGCTAGCCCCTTCCTCTGAAGCTCAGTATATTTCTCTCTTAGAGGAATCACTTAGGAGTTCAGGGATAAAGGTGAAAGAAAAATCTTTTTTGCAGTTGTTTCAGCATGTACAGAAACATTACGGATTTAAGTCAGTAGGTAGAGGGCAGTTAAATTTAAAAACTTGACATTATGTTAAGAGATATTTACGGAAAGCACATTAAAAAAAGGAGAACAGACTCCTATTGATTTTCAGCCAGTATGGACTTTGATAAGAATAGTAATGATGTTTGTGCAGTATTGTACTCATAATGAAAAAATTTTAAAAATAGAGATGGCTGAATCTTTGCATGAATATAAATTAAGTGGTATTACATTAGAGAAGGTTAAAGCTGAGGGCAGGAAACAACTCATGCCACCTTTAGAAACAGCCTTAAGAAGATGTAGTCCTATATGCACACCCATGTTTATTGCAACTTTGTTCACAATAGCAAGGAGTTGGAAACAACCTAAGTGCCCATCAACAAACGAATGGCTAGAGAAGCTGTGGTATATTCGCACAATGGAATACTATG
>NW_006399778.1:628675-629828 GCF_000299155.1 Elephantulus edwardii | reverse complement strand
AAATAAAATTAAATTTAAAAAAACAAAACATGGTTTGGAGCCTGTGTTTGTGTTTATTGTTTTGGTTTTTGTTCAAGTTTGTTACTGTTGTTTGTTTGTTGTCCTATTGTATTAAGTTTAATGTGATAGTTTTGAACTCATACAATTTGATAATTTGAAATAAGGAATGTAAAAGATGAGAATGAAGCTAACTTAAGAGAAAAATCTTTATTTGGAAGATGAGGTAAGCAAAGAATAAGTTATAAAGAGAAATAAATTTAAAAGCTGCAGCTGAAAAAAAATTTAAAAAAGATAAAATCTCTGAATTAGTAAAAACTTTTTAAAAAATAGACTGCCTTTGAAAGCTGGTTAGTCTCTTTATCTTGTGGTCCCATTAATGCACCATCTTATGAAAAAAGAGTCAATCCTAGAGGTGACAGACGAAATGTACTATGGCAAATGGATGTTACTCATATTCCATCATTTGGGAAATTACAGTATGGTCATCATACAACTGATACTTTTCCAGGATTTCAGTGGGCCATTGCTTTGTCAGGAGAAAAATTAGAGTATGTAATTCAACATTTAATTGAAACTTTTAATGTGATGGGTCTTCCATTGAGTATTAAAACTGATAATGCCCCTGCTTATAATTCTAAGAAAACACAAGAGTTTCTCAAAAATGGAATATTAATCATATTACTGGTATTCCATATAATCCCTAAGGACAAGCTATAATAGAAAGGGATAATTTTACTTTGCAAACTATGTCGAAAAAACAGAAGGGGGGAGATGGAATATCATCTCCTCGAACTATTTTATATAAAGCCTTATTTACTTTATTATTACAACAATGAAAAAGGAGAAACTCTAGCTGAAAGACTCTGGGTATTACAACCTTCTAAAAAATTGAATCAGCCTATACAATATAAGGGACCTCTAACTAATGAATGGGAAAAGGTATTTGTTATTAGATGGGGACAAGGATTTGCTTATATCTCGTTGTTGTTGTTGTTGTTGTTGTTGTTATGTGCCATAGCGACCCTATGTTCAACAGCCCTAAACCCTGCTCTGTCCTGTGCCAATCATACTCTCTGACACACCCATCCGGATTACCGCAGTCACTGAATCAATCCACCTCATAGAGGGCCTTTCCCTCCTGCACTGTCCCTCC
>NW_006399778.1:605331-627845 GCF_000299155.1 Elephantulus edwardii | reverse complement strand
AGATGGATTGATTCAGTGACTGGGGTAATTGGGATGGGTGTGTCAGAGGCAGTGCGATTGGCACAGGATAGAGCAGGGTTTAGGGCTGTTGTACACAGGGTTGCTATGAGTTGCAAACGACTCGATGGCATATAAGAACAACAACAACAACAGCAGTAGATGTTTCAAGGGTATAGTTTCAGGGAGACACCAGTAACAACTTTAGATTATCCTGATATTCCTTCCTGTCAGTTGCTTCCTTCATCTTCCTTAGAAATTGGATACATTGGAAACAATGTTGAAAAGAGCAAAGATGAGTTTTAATTAATACTTCCTATGGAAGCATCATTGATTGGAGCCTTGTTGGTTCTGTTTGTCAGCATAGAAACACCAAAAATTGATGTTAGTGTAAGGAAGGCAACGGATTTATAACTGCTCATGCTCATAACACTATATCATGGCAAGGAAAAGGAATAATGGAACGGTGTCCACATTTATAATATTATTCTTACCAAAAACATTTATGAAAAATAGGGATTACATTGGAACATGTATCTCTTTGGATTGGAAATTATTCGTACAATCATACTGACAATATTGCTAGCCTTAAACTTAAAAGATTATACTGTTCAAAATTATTTTTTATATATTTGTTTAAATTTTTTTCATCTTTTAACAAGTGGGACCTAGGGGAGGAGAGAAAAGACCAGAGAATGGCCAAAATTATTAGGGCAGTGATTGCTGCCAATTTAAGGCCTGTGTCAAGAAAAGAAGTCTTACTAATAAACAGTCAATGCCACCCAAAGCTAATAAAGGAAGTCAGAATTGCTTCCATTGTGGGCCACTTTAATAGACAGTGTCACAAGTGAGAACCACAGGTACGCAAGTGGGTACAGAGAAAGCTCCCACTCACTTGCTTTAAGTGTGGATCTGAAGGCCACTTGGCCAAGATGGCCCACATCAGATCCTCATGGCCAAATCCACAGAGGACTGACAGGCCCTGGCTCCCAGCTGGAAGCAAAGGAGGACACTTCAACAATTCAAGTCCTCCCAGAAGAGCTGTGGGTGAGCATTAACATTGCTGTTAAATCTATTCATTTTCTCCTGGACACAGGAGCCTCTTATCTGGTCCACTCTCTTCCCGCTATTCCTTAGTTGTTGGAATTGATGGAAAATCTCATGAGTATTTCTTCTGGGCTCCTGTGCTAGGCATTCCTAATTATAAGCCTTTTATTTTAAGAACTATCTTCCCTCTGTAACTTGGTTTCTGCCACCGTTAGAACCTCTAGTTGGAATATTATGGCTTTTAATTTTTGGCCAATATAATTTTAAATTTGTGTCTTCGAGGGTGTGACAGTTCCATGTCAAAATGATGCATCTATAAGGATATGAACCTGTATCCCTAAGCATAATTGATAACAGTGCATTTAAGTTCCAAAGTCAATCCCCACAATAGTCTACATGTTTCCTATTGCCAAAGGGGCCCTTTATAGCAGTGAGAGAAGATCTTCACACTGGGACCTACAACACCCTTTCCATCAGGAAGTAGCTAATAGAATGTGAAGCCCCCTCCTAACGAATTGGGGTGAAATCTCTCTCACAGAGGAGTGACAGGGAATGGCAAAGGACATGCTGACAGAGGAGATCAATCAGAAGTGTTTTTGACAAGGACTGTGGCAATATAATAATAGAATCCAACCCTCAAGGAATGTGGCTATATGACAATAAAAACAGATTCTTAAGGAATATCCAACCTGCTGATCATACGGAGAATTTTGGAAATATTTTTGTGAACTTATTTTGCTTAATCCATTAATTTGTTTGATTATATATAAAAGATGAAGAGAGCAAAAAACAAGCAAGAATGAATCCTGAAGAAATCAAATCATGCTCATCTTGATGATCACAAAATTATGATTTAAACAAAAGAGGGGAAATGTGGAAAGCCAAATATCAAATTTAATATTAATGATAAACCAATGTATCAGGATATGAGGGAGGCGTAATACAAGCTAGAATTCACCCTGTGGCACTAAGGCATTTCTTAGTTTGTATTAACTGAATCCCTCCCTCCTGAGATAAGCCTAAGGTTATCAATAGAGAAGGTAACAATAGATAACAATAGAGAAGAACTTATTTACAAAAGACTTCCACATGATCCGTTGTTTTTGTTTACTACTCCCTTGTGATTTTCCTTTGTTTACCTTCCTGATGATTCTCAATAAAAACCCAGAAAGGCATAGCATAGGGGCTGCAGTTCTCCCAGCTGTTAACCCTGTGCTTTCATGCTTTCTGGCCTGACCCCCATTCCTGTATGTCCCCATCTCTGTCTTTTCCTTTGGCCAACAACAGGAACATACTCGAAAGAAACCAGAACTGACACCTAAGCAGATATATGCACACCCATATTCATTGCTGCTTTATTCACAATAGCAAAGAGCTGGAAACAACCCAAGTGCCTATCAACAAAACTAATGGATACAGAAGCTGTGGTATATTCACACAATGGAATACTATGCTGCATTGAAAAACAAGGAACTCATAAAATATTATATAAAATGGGTGACCCTAGAGGATATTATGCTGAGTGAACTATCACAGTCGCAAAGGGACAAACACTGCATAAGGCCACTGTTATAAAACAGAACTAACATTGGGATTAGGGGGAATCTAAGAAAAGAGGGTTTAAATAATGTATACTGCATTGAATAAAACAGATGAGAGAGAGAACTGTTTGAAAGGAATATATGATTAGGTATTATTTTCCTTTTTTTTTTGTTTTAATTAGGTATTATTTTCATGACAGGGGTCCAGAATGAGAGCTTCATGGGGGAATGGAATGGAGGGGCGGGGACTGTATAATAATAATAATGAAAGTTTATTTTTGTTTGTTTGGAGTTTTTTGGGGGGGGTTTTACTTTTCAAAGGGAAAAACCAACTGGTGGGCAGGGAGGAAAATGTGCAAGAATGAATGAATGTAATTCCAATAATCTCTATAAACTTTAATTAAATGTCAATTAAAAAAACCCTTCCTTTCCTTCACTGACTATCCACTTTTCCAAGCATCCTGTTATTTTTCAAGGAATGCCAAATATTTTTAATTGGTTGGCATACAATAATTTATGTTGTGTTCCATTCATGTACATTTTTCTCACCCCCTCCCTATACCCACCAAACTTGTAAACTCGTGATTTCCTCCCTTCCCCACCCTTAGCCCTCTGCCTCCTCCTCTTCCCTCAGATATCTAAACACATCTTACTGGTTATCCTTCTGCTTTTACAATAATGGTCTTAGGCAGGCTTGTTTGCTCTTTTTGCAGTCCATAGGATATTCAATACTCTTCACTAACACCACAGTAAAAATCATCCATTCTTTGCTTTTCCTTGTTCATTGCCTGATTTTCACATGCATATGGAACCAGTAGAAAACACCAAGGCTTGGTGACAGCACATCTTAAGTCTTTAAACTGACATCCTTGCTTTTAGTACTTTATGGAGGTCCTTGACAACAGATTTGTTCAAAGCCACATATCTTTTGATTTCTCAAGATGAAAGAACTTAAGAATATATTCAAGTCTCAAATTGCAATACTGAAGGATTCTATGGGAACAACATTGATTAACACAGGAAACATCAAAAGAAGATGAAAGAAAGGCACAGAGTCATTGTATCAAAAGGAATTGGTCAACAAAGAACCATTTCAGGAAGTGGCATATGATTAAGAAGCAATGGAACAGAAGGAAGAAGTTCAAGCTGTACTGATGGGTTTTGCAAAATGTAAGACCTCAGGAACTGATGAAACACTATTCAAAGTATTTCAGCAAATGCATTCAACTCTCAACACGCTCACTAGTCCATGCAAAAAAAAAAAAAAAAAATAGGAGACAAGTACCTGGCCAACTGACTGCTTCTATTTATTCCTATGATGAGGAAGCTCAAAGCAAGCCATGTGCTGAATTAATCCCAGGTCCACAAAAACAGCACTGAGACAGCTAAAGGAGGCAACCACTTCCAAGGTGCTCCAGAGCAGGACTAGGATTCTTGGTTCTCTCTGCTCCTGCCTCTCTCGCTTAACTTGACCACCTTGGCTGCTTTCTCAAGCACCACAAGTGCTCAAGGGGGAAAGTAAGGGGTTAAGATTTCACAGTGAAGTATGGCAGGCTGGATGCCAACCCCTGGCCCCAGCTAAGCAGCAGTACTCAAGGATCTTGGGGACCTGTTTGGCTGTGAGGGGGCTTTCTGTAATATGAGCCACTGATCTCACTGATATGTATGTGTAGGGGTTGGTGTTTGTGTTTGTGAAGTAGGTTCATTTGCAGTGAGTGAATAGAGGGGAGTTCCATGTCCGGGTCCTGTATCCTGCAAAGATTCATGTGCTGTGTCTACCAGTGGTTGCACATGTTCTGTGTCTGGAAGAATGTGTATTCATACTATGGGAAACGACAGACACCACATGAGAAGACATTGTGTTTAACTGGTGATGGTTTACATATTGTATGTGTGTATGTGTGAGAGGCCATGGGTTGTGTCTGCTATGTGTTGCATGTCTGTGAGGGATTATCAGCTGTGTCTATGAGTCATGAGGTTGTTTGTGGCTGTGGCTGTTGGTAAGCCTGTGTGTGTGTTAAATGTCTGAGTGGCGAATGGAAGTGTTAAAAAGAAGGTTGGCTGTGTGTACACACCATTGCGAGCTGATGGGAAGGAAGCAGATGTAAGCAGCTCACCCTGCCCTTCCATGGACCCTCCTCCAGAGCTGATCAACCTCAAGGATTCTGCAGAGCAACTAGACAAAGCAGTAAAGCCTGAGCCTCTCACCCAAATCACCAGAGTCTTACCTGAGAATCAGAACGACAGTGGTCTAGGAGGGGACAGAGGGAAAGATGGAGGACAGGGCCGCTGAGAGCATGTTTCCTGAATGGCTTCTTGGGGAAACTCAGGAAGCGGGGCGGGGAAAGGGAAGGAGGTAGAAAACAGGCCCAGACCCAGGTGTGTGACTCACTTTGGACTCCCCACACAGCAGAAGCAGGATAAAGAATTAGGGGAGGTCTGTCTGCTTCGCCTATTGGGAGGGCAGGGTATGAGTCCGGGAAGCAGCTCCTTGGGAGGAGACTCCACCCAGACCCTTCTATCCTGAGGTCACTAGGATATTCAAATCTAGCCAGAGGCACGACCACATCAGCTCAGCCAACAATAGCCACCTTGATGAAAGAAGATCCTCTACCTTGGCTGGTGAAGGAGGGGAACCAGCCACTCACCTGAGAGGAAGACAGACTCCTGTTTAGGAACGACCCAGCCTTGTTTTTGAGAATGGCTGCCCACTGATTCACCATTAAGAAGTGAGAACATTGAAATCACTGAAGGGAACTCCAAGCTCTTATCTCCCGCAACCCCCTTTGGAGGACTCCTCTGAGTTAACCTGGGAACTTGTTAACAATAAGCTGTCTTCATCACACACACATAACACACACACACACACACACACACACACCCTCCCTCCCTCCCTCCCTCCTTGAATCTTGAATCACCCCAGGTCAGGAAATGCCCCACTGGAAAAAGGGGGGGGGAACACCACTGTCCTGGGTGTCTACCTTCACTGATTTCTTTAACCCTCAAGGCAACACATCTAACGGATGAGAAAGCTGAGGCTCAGAAATGTCAAGACTTACACAAGGTCGCTCAGCTTTCTCACAGGATATAGAACTCCAATCTGACCACTAATACCAGTCTGTTCCTCCACTTGCAAAGTTTGTTCTTTGCACAAGAAATAGAATCTCACTAGAATTCACAGAATAGGAACACCTAAGTGGTTTTGACTCCAAAAGCCAGGGTTACAAAGCTAAAGTCATGGTCGCCCCACAATCTCGAGTCAGACCCAAAAGATCCTTGCACAGCCCACACTCCTTCCCTAGCCAGATCATCTCTCAAATGATTGATCAAAGAAAGGCTAGGGAAATGAACTGGAACCACTCCTGATCTCCCAGGCAGATAGATCTATGGCCAAAATGTGTGTCATGGATTCAACAGTGTCCCCTAAATAAATGTACATGATGCAGGGAAGGAGAGTGCCCATTTTTCTCCTAAGGAGCAGCTAGCTGGGGAATACGAACCACCCGCCTTTGGGTTGACAGCCCAACTTCTTACCGACTAGGCCGCCAGAGTTCCTTTTTGGGTTTTGATGGGTTTTTTAACTATATAATGTGGAAGCTACATAATGATAACCCAAAATCTGATAAATCAAACAGATGTAGGAAGATTAAAGGTGGAATGAAACAGTTCCCTTAAGGTGTGGCTTGTTGATACTTTTATCTTGTTAAAAGGGAGGAAAGCAAGATGAGAAAGGGGTTAACCACCACAGGGGAAATACCAACGGGGGAATGTACTTCTTTTGGGGCTTGGGCCCCTGTGCAACATAGTTCCCTGACACGAGGGAAAGGCAAGACACATGGAGGTCCCCAAGGAACTCAGGGCCGACAGATGCCAAAGGTAACAAGCACTTGCCTCCACATGAGTGGGGTTCTTCACTAACGCTGGCATTTGAAAGGAGCTGCATGGTCAACCCAAAATGGGTGGTTGTTGCTTTTATGTGCCATCAAATCAACCGCTATGATGAGTCATAGCAACCATATGAACAAAGGGTCTGAACATTGACCTATCCTGTGCCATCCTCATCATCTCTGCTATATTTGAGCTCATTGTTACAGTTCCAGTCGATCCATCTCATTGAGGTCCTTCTTCCTTTTTGCTGACCTTTCACACTATGACGTCTTTTTCTAAGAACTGGATTCTTCTAGCAACATTCCCAGTTTCACCATCCTTGCCTCCAAGGAACACCCTGACAAGACATTTTGTTTGTTCTCTGGCAGTCCTTGGGATATTCAGTACTCTTCTCCAACACCACAACTTAAAGGCATCACTTCTTCTGTTATCCATAGTCACTGTCCAATATTCAGATGCACAGCAAGTAATCAACAACACCATACCTTCGATCAAGTGCACCTTAGTCTTTAAAACAAAATCACTGCCCTTCAGCACTTTGGAGAGGTCCTTGACATCAGATTTCCTCAATGTATATCTTTTAATTTCTTTGATTGCTGGTACGAAGGGTGTTGTTGATTGTGGATTCAAGTAAGATGAAATAAGTGACAATTTTGATTTTTTTCTCCATCTATTATGATGGTACCTACAGGTCCACTGATAAGGACTTTTGTTTTCTTGACGTTGGGATGTAATCTGTATTAAAGGCTGTAGTCTTTGATCTTCCGCAGCAAGCATTTTTAAGTCCTTTTCACTTTCAGCAAGCAACGTTGTGTTATCTGCATAATACAGGTTGTTGAGGAGTTTCCTCTGATCCTGATACATTATTCATCATAAAGTCCAACTTTCTTTTTTTTTCTATAATTATATTTTATTAATTTTCATAAACATTTACAGAGATTTTGGGCTTCCATTCATTCATTGTTGCACTATTCTCTCTACCCTCCTCCCAGTTTGTTCTTGTCCAAATGCCACAGTGCTTGTCAAAGCCACTTATGATTAATCTTCTTTTTTTTTCTATAATTATATTTTATTAATTTTCATAAACATTTACAGAGATTTTGGGCTTCCATTCATTCATTGTTGCACTATTCTCTCTACCCTCCTCCCAGTTTGTTCTTGTCCAAATGCCACAGTGCTTGTCAAAGCCAGTTCTGATTAATCTTCTTTGCCATTCCCTACCACTCCTCCCTGAGAGAGACTTCACCCTGAGTCATAAGGAAAAGGGGATGGTGTATTCTCTTAGCTACTTCCTGCTGAAAAGGGACGCTGTGGGTTTCAGGGTGAAGATCTTCTCTCACTACTCTAAAGGGCCCCTTTGGCAGTAGGAAACACATAGACTATTATGGAGATTGATTTTGAAATTTAGATGCACTCTTATTGATTGTGCTTGGCCGTACATGTTCATATCCTTGAAGATGTATCATGGGGGTGTTGCAACCTAGAAGACACAAATTTGACTAACAAGTTATAAGTACATGAGTCCAAAAATTATGGAAAAGTAAAAGAAAAGATTCTTTCATTGTTTTACAAACCCTCCCCCAGGTCCCCTCCACCATGTAGCCCTCACTCTAGTCTCCTGTGATGACAGAAATACCTACTTATATATCTCTTTTAAACAGTTTTCTCCCTCCTCTGTTTCAGTGCAGTATACATTATTGAACCCATCTTACTCAGTCTCTCCCCAACCCCAAGGACAGTCCCATTCTACAACAGTGGCATCATGTAATATTTGTCCTTTTGTGACTGGGATATTTCACTCAGCATAATGTTCTCCAGAGTCAACCATTTTGAATAATATTGCATGAGTTCCTTGTTTTTTAATGCAGCATAGTATTCCATTGTGCGAATATACCACAGCTTCTCTAGCCATTCGTTTGTTGATGGGCACTTAGGTTGTTTCCAACTCCTTGCTATTGTGAACAAAGCCTGAACAGGTATGGAGATACAGTCCTGACACATACTTTTCTTGATTTTTAAACCATGCATCGTACATTCTACTAAGCCAAATCAAAGAAAAGAAATGCCAGAGTTAAGAGCTGAACAGATTTCAAAGGGCAGCTCGAGAGAACAAAGCAAAGTATTAGAATGTACAGAGATATAGAATTGGGAAATAACTAACTCAGAATTTCTCAAGAATGAAGAACTGAAAACTAAATTCAATCTTGACTTTCAATACTTATTATAGATGCTATGAGCAAAATCTTGACATCGTAAGATGATGGAAGGAATACACAGAATCACTGTACCAAAAACGATTGGCCAATATTTCAGGCAGTATCATATCAAGAACCAATGGTAATAAAAGTTCAAGCTGCACTGAAGTCAATTGGTAAAAAATAAGGCCCAAGGAAATCAATGGGATACCATTTGGTAAGTCTCAAACGACCGATGAATCCGTAGACATGCTTGTAGTCTGTGCCAGAAAATTTGGAGGACATCTGCCCAGCCAACTGCCTGGAAGAGATTCATATTTATTTCCATTCAAAGAAAGGTGATCTAACTGACTGTAGAAATGATGGGACAGTATCACTAAAATCACACACAAGCAAGATAATGCTGAAGATTTATCCAAAAATTAGTGGAACAGCACGCCAAGAGAGAGCTTCTGGAAGTGTAAACTGGGTTTGGATGAGGCCGCAGCACTAGGACATCATAGCCAATGTCAGATGGATCTTGGCTGAAAGCAGGCAGTACCAGAGGAATGTCTATGTGTTTCATTGACTATTTAACAGCATTTGACTTTGTGGATCACAAAAAATTGTGGCTAACCATGAGAAGAATGGGAATTTCAGAATGCTGGGATTAATTGTGCTCATATGAAACCCATACTTGGACTAGGAAGCAGTCTTCAGTACAGAGCAAAAAATTATTGCATTTTTTAAAATCAGAAAAGGAGAGCATCTGGGATGCATCCCGTCTCCATATCTTTTCAATCTATACGCAGATCATTCAGAAGGCTGGACTTTATAAGGAGGAATGTAGCATCAGGACTGGAGGAAGACTCATCAACAACCTGCATTATGCATAGGACACAACCTTGCTACATGAAACTGCAGAAAGACCTGGGGCATTTGCTGCAGAAGATCAAGGCCTGCAGTCTTCAATATGGATTGATGTTCAACATCAAGAAAACAAAGACTTTCACCTCTGGGCCAATTGGCAGCACAATGACAGATGGATAAAATTAAGATTGTTCACAATTTCAACTTACTTGGTTCCACAATCAACTCTTGGCACCAACAGTCAGGAAATCAAAAGATTAATTGAATTAGGAAAATCTGCTTTCAGGGAGCTCTCCAGAGTGAAGAGCAATGATGTCGGGCTAGAGACTAAGGTGGATCTGATCCAGGCCATGGTCTTTGCAATTACTTGCAATATTTTAGAAAGCTGGATACTGACTGAGGATGATAGAATAATCAATGTTTTGAGTTGTAGTGCTGGAGAACAGTACTGAACATACCATGGACTGCCAAGAGAACAAATAAGTCTGTCCTAGAGATGATAAAACCAAGTTGTTCTTTGGAAGCAAGGATTCTGAAGCCCTGCCTCACTTACTTTGGGCAAGTCACCTGGAGGGACCAGTTCTTGGAGATGGACAACATGCTTGGAAGGGTAGCGGGTCAGTGCAGGAGAGAAAAATCCTAGATGAGATGGGTTGACACAGTAACTTGGGGTACAGGGGCAGGTGTGTTGGAGACTTGAGACTGACTCTGGATAAGGCAGGATTCAAAGCTACTGCATATAAGGTCACTGAGTTGCAGATGACCTGACAGCACATAACATCAATAATATCACATGCAAGCAAAATACTGCTGAAGACTGTTCAAAAATGGCTAGAACAATACACAGAGAACTGCCAGATAGTCAAGCTGAATTTAGAAAAAGCCATGGCACCTGGGATGTCATTACTATTATCAGATGGACCTTGGCTAAAAGCAATGAATACTGGAAGAATGTCTATTTGTGCTTTATTGACTATTCAAAACCATTTAACTGTGTGGATCATAACAAATTATGGTTAACATATGAGTGAAGAGTCCCAGAACACTTAATTATGCTCATGTGAAACCTATATACCAAGAGGTTATTGTGTGAACAAAGCAAAGAGCACTATATGATTTAAAGTTAAGAAAGGTGTGCATTAGGGTTGCATCCTTTCTCCATACCTACTCAATTTGTATGCTGTGCAAATTATTAGAGAATCTGGACTCTCTTAAGAATGTGGCAATAAGATTGGAAGAAGACTCATTAATAATCTATATTACAGTTAGCACAAGTGAGGAGGACTTGAAGCATTTGCTGAAGACGACCAAATATTAGGTATTACTGTCATGACAAGAGCTCAGAATGAAAGTTGCGTAGTGGACTGGGAGTGGTGGGGATTGTATAACAAGGCCAAGAATTTATTTTTTCCTTTTCAAAGAGAAAAGCGAATGGTGGGGGCGGGTTGGGGGGAGGAAGGAAGCAAAGTGTTCAACAGTACATAAAAAAAAATTTTAAAAAAGATCAAACACCATAGCATTCAATATGAATTGCATCTCAATGTCAAGAAAATAAAAATTCTCACCACTGGACCTATAGTCAACATCATGATAGATAATGATTGAAACAGTCAATGACTTCATTTTACTTGGATCCACCATCAATACACTTGGTACCAGCAATTAGGAGATCCGAAGACATACTGCACTCAGAAAGTCTGCAGTCAGGGATCTCTCCAAATTATTGAGGAGCAACAATGTCAGTTTGAGAACTAAGGTGTGTCTGACTCAGGTCAATCACTTTTTATGCCTGAGAGCTGGACAATGAGTAAGGATGACAGAATTGATGCCTTTGAGCTGTGGGGTTAGAGAAGAGCAATGAGTAATGGATTGCCAAAAGAACAAACAGATATGTCTTGGAGCAAGTACAACCAGAAAGCTCTTTGGAGGCAATGATGATGAAGCTTCATCTCACATATCTTGTGCATGTTGCTAGAAGAGGGTATTCTTTGAGAAATGGACATCAGGTTGGGAAGGTAGAAGGGCAGTGAAAGAGACCCTTAACCAGGAAGGCTGACACAGCAGCCTTGAGTGTGTCAGAGATTGTAGGACTGGCACAGGATAGGATGGGGTTCAGGTCTATTGTTCAGTCACTATGAGGCATACACAACTTGATGGCACCTAACAACACAACAAGCACATGCAAGCAAAAAGTGCTCAAGACTAATGAAGAAAAAAAAATGGTTAGAACAATACATTTGACAGAAAACTGCCAGAAATCCAAGCAATTTTGTTATGGTGGTTGGTAGGTGAGGTACTGTTGGGCCAGCTACAACCCTATGAACAAATCTGAACCTTGCTCTCTATTGCATCATCCTTATCAAATGTGACACCCTCAAGCCTAGCATTACTGCGTCAACCCATCTTCCTGAGGATCTTCTCTGACTGCCCATGTTTCCCACCATAATGTCTTTTTCCAAGGACTAGCCCCTCTAACAATGTGCCCAAGATACGTGAAATGAAGTTCTATCATCCTAGCCTCCAAGAAGCATCCTTGGCACACTTCCTCCAAGACAAATTTGTTCTTTTCATAGTCCATAGGTTATTTAGTGCTCTTATCCAACACCACAAATCAAAGGCATCAATTATTCTGTAATCTTTATTCTCTGTTGGACTTTCAGGTGTATAGGAAACGTGAAAAAAATCCTGGCTTGCATCAGATGCACTTAAATCTTTTTTTCACTTAAATTTTTTTCAATTTTATTAGTGTGCACATAAAATTTGTATATCCATGTACATTGTGTTTCAGATATTCCATCATTCATATTGTTTCACACAAACATTAGTACACAATGTGTTTTATAATCACCATTGATCTATGCCTACTACTACCTCATCTTTTCAGGTCACCACTGGATCTTTCCTAGTTCCTTTACCCACCTCTCTCTGCCCTGTCATCCTAGTGACTTCCTTCGTGCCCACTCCAACCCCCATGCCTGCCACTCTTTCCCTTTTTTACTTTTATACATATCTTACTAGTTAGCTTCTAGTTTTATGATGATTTTATGCAGCATTTGTCCTTACAATATGAGTTCACTCAGCATAATGCTCTCTAGATTCTTCCATGCTATACATAATTTTATGGTATCATTGCTCCTTCGTACTGCATAGTATTCCATTGTGTGAATGTACAATTTCTCAATCCATCTGTTTGATGGACATCTGAGCCGTTTCCACTTCCTTGAATAATGCTGCTATGAACACAAATGTACAAAGCACTACATCTTTAGACGGACATCCTTACCTTTTAGGACTTTGAAGAGGTCCTTCACAGCAGATCATCCCAAAGTAATACATTTTGAGTTCTTGACTGCTGTTACCACAAATGTTGATGATGGACTGAAGCAAAATGAATTAACAACTGCTGTCTTTTCTCCATCCATCATGATGTTGCCTATTAACGCAGCTGTGAGGATTTTTACTGATGTTGAGAGGTAAATAATATTGAAGGCTGTCATCTTTGATCTTCACAGCAAGTGTTTCAAGTACTCTTCACTTTTTGCAAGCAAGGTTTATCAACTGCCTAACACAGGTTGTTAATGAGTCTTCCTCCACTTCTGATATCACATTCTTCTTCATATACAAACCTGATGTACACCTTTCCTGATTTTAAACGAATGCAGTGTTCCCTTGTTCTGTTCAGGTTAACAGCTGCTTGGTCTATATATAGGTTTCACATAAGCACAAGTAAATGTTCTGGGATTCTTATTCTTCTCAAAGTTATCCATAATGTGTGTGATTTACAGCCTCTGAAAACCTTCTCCAGGGTCAGCTCTGAATTGTTTCCAACTCAATGACAATGAGTGAATGAAACCATAAGGGACTAAATGTGTCATAGCCATCCCCTTGTGGTATCTCTTTTATAGACATACGATGGGAATACTATGGTCCCACTGAGAAAATGGGTCATCTTGGCTGAAATCCAAATTCCTTAATTTGACTTTATGATCCCTCTGGTCTCACCTCACCCCACTTCTTTGTAGCAGGCATAATATCCATGCCACAAATGGGCCATTTCACCTTTCGGCCTTGCACATACTATTCTTTCTGACTAAACCCACTACCCTTCAGGTGTTACCCATCTGTCTGCACCAGACCCTGCTACTTGCTCCCGCCATCATTCACCCTTCCTCTTTTGCCAACAAAATCTTATTGAGTAACGGCAGGTGGTCAGTCCTGAGGGATGACTAACACTTGGACTCTGACCATTCTCAGCTGCTACTTTTCCAGTATCCTCTTTAGTTAGAGGTAACTAGATGATTTAGTCTAGCCAATGACATCTGGGGAAAATTTTGACTCCTGGAAGGGTTTTGTCTACTTTGGAGGTGGCATGAGGTACTGTGTCCCCACTACATTCTTGCAAGTATGAGGTGACAAGCCTTTCTGCAGAAAAGGAGCCTGGTTCCCTGGTGGTACTGCTGAGCCCATGGACACTATCAAACCACCTGCCCACAAAATTCTTTTGTGAGTTATTCCCTTGCAGCTGAAAACATTCCTAACTAATGCCTCATCTGTCAGATTCCAACTTTTAAAAGTTCATGTCCTTCAGGAAATACTTCCAAGCTGACAAGAACAAGATTAAGGCTTCCCTCCTCCCCACAGTGGACACACTTTCATTCTCATCACACCTGTTCACTCCTTCATGAGCCTCAGCTGGCTGTGGGGAAGGCGGCTGAGGCCACATGGTTCTGACCACTTTATTTCTAGACCACTGTATCTGCTGAAGAAACATTAGCTGAGTTGTGTTACTAGCAAGAAAAGACTGATGTAGGCCTTCACTAGTTTGCAGACAGTTGGACTGAATGTTGACCATGTAAACGCTAAGCGGTGAGTGTGTATACGAGGAGCGAATATGGTAGTTGCTGCTTGCTGCTCAGGACCATCTACATCACCTCCTGGCATGGACCACTTCTGCAGTTATTAAACTTTCCACCCTCTGCCTCTGTCCTATTTTAGTCAAAGTCACACCCACTCACCCCTGAGCTCGAGTTCATCTGTAGCTTAGACCTTATCAGCTGTACACAAAAAGACACTAAACATCCAAGTTTTTTTCTCTACCCATAGAAAAGCAAATCCAAGCTTAAGTATCTATCACAACACTGTAATAGGCAGAACAAAAGGTCACCTGATTCCACTCTTCACCGTTTCAGTGTCATTTTTCTATTTCTCACCACATGTTCCTCTTAAGGGAAGATCCTGCCCTTGAAACAAGCAGGAATCTGAGTACATGATTCAGGCACTATGCATATTTTATTTCATTTGCTCCTAACAATAAACTTTACACAGAAAAAATATAAGTAGCAGCCACCTCCAAAGCACTGTTGCTATCGTTGTGTGCCATCAAGGAACCAACCCACAGCTGACTCTCCAGCAGGTTTGCAGAGGCAGCAGATCACACAGAAGGAGACTATCCATCTTTCTCCAGCTGAAAAGCTGGTCGATTCAAAGCAAGTGTCTTTAGGGTGGCAGTGCAGCTCCATGCCCCTAGGCCACCAAAGCTCCTGAAAAGCACAAGACTACACACACACACACACTCACACTCACACACACACTCTCACTCTCTCTCTCTCCTCTCTCTCTCTCTCTCTCTCTCTCATCACAATCACCACTAATCCTCCCTTTAAAGATACTGGACAGTCCTCATCATTATTAATCCTCCCTTAACAGATACTGGATAGTCCAGTTTTGCCTATGAAGAAATTGTTCAGCTAATACATGATAGGAAGTTCTGGTGGCTTAGTGGTAAGGAGTTGCAGCTGACCCCAAAGCAGAAGGTTTAAATCCACCAGCCACTTCATAGGAGAAATATGGTCACTCTCCTCCCATATGATTTACAGCTTCTGAAAACCTACTGGAAGGTCTGTTAGGAGTCAGTTCTGACTTGATAGCACATGACAACAATAATATACAACAAGGAGACAGGTCTATGCAGCTCTGAAGCACTCTGGGCTTGGGCCAAATCTAACAGGAGACCCACCCTTGGAATAACGCCTGAGGAATACTATCAGTGTTTTGGGTATAAAAATTTATTACACATACAGAATTTTACTAATGAATACAGACAGGCTGGGGCACAACGAACTGCATAGGGGACAGCTAGCTCTTTGGCAAGTGTACAGGTTTGGGTGCCTTGGAGCCTCATGCCACGTTGATTTGTCAGGCAGATTAGGAGGGCACATGCCAAACACCATGGGGAAGCAGGTCGACAGTGACTGTTCTGCCTGTCTGCACTGCCTTCTCTGTCTGAGCTGGAGCTTCGAAGGATGCCACATTCAGAAGTGAGCAGCTGAAAGAAAAGCGATTCCTAAGTGTTCCGGGCTGGTCTCAGAAGTCACTGCAACACCATTTTAAGCAACGTGTTTAATTGAACGATTTCCATAAACTATACACAAAGTTTCTAACCATCACCATTCCAGTGAAGTACAAAACATTAAGTTACAGGCTGTGGGAAAAGAAGGTGCACCAAGGTGGCAACTTCCTATCCTGGTTGCTTGTAGGGTGGGGAGTGGGGAAGGTCTTTTGTTTTTTAAAACTGAGTCCCTCATTTCAATGTACAAAAAAAATTACTCTGATTTGATATTAAACTGTATTGAAACAAAATGGACTAAAAGCAAATACTACTCTATGTTGGGGTAGAGGTGGGAGAAAGAATGAGTCCTTCAAAGCAGGAGGGGAGGGAGACATTTGGAGGAAGATTCTGTGACTGTGACCCAAAGGGGTCACTCACGCTGCTCCATTTTTACTTTTGGTGGTCTCAGGAAAGTTCGATTTTTCTTCTCTTTCTTGCCTTTTGTGTTTGCTTGGAAATTTCGCCAGCTATCCACACGACCATCTCGACTTTCCTAAGCACAAAGGAAATATGAGGTAGTTTATGAGATGAAGGGCCTCCACCTGCTCTGCCATCCAATGCCCACCCTGCCCGCCTCCTGCTGCCAGTCCTGTCCTTCGGAATGGTCCACAACCAGAACACAGCAAAGCTTTACTCCCACTTCCATGAGCCAGGAAGTGTCACGTCACACCTACAAAGAAGGGTGTGCTCTGGGTCATCCAGAAGAGGCGGAAACAAAGTAACACACCCCTTAACAATGAAGTCATCATTTTGGAAAGGCATCTGGGCTAGATGCTTAGCACGCTATTTCTAACATAAAGACCCAATTAAGGTGTGTCCAGCTACCCACATTTCACACATGACAACACTGAGGCTCTGAGAGGTGAAAACCTTTTTCCAAGACCGTAACAACTAGCCAGCAGTACAGCTACATTTTCCACTCACTTTCCTATTCCCCTCTAAAACATGGATGCACCCTACAAAGTCATCACAAAGCCTAATCACATGCCCTATGAATTTCGCTAGGATCACTTCCTCATTTTCTCTTTTTATACATGAAGTGAGAAAAAAACCAAAATCATCAAGTCTGGTTAGTTAATCTCTACCCTAAATTTGGATGAAGACCACCCAAAAATGACCGAAACAGTACACTGAGAGAAAACTACCAGAAATATAAGCCTGGTTTAGAAGAGGCTGTGGCACTATGGATATCATCACAAATGTCAGATGGATCCTGGCTAAAAGTAGAGAGAATCAGAGGAATGTCTGTGTTTCACTGACTATGCAAAGGCATTTGACAGTGTCAATCACTGTGTGGTTAACCTTAAGAAGAATGGGAATCCCAGAACATCTGACTGTGCTCATGCAAAAACTATACTCAGACCAGGAGGCAGTCATCAAAATAGAGAAAGGAAACACTGCATGGTTCAAAACCAGGAAAGGAGTGTGTCAAGGATACATGCTGTCTCCATACTTTTGCCATCTATATGCAAAACAGATCATTCAGGAGGCTGGACTTTATGAGAAGGAATGTGGCATCAGGACTGGAGGAAGATTTCTCAACAATCGGCATTATGCAGATGATACAACTTTGCTTGCTGAAACGGAAGAGGGCCTGAAGCATTTGCTGCAGAGGGACAAGGACTATAGTGTGCAATATAGATTGAAGCTCAACATCTAGAAAACAACATTCTCTCTACCAGGCTAACTGGAAGCACACAATGATAGATGGAGAAGAGATTGAGACAGTTAACGATTTCAGCTTGCTCAGTTCCACAATCAACACTCTTGGCACCTGCAGTCAGGAAATCAAAAGATGGAAGCATATTAGGAAAATCTGCTGTGAGGGACCCCTCCAGAGTGCTAAAGAGCAATAATGTCAGACTAGAGACTAAGGTGCACCTGATCCAAGCTATGATATTCACAATTACTTGTCATGCACCAGAGAGCTGACACTGACCAAAGAAAAATGAAAAATAATTTATGCCTTTGATTTGTGGTGCTGGAGAAGAGTACTAAACATACATACCATGGACTGCCAAGAGAACGAACAGGTCTGCCTTGGAGAGGGTGAAACAAAGTTTCTCCTTGGAAGCAAGGATTTTGAGGCTCCACCTCATACACTTTGAGCGTGTTGCCAGGAGGGACCAATCCTTGGAGAAGGACATCATGCTTGGAAGGGTGAAGGGGACACCACAGGAGGAGAAGACCCCAGACGAAACAGATTGACACAATAACTGGGGTAACAGGAGTAGGTGTGGGAGTAGGTGTGTCAGAGATATTGAGATTGGCTCAGGACGGAGCAGGGTTCAGAGCTATTGTGCATAAGATTGCTATGAGTCATAGCTGACTCGATGGCACATAACAATAACTACAACCATGAATTCTACAGAATAAAAGATCCCATGTTGCTGGAAGCTGGAAAAGCAGCTGTACACATTTACCCCTAATATATAAATCATTTTTTTTTATTCAGTTGGCAGCTCTGTCCATCACAATCTCTAAAAAAACCCCACTCATCACAACATCACAGCTCTTACAGCCACAAGAATCTTGCTGCTGCTCTGGTCCTAGCTGGTTTCCTCAGAGAAAAACATCTCCAATGTCACTGTCACTGTCATCTCACAGCTGCTCAAACACTTGCAGACAGAGGGCTCATTACTTAACACTTTATCTTTTCTTGAAGAGAAAAAAAATTCTAATAATGAAATAGATTCATTATAGAAACAGAAAACTTAACAGAAATTATTAAAATATAAAACAGGAAAAGAAGAAAAAAAAGCCACTCAGAGACCCTCACTGCCCTTGCCTAGGTCAGAGACCTTGAGGTAGCTGAGCCAAAACCCAAATTCATTCTCCAAATTTCTCAATCCTCATGTAACATTCATTTTCTTGTCCGTGCAGATGACCCAGGAACCAAGTTTCTATGCAGAAATGTTCCTTTATTCATAGAAAACAATGCCTGGCTACTTTGAAAACTTACCTCAAAGTTTTTCTGCCACTCCCTCTCTCGTTTGGCTTTTTCTTGGGCTTCAATCTCTTCTTCCCTTTGTCGCTTCCTAGGAGGAAAACCATGGTATTTATATTTAGTCATATAAGTTAAAGCATTTCCTACAAAGGCAAGCAAATAAAGTTCATCAATTCACTATAGAATGCTACAAAGATGGCTGTCTGGAAAGGACTCAATGCACTTCCATGAATGGCTCATTCTAAAACAAGTAGATCTAAATACAGGCAAATGGGTGAAGCAAATAGAAATATTTCTGTTATACAGAAAGATCAAACCACATGAGATGTGGAACTCAGTGACAGGGCTGTCAAGAACTCAGCCACCTGAGTTATGTTATCTGGGATGATGGCCATTACAATGGCAGAAGTTTTTGCCCAAATGGTTCTCTGAATAAAACCCTATCCAAGAGAAGGTCATTTCACACAATAACCTCAACTAGCAAAATCTCACTGTTGCTAAGCACCAGTTAATAACACATCATACATAAACCAAGTTAATGTCATGATTTCTGATAAGCAAAGAATATCATAATTTTAAAGAAAAGTTCAACATTTTAAAGTAATTATACTGTACAATAATCACACTGTCAAAATGCTCTGGTATTTCCAAAAAGTTAAAGCCAAAATTTCTGTCTTGGGTCCCCAAGAGTTTGGCTGTTTCAGATTACACTTTTAGACAGCTTCTCCAATAGTACGTTATACAATTCTTTCATTAGGAAAATCTCCCAAAGACTAATATCTGGGCATTCAGATAAGGTTTAAATGAATACATTAATATGTACCTTTCATGCATCTCTTTGGCTTCTCTTTCTTTTCTTTTAATTTCCAGTTCAGCAAAGAGCTTCATGGTCTGTTTGTATACTGCCTGTTTGAACTACAAGGGTAAAAATTTTTCCAGCAATGTGAATCAAGTGCTTTAACATTGTACCCTAGTCAAAAGCAGAGTAGAACCTGGCAAGAGAAAATGATTCTTCAGAGAAACCCACTTAATGATGCTAATTCTCTTGGGAGATAATTAACACAACCAATTTAAGACATCTTTCCACTGATGATATGAATCTTGTTTTTAAAAAGCAATCAATAAGAAAGAAAATCCTAGGGAGCTCTGGTGGCCTAGTGGCAAGAAGCTGCACTGCAATCCCAGAGGTTTGTGGTTCGAATCCACTAGATGCTCTGCTGGAGAAGGAGGGGGAAATCTCCTCCTGTTGGTACAGATTCGATTTGACGAAAAATAATAAAAATAATTTTTTAAAAAAAAAAAAGAAAAGGAATCCTTATTACCACCAGGGTAATAAGCTGCTCCTCAGGAGAAAGATGAGCAATCTCCTCCTGTGAGGTTTTTGGCCTCTGAAAACCCACAGGAGGGTCATCTATAAATTAATGCCAACTCAACAGCAAGGAACACACCACATGAACATTTTATCATAATTGTAAGTGAGGTAAAGTGTTTGAACAAGTCTGGGAATGTATCAAGTTGTGTCTACTTTGTGCTTTTTTGTATGCAAGTGTATATATACAGCATGCTCACACATATATACAAATATGTCTACCCACAAACCTATATATGCACATTTCATATACTCACTTGTGTCTCACTATACACATATACATAGGGAGCTCTGGTGGCCTAGTGCTAAGAAGCTGCGCTGTAAGCACGAAGGGACAGGGATCGAATCCACTAGCTGCTCCGCAGGAGAATGATGGTCAGTGTCCTCCCATGCGATCCACTATCTCTAAAAACTCACTAGAGGGTCAGTTACAGGTGAGTTCCAACTTGATGCCACAAAAACAGCAGCAGCATACACATACATACTTATGCAACGACATATATTTTGGTTGTGCTGTAGTGTTTTTTACGCTATAAAATTGTATATGCTATAGTGTTTACTGAAATTGTCCCCCATTCTTCCCTCCTTCATAGTGTCTTCATTTTCCTCAATCAGGTTATGTAGACATTATCCACATCAGGTGTTGCCACTTGACAAAGACGGAGATTCCTTTTCTTCCCTCTCCTCCAGCTACCACTCTTTACTCCTGTGTCTGTCTAACTTTAAAAGACACCCAGTTAAATCTACTTGATGGGTTATTTCTGTATTTCTTTGTACTTTACATTTGAGAGGAAGTTTTGATGCTGAAGTAAAAAGGCTTGGTAGGGAGGAGATGGTAGTTTTATTAACTTTGCACAGCAATGCTGCGTCACTGTCATTAAAAAAAAAAAAGCCAAGCCCAAGGCCATTGCATCAGATTCCCAGTAAATACGGCTCTTTGTGGTAGGGGATTGCCTGCACTCCTACAGTGTAGCTGGTGGATCTGAACCATGGACCTTTTGGTTGTTGCTGTTGTTGTTATGTGCCATCTAGTCACTTGCAACTCATAGCGACCCTATGTACAACAGCCCTAAACTCTGCTCTGTCCTGTACCAATCACACTGTCTCTGACACATCCATTCCAATTATCCCAGTCACTGAATCAATCCACCTCATAAAGGTTCTTCCTCTCCTGTACTGTCCCTGCACCCTCCCAAGCATGATGTTCCTCTCCAAGGACTGGTCCCTCCTTACAACATGTCCAAAGTATGTTAGACAGAGCCTCAGAATCCTTGCCTCCAAGGAGCCACCTGGTTTAACTCTCTCCAGGATGAATCTGTTTGTTTTCCTAGCAGTCCATGGTACCCTCAATACTCTTATCCAGCACCACGGCTCAAAGGCATCAATTCTCCTTCTATCCTCCCTAGTCATTGTCCAACTCTCTGATGCATACGTGTGATTGCAAAGACCATGGCCTATATTTAGATGCACCTTAGTCTCCAGAGTGACACCATTGCTCTTCAGTAGTTTGGAAAGGTCTCTAAGAGCAAACTTTCTATCGCAATAGTCTTTTAATTTCCTGGCTACTGGTGCCAAGATTGTTGACTGTGAAGCCAAGCAAATCAAAGCTGTGAACAATCTCAATCTCTTCACCATCCATCCTGATGCTGCCAATTGGTCTAGTGGAGAGAATCTTTGTCTTCTTGACATTAGGCCTCAATCTATATTGAAGGCTGCAGTCCTTAACCCTCTGCAGCAAGCACTTCAGGTCCTTCTCAATTTCAGCAAGCAGGGTTGTGTCATCTGCATAACACAGATTGTTGATAGATCTTCCACCAATCCTGACACCACCTTTCTCCTCATAGAGCCCAGCCTCTCGGATAATCTGTTCTGCATACAGGTTGAAAAGGTATGGAGACAGGACACATCTCTGGCATACACCCTTCCCAATTTTGAACCATGCAGTGTTTCCCTGTTCTGTTCTGACAACTGCCTCTTGTTCCAAGTATAGATTTCGCATTAGCACGATCAAGTGTTCTGGGATTCCCATTCTTCTGAGAGTCAGCCACAGTTTGTTATGGTCCACACAGTCAAACACCTTTGCATAGTCAATGAAACACAGACATTCCTCTGATATTCCCTGCTTTCAGCTAAGATCCATCTAACATCAGCTACAATATCCCTAGTACCACGACCCCTTCTAAACCCAGCCTGGACTTCTGGCAATTCTCTGCTGATGTGCTGTTCCAGTCGTTTTCGGATAATCTTCAGTAGAATCTTGCTTGTATGTGAAATTAATTATATTGTTCTGTAG
>NW_006399778.1:569633-604546 GCF_000299155.1 Elephantulus edwardii | reverse complement strand
TAGAAGAAAAAATGAAAATTAGTTTTTAATTTCTTTTTGAGGAAAGGGCCTTCTTAAACTTTGTTCTTGTTACATAACATCGAGTTGGAACCAACTTATCACTGCCCTCCCATGGGTTTTCAGAGGCCATAAATCTCCCAGAAGCCAACGTCCATTCAAACTGCATGCCTTTAAAGCGGCAGTGTAACTGGTTTACTAGATTAAAAGACCTTGTGGGTCAACTTAGTCAACGGCGTAACAGTTCATAAAGCTAATGTTCTACATCCCAGCTTGGTGAGTAGTGTCTGGGATCTTTGCAAGTAACCATCTACTCATTTGCAGCAAAAAATAAATAAGGAAATTAAGACTCAAAGAAATAATCAGCTGACAGAGGACAAAGAATCCACACAAACCATGTCCTTTTCTAGCTTGAAGACTAAAAGAACTAGATACCTGGCAACTGAGCTACCACTACTGACTGGTCTGACCAGGCACACAACAAAAGGTTCTAGAGAGAATGAGGAAAAAAAAATATCGAACAAATTCAGTTCTGAAAAGAGACGAGACTTACTGGACCAACAGAGATCAGAGGAACCTCTGAGACTACAGCCTTAAGAAACCCTTTGCCCATTTTTCTACTGAGGAGCCGGTGGTAGATTTAAACTGTGTGCCTTTGAATTAAGAAGCCCTTTGAACTTGGAATTTAAACTACTCCTAGAGGTTATTTTCTAGCCAAATAATAGACTGGCTTATAGAATAAACAACTGTGAGTAAAAAGCTCCCTTTAAAAATCAGCTGTATGAGACCAAACAGTCAACATTTATCCAAAAGCAAAGATGAGAACTTAGGAAAGGAATGGAAGCTAGATCACGGAAAACAGAAAAACAAAAATGGAAATAATGACAGTCCTGACATAGTAAAAATTGTAAATTGTAACCAATGTTATAGAACAGTTTATATAAAAAGTGTTAAATGAGAAGTTTATTTGCTATGTAAACATTCACCTAAAACACAGATTTTAATTTTTAAGTTCATTTAAGTTCTCTTCAATTCTGTTCCCTATTGCTCCATGAGAACACTGCTTACAGAGTCCCCAGGAAGGAAAAACACCAAAGGGGTCAAAGTGTCTGTAATGATGATTTCATGATCTTTAAAAGCTTTAGATTCTCCTAGAAGAATGGTTACGAGAATTTTTTTTCTTTATTTTTCTGCTTGTTCCAAATTTGCTATCATTACCATGTGTTCCTGTATAATGGGGAAGGGGACAGACAAAAAGGGGATTAATAATTTAGGTAGGCTAGTGAATCAAGAAGTTGAAGAAGTTTCCCTAGCAAGAAGTATTTTTTTTCTATAAATCTTGAAAAACAGGGTTAGTATTGGAGGCAAGTCAGACTGTGACAAAATTAAGATGTTAAACTTTCAGGCAGTGAGGCAATTAGATAAAAATATTTAATCTGCCTTAACCAATCTCCATTAAATAACTCATTAGATTAATGAACGCTCTCCATTTCTTCTGGAAAATATTATCTGAAGCAGGAAGAATTATTGTAGTTAAAAGACAGTTGTCTGTTTACTAAGAGTCCACTGTGGCTGTTCCCAAAGCAGGTTATGGCAGTTCTGCAGTTAATATAATAGCTGTGTAACTATCACAGAAATAAACAAATATACAAAACGTTGTTTCTTTGAAAACTAAGTTGAATACTTTTATGCAAATCAATAAACATGAGTCTCTAAAGAACTGTTGTTAGACTGAGCACAGGTGAAACATCTTTACAAAGGACTAGAAAAAGAATTTATAAAATCTAGGATTTTTGCCCTTAGTTTGCTTCACAAGTGCCCAAGTTTTTTATGTATATGAAAAGAAATTAAAAGCACAAATGAAAGATAATGCTTTGTCTGCAAGGTTTATAAAATAAAGTCAACAAGGAACTTCAATTGGGGGACTTACAAAGAAAATCCATAGTCTTACATAAAAAAATGAATGAATGAATGAATACAGAGTTGTATCATTCCTTAGGTTTCCTCTCGTTTAACTCACCAATCAGTAAGCTCAATCACACCAGTTAAAGTGCTTTTCTAACTCACCAGCTCAGGATCATCTTCTTCCACGTTTGTAGGTTTCCCTTCCTTCTTTAATTGCTTTTTTCGCTCTTTCACCTTTAAAAAAAAAAAAGTTTTCATCAAAAGATTGGCATGACTACTTTGAGACTATGCATCATGTCCTACACATAAATATACACTTTCCTGAAGGTATGTTAGACCTCAAAAAAAAAAAAAAATTAAAAAAGATAAGACCCTCATCTTCCATCCCAAAGCATCAATGCAATCTAGAGGGGAAAAAAAAAAAGATTATTTCTCTAATCTCACCTAAAAGTCCTTCTACCAATATGAAAGGGAAAGGCTAGCAATTGTCTCCAATCCCCTGTATACTACGCCAGATCTGAAGAGCCTCCAATACATTGAACTGAGATTAGTGATTTACCTTTTACAACTGTGGTTATATACTTAACAGCAAAGTTTATGTATCTTATGGGTTAAAAAAAAAGTCTAAGTATTTTGTGAAGTTTAGAAGAGAATTTTTGGCATTATAATTTAAAGGTGGCTCTTACTCTGTTTTTAATCACTTCTACAGCTAGATTCTTGGCAAGCTAACTGTGAAACCTCCCCTAATACGAATAAATTTCATGTAATATTACTGATGTTTTTACTACTTTGGCTACGAGAAGGTAATGAAAAATTTAAATATTCCCTTTCATACAAGAATATTATTCTATTACAGTCCTTTAATCACACCATTACAAAGCCAGAAAGCTCAGAAAGGCCCTACTGCCACCTTGTGGTCAGAAAGTAAAAAGATAGCTCTTAGAGCTTCCACAATACAGAGAGGAAAATTGTCAGACATTTTCCTGACTTTTACCAAAACTAAGCCTACAAGTGTCATCACATCTAGACCATAACCAGCAATGCTTATTATGGCATTCCAGACTTTTCTTTTTTGCATATTTTCCTTACCTAGATTCATTATTATTGATTTTAAGTTTGTTTCAGGTTCTAAAGCTTTTCAAAAGAAATGTCACATCCAATACTCCGCTGAAAAAATTATAAATAGCACTGATTGTAAAACCACTCTTATCACCTCAAGAATCTTGCCACATATGTTAAAAATTAAAGACTTTATCTCAAGCAAGTTATCCTAACATCTCCCAAGCAGGAGCTTTAGGTATGACCCAAGTACATGAAGTAGTATCAGCTAATTTCTTTTCATAGGTCCGTCCCAACTCTCATACCATATTTATTAAAAATAATGCTCATATCCCCTTGACAGCCTTCCTCAAGTCCATATTCAACGACACAGGGACAATAATAAAATAAAAATCAAGGGTCAAATATGACAGCAGTCATCCACTTTTCCACACTCTAAATAGAGTAATGAATGTGACAATGTGTAACAGGTTAATAAAAGTCCTCTCTCAAAAACACAAGGGTAAGTTGTGAAAGAGATTAAGAGTGATGACCTAGCTGTTCCTTTCCCTGAGCTCTCATGGTGAATGAAAGCTACAGGAACATACTCTTTTTAAGCTCCATAGCAAAGTGGTGAAGCCCACGTTAAGTGGCCACCAGTTAAGTTAATTGGCATTGCTATTCTAACATTTACCCTCCTACAAGTTGCCCAAAACTTGCTGGTACTTCCTGTAAACACAGCAGCACTATAAATACTTACAGTGTGTTCCACGTATTCTTTTCCTGCCTGAATTACATCCAGGGCCCTCTTCTTTTGTTCCTGATCCAGTAGCAACTTGTAAGCTTTGTCCACAGCTAATGCAAAACATTGAAATTAACTGTTTCTGCAAATACCCTCTGAAAGTCTGAACTATACTCAGGCAATGTAAATGAGCTTGTGCCGTCTAAAAGTATCCCCTAGTTTGTTATTTACTGTTGTTAAACTAATTTTAAAACATACAACTATAGCAATGAATTCCTTAAGAGCCTTGGAGGAAAATTATGTCTACACACAAGATTAGGAACACTACATCTATATTTAATTAAATATCAAGTATTTCCAATATTTTTTTATATTTAAAAATTTAAAAAAGGATCCAAATACAATAACAGCCTTAGATGGTATGTAAGATTTACACAGCAAAAGTTAAGGTCTACTTCTTAAATGGCAGCATTCTGGTTTAGGATGACCATTGTTCTACTGAAAACCACAGTTTTTTTATGACCAGAAGACAAAATTAGAACATTCCTTTCCTAATCCAGGCCAAGGGACAGTTAGTCTCTAGTACTTAAAACATATGACACAGAAAAGGGTAAAAATACCTTCAAAGGCCTTTTGTGCTCGGTCAGCATCATCTTGATTTTTGTCAGGATGCACCAAGATAGATAACTGAAATAAAATGTTAGGTCAGTCAGTAAGAGAGGAACACGCGTAACCCTTGAATAAAATTCAAGTTGTAACAGGTACACACAACTGGTAACATTTAAGTTTCAATAACTGAAATTGAAGATAGAAGCCTAGCTCTGAAGAGTCTGTGATAATCTGGCAGTGAATGTGACAAGAAAAGTACTGCTTTCCTATTATCTTCTGTATTCGGAGCAATAATGGATATTAGGAAGTATAAGGCCTCATTTCTTTCCTAAAAGAACGTCTAAAACAAAGCAGTTCTATGGCTGTGCTCTAGCCCTGTGAAGTATTTTAAAAACACAGAGGTATGCTTTGCAGTCTCTGACCAACTCAGTCAGTCAGTCATTTGTACTTTTTAAACTGTTTAGACTGGATAGTATTACTGTTGTTATGTGCCATCTAGTCTCCTGCGACTTATAGCTGCCCTAAACCCTGTTCTATCTTGTGCCAGTTCCACTGTAAAAGCTCCACCTCAGTTGCACTATCTGCTAGTCTAAGTGTGTTCTATTATACATAGAGCTTTCGAAGGCCTGTTATTTCAGAAGTGGATGGCCAATCTTTCTTCCTAGTCTGTCTTAATCTGAATGCTCAGATTTAGAAAAGTATCTGACAGATAAGCATTTTACAGAAAAAAGCAGATGATATAAAAATATGAACATTTAAAAAAATATTAATTTTTGTTAGGTATAATAAGTCAATATATAGAAAATCATCCTTTAATTTGAAGAAATATAAACTAAAGTGTTGTGAGTCACTGTGACCTTCAGAACAGATCTCCCCATTTATGTTTCCTAGGCTGCAATCGTAATGGGAGTCGATTCCTAGGTCTTTTTTCCCCAAGGAGCTGCTAATGACTTCAAACCACCAACCCTCTGGTTAGCATCCGAGTATTTAACCATTATCACAGGACTTTTTCCTACTAAAAGTATTTAGGTGTAAAGTGTCACAGAAATAATAATGTGCAATGACTTAGCCAAAAATACATAGAGAAGCAAACTGTTGGACATAGGTGGTGGATAATATGGGTCTTTTCTTTCTCTTCTTTTTTTCCTTTCTCTTATTAAAAACGGTCCTGGTTGTGTAGTGCTGCTAGTCAAAAGGACAGCAGCTGGAACCCACTGACCACTCCATAGGGGAAAGAAAGAACAAGATACTTCTATAAAGGTTTATAGCTCTGGAAACACTCTGGGGCAATTATACTTTATATTACAAAGTTAAGAGTCAGAACTCTACTGTATCTGATAAAGTTGTTAGAGTTAGTAGGGTTTTGGTAGTTTTTGAGGGTTTTTTTCTTTTTTTAGCTTCTTTTTTAAATACTACAAAAATGTTTTCATAGTAATAAAAAAAAAAAAAAAACTTAGCTAAAAAAACTCCACAGCTAATTCTTTCTTTCCTGCAGCTAGGGGTATTGTCACTGGAAAGCAGAAACCAACTAATTAGAACATAGAGAATAATATTAGGGCATCACAGCAAGTGAGAACTTAGTAAGTGCAGCATTAACTGAAGTGAGAATCCTAAATTCTAATTCCAACTTTAACTACTTACAAGCTACTTACTTCAACTACTTATTTACTCAATAAGCTGCTGGACAACTCATTTAGTCTATCTGACTCAGTTTCCTCAGCTTTAAACAGGATAATAATAGGTAATCTCACTGGGCTGTGTGGTATATAGTGGCTCTATTGTTCAAAATGGTTTTCTGAGGCCATTGTCTTTGCCACATGGCTGGGCACGGACACAGAATGTAAACAGAATGTCTTAGTCTGACCACTGGCCAGTTTGGCATTCCATCAGATTTAAATTGAGCAGGTTCAGCAACAGAAAGGGGGACTCTCACTATCAGCAAGGAAGAAGCAGCAGAGAATGTCTTTGGGGCCAGAGATTTTTCGGTCACTGAAACTGGGAATAACTGCCTCAGTGGAGAACCAGAGACCTGATGTGAGACAGTGGATGTGGGGACCACTGCCCCAAGGAACCAGAGCCAGGGCCTTCACCCAAGCCTGCTAGTGGACTTGAGGAGAAAACACCATAATTGGCAGGACTAAGAGAGCTTTGTAACATTGGCCTTATGCCACAATGCTGGAAGCGTGGCAAACATTCTTAAGAAACTGTCCTGGGCCCTTCTTCCATATGTCCTTTCAGGGAGGGTGGTCCATCCATTTGAAGATGTTAACTTTCTAATAAATCTATCATTTCTATTTTACCCTATTAAAAAAAAGAGAGAGAAGTAGTTGTCCTGATTGAGAAATTATATCCTGTTGTCAACCTTCTAAGTTGTATAAGCTGTTAGTTAACTTCCTTAATAAACTCCCTAATTGTGAGTATGGTTCTGTGCGGCCTCTGTAGTCACTTCAAGGGATTTCAGACCCAGAAGAGTAGTATGACTAGTGTTGGAATTAGCAGGAATAAGTGCAGGAGAGTGGAGGGCATTTCTTTTTTTTCTTTTTTTTTTTTTTTGTCGTGGAGGGCATTTCTGATCCCAGGAGAATAAATTTTGTGTTGTGGCTACTAGGACAGGGGATAGGGGACAGTCTAGTAGAAGTCACATCTTCCCATCCCCAAGCTTCCCTCGTTCTTTTTACAGGCTGTTAGCACTGAACATTCCATGGACGGCCAAGAAAACTAATAGCTATGTCTTGGAGAGGGTTCAGCCAGAGTGCTCTCTGGAGACAAGAATGTCACATACTTTGGACATACTGCTAGGAAGTGCTATTCCTGGGAGAGGGCCATGATGTTGGGAAGGGTGGAGGGTCAGCAGGGAAGAAAAAGACCCTTAACTAGGTGGACTGACAGACAAGGTGACTGCTGCAATGGGCTCTTCTGTGTCAGCAAGTGTGGGGATGGTGCAGGACTGAACTGGTTTCAGATCTTTCGTTCATAGGGTCACTATGAATTGTACTCAACTCGATGCTACCTATCAACAGCACAAAGAAATAATTCAAGTAAAGAACTTAACATGATGTCTTAACAATAAATGATATTATATACTGAGGACACACTATGCGTCAGTCAAAGTCTTTTCTAATGGCTTTAAAGCAGATAACCTTACTTAAAATTATCTTAACAACCCCGTGGAGTAGGCACCAGCATGTGTTTTTTAGATGAAGAAACAGGTACAGAAGAGTTAAAAAAAAATTTTCCTAAGCTCACTGCTTGTAAGTGGTAGTACAGTCAAGGGTTAGTATGAATGGCCATACTCAATCATTAGGCCTTAATAACTACTCAGGAAGAACTCTTATTGAGTTCTTTATGCAGCTACATAAATAGTTGTCTTGAATAAGGACATGAATGCATGCTTATTAAATTGGAAAAGACAGCTAATGTATTACATCAGGAAACTTTAGATTTTAGAGAAAAGAAAAAAGCTGAATATAAGTGCAAAGTAAAACTCAGGAAGAAAAAAGTTATATAATGAGAAGTAAGTGAGTAGGCAAAGATTAAAAAGCATGCTGGCTTAATAGCAGATCAGAAGATGAGCCTGAGTCAGCAATGTGGGGGCAATTACTGTATTGAAGAAGGAGGTACAGCATCATGCATAAACTAAGAAGCATATCATGCAGGAGGTGAGAATTACTGTCAGCTTTCATCAAGTCCTACAGTACACAGAAATTGAAGAAAATGTGTAAAAAAAAAAAGCAAATGAAATAGTAAAAACAGATTACAGGATTACAGGGAGTGTGATTACTCAACTCCTAGAACAAAAGAATGGTGGTTACCGAGTTATCAAAACTGGGAGGGTTTATAAAAAAGGTTCCTATAAAATTTGTGACTCAAATATATAAACATCAGAATGGGCAAGAATTGGGAGTTTGTGGTTCTCCTTTCCTGAAGAACTTTGGAGCGGTACTAAATCAGGTCTCTCTTATTCATTTAAACCAATAAAAGATAAAATTACTGAGAGGTGGGGTAATAAAAATAAAAAAATTCATTTGCCGTGTTCTATCCAGAGAGCCAGGGGATTTGACACATACACGTCCACATGAGTCCTACTAGTCTATGCTGCACTTTCCCCTCTTAACCTAAGGAGCAACAGATTCTTCTCGAATACAAAATTCATTCTAGTCACAGATAAGCTATGGTTACCAAGATTTTAAGTCACTATAGTGTTTTAAGAACAGTTGCTCAAACTTTATTTAAAAAATTTACACTTTGCCCCAAAAGTTATCAAGAATCAATTCCTAAGAGAATCACGTGTTAAGGGTATTTTCAAAAGAATCATCCTCTAGTACAAGGAAATAACACCATACCTGCCGAAATCTCTTTTTTATTTCCTCATCTGTCACTTCAGGATCTATCTGAAGAACCTAGAAGAATAAAAATCAAACTGTAAAATATTAAAAAATAATTTATAATTTTAAGAGAGGCCCAGTAATTGAGGCATACTAGAATTAGCATGAGAAACACTGATGGTACAGTGGCTAGTTAGCTGCTAACTGAAACCATCTGAACTCACCAGCTCCTCCAGATACAAAAGGTGAGGCAGTCGGCTTCCAGAGTTTTACAGCTTATGAAACCTTAAGGGGCAATTCTACTGTGTTCTACAAGGTCACACGGTGAGTCAGATCAACTCAAGAGTGGCTTTATTAAAAAAAAAAAAAAAAAAAAAAGAGTGGCTTTATAATCAACATCCAGAACAGTATCTACTGTTCTAGAATACTGACTAGCACACGATTCTTTAGTTACTAAAAAGCAAGCATATATATATATATAGATATATTCAATAACAGGGAATAAGAGCTATATAGTTCTAGAATCCCAGCTGATACAGTGCTTATTTAACTTCAGACATAATACAAATATGCTAACAAGTGTAATAAGTCACAATTATCTGCAACCTCTTTTCAAATAACTGGGCAATAAGAAAGAGGATATAAAAAACACACAGACTACAAAAGTTATTTTTCAAAACTCACATCATATGTGCACTGATCACTGGCAACAGTCAGTGTCTTCAAAGTTAATCAAGCATTTTTTTCTGTCTTTTAAAGAGTTGAGGATAGCACACGTGACTATCAAACATGCTGAAGACAAGCAGCCTAGCTACACATGGCCCATACTTCTTTGAAGCCAGATTCATACATTCCCAAACAAACTTTCTGAGCATGTAGGATTGCCAGAAACAGTCTTCATCACTGTTCACAAGGAATTTAAATTCCAACAGGAAATTGACAAGTAACTAACATAATGATGAATGCTGTATTAACAATTAGCTCTCAGGAAGCACACAGATCTGTTCAGACTCTTGGAATGCATTCACTCTGCATTTTATGAACCTCTTCTGTATCTTGGGCTGTACACAGCAACTGGAGACTCATACCTCAAAGAGGTATGTTCCTCATACAGGAACAAAAATGTTTGACTGTGGCGTTCATGTAAGTTGCTGAACTGAAATTAATGATAACAACAATCCCCTTTTGGATTTTTGCTTGAAAAGGGAATCCTGTCTAAGATCATATGTGAACTCTCTTACTGATTAATAACGTGCAAATTCCAAAGTCCTGTGAGATAAACACCTTTCTATCCAAGGTGCTAAACAGAAAACAGACTTGGCTGCTGGGGCCTTACAATTATTTTTTAACTTACCCGTATTAGTCAACGAACCACTGAGTCCAAAAATAATATTATAGAAGAATAAAGATATGGTGACCCAATTCCTTACCTTTTCTGTTTTTCCTCACTGACAGTAAAACAAAGGTCAAGTATTGTTTGGTTGTACACATAATAAGTTCTACAATGAAAAGTTTTACTCCATAACAACAATAATGCAATATGAACTGTAACATATAAATTGTGTCATTTCTTTGATGTTTTCATGTGACCTCAATGTTTCTATATCAGAATTTAAACCTGATGGCACACAATATAACAATTAATGATAAAACTAAAAAAAAAAAAAAAAAGCAAAACAATTTCTTTTTTACAAAGAGAACCTCAACATGAGTTCCTCTAAGCTTAAAAAAAGTGGAAGAGGGTTCTTGATCAAAGATTAATTGTATAATTAATTAATTAGGTAAGAGATGGTTGCATAATGGCAAAAGGTTAGACAGAAATGTATTCAAATAAAGGTCAGTAGAGATGGTAAGCATTTAGAAAAGCTCCCTGGATAAGGATTAGTAGTCCTTGTAGAGTAGTGGTTAAGTTCTTAGTTGCTAACCAAAAGTTAAAGTTTGAACTCACAAGCAACTAACTCACTGGAGAAAGATGTGGCAAGCTGCTTCCATTAAGAGATTTACAGCCAAAAAGAAAAGAAAAAGATTTACCGCTTTAGAAACCCACTTTTTCCTATTAGGTCACTGTGAGCTGGAATCAATTAGCAGTGGGCTTGGCTTTTTTGGTTTGGATAAGATCCCTCAAATTGTCTGATCCCTCAATGGTTGGATAAATGCCCTCAAACTCTCAATTTATTTCCCCCTTCTTTCTGCTGCTCAGGAAAATGGTATACAGAAAAACTATTCAAATTTTAATTAATTCTTTACTTTGAAAGCACAAACACTAATACTGAAATGATACAGAGAAAACTAGCATGGCCCCTGTGCAAAGGACGACAAGGAAATTCATGAAGCATTTCATGTTTTTATTGTAATTAATATCCTAAAACAAAATGTACATGACTAAGTGACTGGAAAAACCAATATTCTCAATAAATTTTCATTCAAATCATGATTTGTTTAAAAGTTTTTAACTGATTGTAAATTGTAAAGATAACTATAACCACATTATCTCTCCTTACTTGAAGAGGCCAAACTGATCACCTATGTAGATAAAATCTGACTCATAAGTAGACATTTCAAGAGTTGCTAAGTGAAAAAGAGAAGTCACTGTTTTCCTAAATAAATAGGAATACCTAATTTTTTAAGATAATGACATCCAAATCATTGGTGCATTTATACAAACCAAAAAGGAAGTAAGTTCTAATGGCTAATTGTGGAGCTATACCCATTCAAATACAACCTCACCCTATCTTCACACACCCAAACAATTCCCAGATACACAGTACACAGATACCGCTTCCTCGGTAGGAGGTATGAGGCAGAGAGTTCCACTGAGGCACCGAGTTCCACTTTCAGAGCACATTAACTAACAGAGTACTCAAGTCTAGCCTACAGACTGGTCTCCAACAGGGAGATCTTCTGATTAATCAGAGCTCCACAGTAGATGTCAATTATCTTAACAAACAGAAAACATGTTACATGATCACATAGCCCCTATGCATGGTGTTGTTGTTGTTGTTGTTGTTGTTATGTGCCGTCGAGTCATTTGCAACTCATAGCGACCCTATGTACAACAGCCCTAAACCCTGCTCTATCCTGTGCCAATCGCATTGCCTCTGACACACCCATCCCGATTACCCCAGTCACTGAATCAATCCACCTCACAGAGGGTCTTCCCCTCCTGCGCTGTCCCTCTACCCTACCAAGCATGATGTCCCTCTCCAAGGACCCATCTCTCCTTACAACATGTCCAAAGTATGTCAGACGAAGCCCCAGAATCCTTGCCTCCAAGGAGTAGCCTGGTTTAACCCTCTCTAGGATGGCTCTGTTTGTTTTCTTGGCAGTCCATGGAACATTCAATACTCTTCTCCAGCACCACAGCTCAAAGGCGTCAATTCTCCTTCTATCCTCCCTAGTCATTGTCCAACTCTCTGATGCATAACAAGTGATTGCAGACCATGGCCTGTATCGGGCGTACCTTAGTCTCCAGAGAGACACCATTGCTCTTGAGTACTTTAGAGTCGTCCCTAACAGCAGACTTTCCCATTGCAATACGTTTTTTGATTTCCTGGCTGCTGGTGCCAAGAGTGCTGACCGTGGAGCCAAGCAAACTGAAGCTGTGAACAATCTCAATCTCTTCGCCATCCATCCTGATGCTACCGATTGGTCCAGTGGTGAGAATCTTTGTCTTCTTGACATTGAGCCTCAGTCCATACTGAAGGCTGCAGTCCCTGACCCTCTGCAGTAAGAGCATGAGGTCCTCCTCAGTTTCAGCTATGCATGGTACTATACTAAATTTACAAGTATGGCTATGCCTACTGGTTAGTAGTTGTGTTGCCAATCCATAAGCAGACAATTTGAACCCACCAGCTGCTCTGTGGGAGAAAAGTAGACTATCTCGTTCTGTGTGATTTCTGGTCTCTGAAAACACATTCAGATGGCCAACAAGCACATGAAGAAATGTTCAAAATCCCTAGCCCTGAGAGAGATGCAAATCAAGACAACTATGAGATATCATCTCACCCCAGTAAGAATAGCAAAATTTAACAGAACAGCTAACAACAAATGCTGGCGAGGTTGTGGAAAGACTGTAACCCTTATTCACTGTTGGTGGGAGTGTAAAATAGTGCAACCACTGTGGAAAGAGGTTTGGCGCTTTCTCAAAAAGTTGCAAATAGAGAAACCATTTGACCCAACAATTCCATTACTGGGAAGATACCCTATAAAGACCCCAAATGACATCCAAGCAGATATATGCACACCCATGTTTACTGTGGCTTTATTCACAGTAGCAAGGAGTTGGAAACAATCTAAGTACCCATCAATAAACGAATGGATAGAGAAGCTGTGGTATATTCGCACAATGGAATACTATGCTGCTTTGAAAAACAAGGAACTCATATTCATATAAGGGAATGAGAGGCATTAGAAGACTGGTTATATATTATGAAACTGATCAAGAAAATTTTCTAAAGATAATGGAAGTCAGATTTCCCACAACGAGAGACAGGAGTTAAAAACTTAAAAGGAAAGAAAACAAGAATAAACTCTGTTGAAATTAGTTAAACATACAGAGACAATCTATCAACAGGGCCTGAGAGCAGACACCCCAAGAACAATGAGTCCACCTTGCATCCAAATTTTTATATACGTATACCTTTTTTTCTTTTCTTTTAGACACATATAGCATTCTTGGAGAAGAGTATTGAATATACCATGGACTGCTAAGAAAACAAACAGGTTTGTCCTAGAGAGGGTTAAACCAGGCTGCTCCTTGGAGGCAAGGATTCTGAAGCTTCGTCTGACACACTTTGGACATGTTATAAGGAGAGACCAGTCTTGGAGAAGGAAGTCACGCTTGAGAGGGTGGAGGGACAGCGGAAGAGAGGAATACCCTCTATGAAGTGGACTGATTCAGGGACTGGGGTAATCAGGGTGGGTGTGTTGGAGACAGTGAGGTTGGGACAGGATAGAGCAGGATTTAGGGCTGTTGTATGGGGTCGCTATGAGTCACAGGCGACTTGGCAGAACATAACAATGACAACCACCACCACCTAGCATTCTTAAACAAAAGCTACTGGGCCAATGGCAGTACCGTGATGGATGGAGAGAAGATTGAGGTTGTTAACAGCTTCAGCTTGCTCAGCTCCATAATCAACCAACAGTTAGGAAATCAAAAGACAAATTGCATTGGGAAAGTCAGCTGTCAGGGATCTCAATGACGTCAGTCTAGAGACTTAAGAGGCACCAGATTCAGGTCATAGTCCTAGCAATTACTTGTTAAGCATCAGAGAGCTGGACAAAGACTAACGATGACAGGAAAAAAAAATCAATCCCTTTGAGTTGTGGCGCTGGAGAAGAGTACTGAATAAACCATGGACTGCCAGAAGAACAAATAGGTAAGTCTGTTTTGAGGGGGGAAAACCAAGTTTCTCCTTGGAGACTAGGATTCTGAAACACCATTTCACATACTTTGTCCTTGGAGAAGGACATCATGCTTGGAAGAGTGGAGGGACAGTGCAGGAAATGAAGACCCCAGATGAGATGGACTGACACAGGAACTGGTGCAAAAGGGGTAGGTGTGTCGGTGTAAGACTGGTTCAGGACAGGGCAGGCTTCAGAGCTACTGTAAATAGGGTTGCTATGAGTCACAGGTGACTTACTGCCACATAACAACACAACAACAAACTAAAAGAATAGAGGCTTACTGATGAAAACAGGTAAATTCAATCAGATTTAGGGAAAATATCAAAGAGCTAGATCTTGGGGATTTTTTGTTTGTTTTTTAATTTTTATTTTATTATTTTTTTGTGCATGTACTATCAAATCAGATCTGACTGGTACAGAAGAAAACTGTCCCTCCTTCTCCGGCAGAGCATCTGGTAGATTTGAACCATGTACCTCTGGGATTGGAGTGCAGCTTCTTGCCACTAGGCCACCATAGATCTTGGTTTTATACTCCATTCTCAATTGAAAGGAACCAATCTCCTTAATGAAATAACTGTCAGAAAAAGTGCCGTAATGGTAAGAAGCTGTGCTGCAATCTAAAAGCCACATGGTTTAAATCCACCAACTGTTCCCTAGAAGGGTAGGCAATCTCCCATGCAATTTGCTGCCTCTGAAAAATCACTGTAGGATCCACTATAGATTGGTTTCGATTTGACAATCCACAACAACAACACTCAAAGAATAGGGAACTCTGGTGGCCTAGATGGCAAGGAGTTGTGGCGTCAACCCACAGGTAGGTGGTCTGAATCCACTAGTTGCTCTGTGAGAGAAAGACAGGCAATCTCTTTCCATGCAATATACAGACTCTGAGGGCCAGCAATGAGTCAGTTCTGACTTTACAGCAAATAACAACATACAAAGAACAATGAAGATACGTCAGAAAGACACAGGCACTAACTTGAAAGCAAATCTACTGGCTATAATTGGGATAATGTCTATATGAAAATAAATAATAATAAACTATAACTTACTGAATAAAACAGGCAATTATAAATTCACACTGATAAATAAATAAATGAAGTTTGGTGACGAACAGGATACGTAAATATAACCAAAGTACATCCCTATAAAGTCTGATTGAGCAGAAAATTATTTTAAGTAGTCGACATCATTAGTAATAAGATAAATCCAGGACTTCAAAATTGTTTGAATGTATTCAGCCATAGCCAATGAAGCAAAATCCAAACAGACGTGATTTTTATTTTGAGCATACTGTCTGGACGGGCTAGACAAAACACATCATGCTTGAAAAAGTGGAGGGATAGTGAAAAAGAAAATCACTCTCAGGGAGAAGGAGTGACACAATTACTGTCACAATGGGCACAAGTATATTAGGGATGGTGATGACAGCACAGGATAGAGCGAGGTTCAGATCTGTTGTTCATAGGGTGGCTACGAGTTGTACTGGACTCAACGGCACCTAACAACAACAAAATATTTTCAGTGATTGCTCAACATGTTGACAACTTATTCTCAAAGAGTTTAAGAAATGTCTTCATAGTGTACTTGCAATTTATTTTTAACTTCAATTGTTTCAAAATGGAAAACTTACTTTTCAAAAAAAAAATTAAAGCAAAAACATTAAATTTTTCAGCTCCATAGTCAACACTCTTGGTAAGAGCAGCCAGAAAATCAAAAGACGAATTGCATTGGGAAAGTCAGCTGTGAGGGACCTCTCAAGAATACTGAAGAGCAACGACATCAGGCTAGAGACTAAGGTGCGCCTGATCAGTGCTATAGTCTTCATAATTACATGCTATGCATCAGAGAGTTGGACAGTGACTAGGGATGCTAGAGAATTGATGCCTTTGAGCTGTGGTGCTAGAGAAGTGCTGAATGCACCATGGACTGCTAGAAGAACAAACAGGTTTGTCCTGGAGAAGGTGAAGCCGGAATGCTCCTTGGAGGCAAGGATTCTGAAGCTTCATCTGATACTTTTGGCATGCTGAAAAGGAGGGACTGGTCCTTGGAGAGGGACATCATGTTTGGGAGAGTGGAGGGATGGAGCAGGAGAGGAAGACCCTCAATGAGATGGATCGATTCTACTATTTGGGTGGTGTGAATGAGTGTGTCGGAGACAGCAAGGTTAGCACAGGACAGAGCACCGTTTAGAGCTCTTGTACCCAGAGTTGCTGAGTCACAAGAGACTCGATGGCACAAAACAACAACAACCTACCTCTTCACAATGTCCTGGGTGCACAAGTAGTTGTTGTTGTTAGGTGCCAATGAGTCGAGTATGACCCATAACAACCCTAAGAACAATGGATCTGATCTCTGTCCTATCCTGTGCCATCCCCAAACTTTGTGACACATTAGTGCCCATTATGGTAGTAACTGAGACAATCCACCTGGTTGAGGGTCCCCTAGCCACATGCCTGAAGTATGTGAGGTGAAGTCTTAAGTTTGCCTCCAAAGAGCTCTCTTGGTTGAACCCTCTCCAAGACCTACTCGGTTGTTTTCTTGGCAGCCACAGGCACAGTGGTTAAGCTTAATGACTTACTAAGGTTAAAATCCAACAGCCACTCTATTAGAAGGATAGGCAAACTGATTTATAAAAATTACGGCCTTGCCTGATACTGGAACAATGACACACAGCCCAATGGAACAGAATCAAGAACCTATCTACCTGCAAACTCTGACTGCACTTTCTCTAAGACATATGTGGTGTTTGTTCTTTTGGCAGTTCAAGGAATGTTCAGTACTCTTTTCCAACACCACAGCTCAAAGGTATTAATTATTCTTCTGTCATCCTTATTCATTGTCCAGCTCTCAGGTGCAGAGCAAATGATCAAAGACCATGGCCTGAATCAGATGCACTTTGGTCTTCAAAGTGACATCACTATTCCTCAATAATTTGGAGAGGTCCTAACTGCAGACTTTTTCAGTGCAATGTGTCTCTTGATTTCCTGATTCCTGGTACCAAAAGTATTAACTGTGCATCCAAATAAGATGACGTTGTTGACAATTTTGATAGAAAGAGAACTGAAGCCTTTTGAGCTGTGGTGCTGGAGAAGAAAGTTGAATATACCATGGACTGCCAGAAGAACAAACAGGTTTGTCCTGGAGAGGGTGAAGCGGGCTGCTCCTTGGAGGCAAGGATTCTGAAGCTTCATCTGACATACTTTGGGCATACTGCAAAGAGGGACTTGGAGAGGAACATCATGTTTGGGAGAGTGGAGGGATAGCATAGGAGAGGAAGACCCTCAATGAGATGGATCGATTCAGTGACTAGGGTAGGAGTAAGTGTGCTGGAGACAGCGAGGTTGGCACAGGATAGAGCAGGATTTAGGACTCTTGTACATAGGGTCGCTATGAGTCACAAGCGACTTGATGGTGCATACCACCACCACTACCACCATAATGTTGCCTATCCGTCCAGAGGTAAAAATTTTTGTATTCTTGACAATGAGATGCAGTTCATATTGAAGGCTATATTCTCTGATCTTCTACAAGTGCCTCAATCCCTCAATCACTTTCAGCAAGCAAAGTTGTATCATCTGCATAATGCAGGTTATAGATTAGAGTTCTCTGATTTTGATACCACATTCTTCTTCACAGAGTCTAGCTTCTTGAAGAAGCCAGAGAGCTCTTTGGAGGCAAAGATGATAAAGGTTCGCCTCAGATACTTTGAACTTGTGGCTAGTAGGGGCTATTCTTTGGAGACAGACATTACGATAGGAAAGGCAAGGGTCAGTGAAGGACAGAAAGACATTCAACCAGGTAGCCTGCTTTAATAGGCTTTAGTGTGTCAAGAAGTATGAAGATGGCACAGGATAGGGCAGGGTTCAGATCTGTTGTTCATTGGGTCACTATGGGTCGTATTTGACTGAATACCTAACAACAACCTACAAACTAGTATTCAACCAAGGAAAGAAAACATATCATATAGGAAAAGGACAAACTTTTCAACAAATGGTGCTGGCAAAACTGGACATCTATCTACTTGCTAGAGAGGGTGAAACGAGGCTGCTCCTTTGAGGCCAGGACTCTAAAGCTTTGTCTGACATACTTTAGACATGTTGCAAGGACAGACAGTCTTGGATAATTAAGTCATGCGTGGAAGCCCTACAGAGTAGTTCTACTTGTCCTATAGGGGCAGTAGGAGTCTAAAACAACTTGATGGCAAAAGGTTTGGCTTTTGTTTAGCTGGCTCTTCACATATGAAAATATATCCATGTATATTTAAGTTGCCAAAGGATGTAGAATATTTAGCAGAGCAAAATTCATCTCATTCTCCTTAATTTGTGGACTCTCAAACTCTGCTTATAATACAACCATCCAAATTCAAAGCCAATCTCCAATACTCTATAGACTTTTCTCATTTTACTCCATCATCTTTTTTCAGTTCCAACTATGATACAAATTAGACATGTTTTTTGGTTTGGGGTTTTTTTAGATGTGTTCTCTGATAGAAGTCTGTCCGCAGATATTCAAATCACAGAGGCCCCAGCAGTATCAGTTAACTAACCTCAAAGGGGTTCAAGTTGAAGTAGGAGGAACCAGGACGGGTCAATCTCTCAATCTGATTTTTGGATGTTAAAACCGAATCTCTCTTTTCTATTTGCTTCACCTAAAATGAAGAAGAAAAGTTTCATTAATGAAGTTCTGAACTGTCTAATAAACTCTCAATTGTCTGCCTCAACATGTTATCATTTACATATTCAGCAAAATGTGTGTGTTCCGAACTTGCAAGATATTCTGCTTACCACTTTCAGAACAATTACAACAGCTACCATTTATTAAACTTTAATGTTATAAAAACTTTACATGTTATTTATTCTTCACAATAAGCATAAGGTAGATATTGCCATTATGCCCAATTTGCAGATTAAGAAAATGTAGGGCTCAAGAGATTAAAAACTTGTTCCCAACTACCCAACTTGTAAGGCAGAATTTTAACCAGAAGAAACATCAAAAGGATTCAAATATTAGTAACTCATAGCCCTGTCTTTCAGAACATTTCCAGTCTAATGATGAAAGATGTACTTGTGGGGGAGTAATACTAACATTACATTATAATTAAAACATTTTATTTTAAGAAAGGAAAAACAGTTATACTGAACTATGTTCACTAAAAGCAACATACAAAAAAAAGTGTCATGAGAGGAAGCAATGAAATTGGCTAAGGAGAACAAACACCAGGTCATTCCACAAAAACATCCTTGATGCCACTGTCCGAGCTGAAGCTTCAACTACTTGAAATGAATCTTTGATATACCATCTTAGATATCTAATGCTGCTACAACAGAAATAACACAGGTAGATGACTTTAACAAACAGGAATTATTTATTTTCTCACAGTTTAGGAGGCTAGAAGTCCAAATTCAGGGCACCAGCTCTAGGGGAAGATTTTTCTGTCAGCTCTGAGGAAAGGTCTTTGTCTCTTCCGCTTCTGTTTTCTGGTTCCTTGGAGATCTCCATGTGGCTTGGCATCAATCTTCCCAACACTTCCATTTGCTCAATCTGCCCGTTTTATATCTTACAAAAGACTAACTCAAAATACTCCCTACACTAACTTCCTCATTTGTATTACAAAAACAATCCATTCCCAAATGGGATTATAATCACAGGCAAAGAGATTAGGGTTAATAAACTATTTTTGAAGGAAACAGTTCAATCTGTAACAGTCTATCCTTTGGGCCCCCAGAATTCATCTCTGTCACATGCAAAACATTCACCCCATCACATTATCCCCAAAGTCTTAAAATCAACTTCAAGTTTAAAACCTCATTTTCTGAATCCTCTAAGTCAAATATGGGGGAGACTTTAGGGATATTCCATCCTGGGGCAAAATTCCTCTTCATCTGTGAACCTGTGAAATCTAGAACACAAGTTATCCGTTTCCAAAGTACAATAGTGGAACATGTACAAGGTAGACATTTTCCTTACAAATAGGAGAAAGTGGGAGGCAAAGAAGGGCAACAGGTACCAAGGAGGTCCACAACCTAATAGAAAAAGTTACATTAGCTCTCTAGGCTTGTAAAGAATCACATCTTCTCCAAGACCACTTGAACAATGGCTTGACACTCCAGACTCTGGATTCTAGGTGTTCTCTCCTTTTGGAATGGCAACTCCCTCAGCTATAGGCAGGCCCCTTTCTCCAACCCCAACCAGACTCCTCATTCTTCTGCCCCTTTACTTTGGATAGCAGCCCCTTCCCACTGGCAAACCTTAACTGTAGTCCCACATTTCAAAACCAAGTTGTTTAAAGATCTGATCCCACCCAAGAAGGCTTTGCTTGCTTTTGTTCCTTCTAAGTGTTGGTCTATTTCCTGGCTGTAGAATTCCAAGAGGTAGACAGTGTTCTAGCTTTCTTTCCTTTCATTATTTTTCCATCCATTTTTAGTCTAAGCTTATGAATTTTTCTGCTGTGATAGTTGGTCATTTAGCTCCAAAAGTCATGGGCTTGATCTCTTTGACCAAAAGAATGTGCAGTCATGACTTTGGTGAACGTCTAACACACGAGCCTTTAGTTTGTGCAATGGAATTTTCCAAACCTTTAAGTTTCTATTTTCATTTTTAAATATATCTCATTTAAGTAATCTCATTTTAAGTCATTCATTTTTCAAGTATATCTCTTTCTTCTTTATTGCAAGCAACAAGGAAAAATCACATAGCCCCTTTAAAGTCTTGCTTAGACATTGCCTCAGCTAAACTTCAAAGTTCATAATTTTAAATTCTACCTTCTATCAAACTCTTTGCCACTGCAAATAATAGATAATTAAAAATAAGCAATATCATTCTTCCTTCACTGTCCAATCATATGTTCATCATTTTCTTTTAAAGTCTCACCAAAAGCATATTTAATGTCCAAATTTCTAGCCACATTCTATTGCTGGTACCAAATGAATTCCCAAAAATAAGTGACTTTCTCTATAGCTCTACAGCTCTCCTCACATCCTTTTGAGCCATCAACAAAATTCCGCTGACATCCATCATTCTCCCAAAAGTCTTTTACAGACAATCTAAACTTTCATTATTAGAAATCTTGACATCTTTCCAGTCTTTACCAAAAGGTAAAAGACCAATTTCAAAATAACTTTCATATTTTAGGTGTTTGTTAGAGAGATACCAATATTCTACTTTCATTACAAAATTATCATTATTTTTAAAAAAAAAAAACAAAACCTCTAATTCATTGCTAAAGAGTCAGAGTCAGATGACTTTTTTTTTTTTAGATGACCTCTTAAGAGGTCACTCTCAAAAGGGGGTATAACCTCAGGCTTCTTGTTGTTAGAGTGGCTAACCTGGCAATTATCCATATCCTTAATAGAAAGAAACAATATGAACCCTGTCCGAGAGTCTCACAATCTGCTGTGCTTAAACTTATTCCTGCTGCTACTCTGGCCCTTTATTTTATGGAGGTTCTTCCACTTTTCACTGACTCTCCACTTTACCAAGCATGTCATCTTTCTCCAGGCACTGGTAACATGTCCAAAGTATAAGAGAAAAAGAAAATGTCACCATACTTGCTTTCAAAGAACATTCTGGCAGCACTTATAAAACAGATCTGTTTGTTCCTCACAAACATCGTAATTCAAAGACATCAATTATTTTGGTCTTCCTTATTCACTGTACAACTTTCACATGTATATGAAGTGACTAAAAATACCACGGTTTGGGGCAGGTACACCTTAATCCTCAAAATGGCAGTCTTGCTCTTTAGAGCTTTATAGGTGTCCTTGATAGCAGCTCAGCCCGACGCAATGAATTGTTTGACTTGACTGCTGCTTCCATGGGCACTGATTTTGCATCCAAGAAATATTAGATCTTGATAAGCTCAATCTTTCTTCATCTAACATGATACTGTTTATCAGCCCAGTTCTGAGGTTTTTGTTTGCTTTATGTTGAGGTATAATCCTTATTGAAAGCTATAATCTTTATACTTCACATCAGTAAGTGCTTCAAGTCTTCATTGTATGCAAGATTTATCACCTGCATACTGCAAAGTGTTAATAAGTCTTCCTCCAATCCAGATGCCTCAGTCTTTTTCATATAGTCCAGCTTCTCAGGTTATTTGCTCAGCATAGACTGAATGAGCATAGTGAAAGGATACGGCTCTGATGCACTCCCTTCCCTATTTTAAACCATGCCTTCTTCTGTTCAAATGATTGCCTTTGAATGGACACGTTCATCATGATCATAATTAAGTGTTCTGAAATTCCTATAGAGATTAAGATTTACACTACGTAGTTCCTACAGGTATAAAGGTTTGGATTTAAAATGCAAAGTTCTGGGTGACACAATTCAATTCATAAAATCATCTTTATATCTACTGTCAAAATAAGGCTAGAAAGAACTGAATAGAAGCCATTCCTCCTCAGTGTCTTCATTCTTTCTAAACAGCATAACTACACCTCCTGAACTTAGTTTTTGCAAAGCTCTTACCACCACCTAGCACTACATTGTACAGGGATGCGCTGTTTTAACATCCATTCAGGCAAAGTTCAGCTACATAATATTGCTATGATTCCATAACTGTTTTGTTTTTTAAAAGGAAGCCAGTTCTCCCTTATTTACCCAACAGTTCTAAAGAATTCAAATCCATACTTGCAGACTGAGCAAAGTATAAGCAGGTGAGGTAGAGGATCTGGCTCTGGGCTCAGGTTCTCAGGCTTTATCTCGCAGGAAGCAATGGGAGTTGCCAGGAGGGTCAACCCTTCCTCTGCCTCCCCCAGCATCAGTGGAAGCAGTAAGTAGGACAACGAGAAGCAGGAGCCTATAAAGTTTATAATACGGTGTTTGACTAATGTCCTATTTCACAGAATGTGTCATGGATTTCAAGTGTCAGATACCTGTATATCTGTTTGAGTTTATCCTCCACTATAATATACTAGCTCTATAAAGATAAATATTTTTCTCTGTTGTCTAGTATAATATTCTCAGCACCTAAACACTATCTGCTAAGTTTCAGATGTGCAATAAACACTGGCTGAATGATAATCCGTGTCCTACCTTAAGCTGTTATTTCCCATCCAATGTATATGAGCCAGGGTTGAAATTCCACTCCTTCACTATCTTAATCTAACTGAATCAAGTTCACTGTAATTGCTGAGTTGTCACTGGAGGCTAGTAAATTTTTATATCAAGGCATCAAAGTTTCAGGTGAATTAACTTTAAAAGGTTTTTGTTAGTACAGAAAATATTTTTTTAAAAAAGAAAATATACATACTAATTTCCACTAAATCCTCTGGAGATCCTACTATGTAACAGGCACTATTAAAAATGCTGGAGATAAAGTGTACATGACATGATTACAACTTCAATACTCAACCTTTCAACTTGAAAGAGGACCCATTATCAATCTTTTTCTAACTCTGACAAAAAAATGGTTATACTAGAGGACTCACTGTAATACCAGAGATAAGCGGTTCAAATCCTTCAGATGCTCTTCTGGAGAAGGAACGGTAATCTCCTCCTGTACCAATCAGATCCCATTTGACGGTACACACACACACACACAAATTGTTTTAAAAAGGTTATACTTTAAATTTTATAACATCGTCTTTTATATATTCATTCCTTTGACCCTCACAAAAATTCTTGCTTTACTATTACCGCTTTCATTTTAAAGATGTGGGAACTGAGGATCTGCAAAACTGATGCCTTGAAAGAATGCTATTCAAGTTAGTTCCCTTGCATTCATTCTCTGGGTCCTGACTCCAAATGCCATGTGTTTCTCTCTTTCACGCCTCTACCTAATATTTACTATGTAAATACGGTAACAAACTTAGGATGGCCAACAAGGATAAAATCAAGCTTACTTCCGTCCTAAAATAATACCAAGCTGTTAACGTGACCTCAACGTAATACTTCACCTTCATATACATCATCTGTAAAATGGGGAGAATGCCTGTCTGGCACAACGCACAGTGACTGGCGATTGTAAATGGCAAGAATAAGCATGAATACGATCTACTACAGAAAGCTGAGACAAAGGGTCACTTTTGTTTCAAATAAAAATTAGTACCAAGGCAGCTAAGTCACTCGAGGCAGGCCCAGGCTCTGACGCCCCGGACTTGTCGTATTTGGGGTCCTTGGCGCGCGCTCAGGCACGCGGTGCGCCGCACTGGCCTTCTCCCTCCTTACGTCGGCCTCCTTATCTGGGCCCTTCGTTCTTTACTCCACCGTCCTTAGTAACTCTGAGGCAAGACGCACACACACCCCCTCCACCCCGGCGCTTACCGCCACGAAGGCCGGACAGGAGAAACCGCCCAACGGCCCAGGCCAAGGGCCCCAAGGCCTTCTCCCGCCGAAAAAAGGAGGCGTGGGAGAGGTGGCCACGATGACACTATTCCTCAACTCCAAACTCACCTCACTGTAGAAGGTCATAAACGCATCCTCTGTGCCGCCTCCGCCGCCCGTAGCCCCGCTCTCCCCAGAAGCCGCCATTTCTCCAACCCACCCTCCGCCTCACGTGGTTCGTCCGGGTCAGACTCTGGCTCCGCCCCGCTTCTACTCTTAAAGGGCTCTCACCCCAGCCAGCCACGGCTCTAAGCAGATTTTGTTTTCCTTTTCCTTGACTTGAAATTACGGAAAAATTACCACTTAAAAATAAGTAATTTGGTAGACTTTAGTTCACTTACAGTGTTGAGCAACAACAACGTTCACCTAGTTCTAAAACATTTTTCTCACTCCAAAAAGAGTTCCAATGTTCCAATAACTATTAAGACGTTACCCTTCCTCTTCCATCTCTCTTCAGTCCCTTGCAATTTCCAGTATGTTCTTCTCTCCGTGGATTTGTCTATTCTGGATATATCTTTTTTGCTTTCTTCTCATTTTATTTGTTTTCCTTATTGTGGTAAAATAGATACACCGTAAAATTTGCCGTCTCAACTGTAAAGTCACCTAAGAAGGAAAAGAACCCACTTCAGGCTAAAAAAGACAGTGTATTGAGGAGAAACTGAAGGGCTGACTCCAATAAAGAGACCAGTAGCTACTTAAAATTAGAGTGAAGTGTTACATTGCCTTACAAGGAAATTAGGGAGTTAGGATATTCAGAGTTGTTTGGTACAAGATAACAGAGCAGGCCGGGGTTATACTTATTCCTTCGAAAGGGAGGTGAAATAGCTCTTAACAGAGGTAAACATTTGCAGCTGCTGCTTTGATCATTTCTGTGGTTGTTCTGGGAAAAGGAATGGAGATCAACTCCACAGTCCACACATCAACCATTAAAAAAAAAAAAAACAATTCAGCAATGCAGTATCTTTATTTACGTTTACGATGTTATACAATGCACCAGCATGGCCTAATTGTTGTTATGTGCAATCGAGTGGCTTGGGACTCATAACGAACGACCCTATGTACAACAGCCCTAAACTCTGCTCTGTCCAGTGCCAATCGCACTGTCTCTAACACTCTCATCCTGATTATCCCAGTCACTGAATCAATCCACCTCATAGAGGGCCTTCCTTTCCTGCGCTGTCCCTCCACCCTCCCAAGCATGATGTCCTTCTCCAAGGACTGGTCTATCCTTTACAACATGTCCAAAGTATGTTAGATGAAGCCTCAGAATCCTTGCCTCCAAGGAGCCACCCGGTTTAACCCTTTCCAGGATGAATCTATTTGTTTTCCTAGCAGTCCATGGTACTCTCAATACTCTGCTCCAGCACCACAGCTCAAAGGCATCAATTCTCCTTCTATCCTCCTTGGTCATTGTCCAACCCTCTGATGCACAACAAGTGATCGTAATGACCATGGCCTGTATCAGACGCACCTTAGTCTCCAGAGAGATACCATTGCTCTTCAGTACTTATGGCCTAATTAGAAAACTATTTTTTCCAGGTGTTTGCCCCCCACCCTTTGCATTAACGATATTAATCATTATATTGGTTGATCAGTGGTAGAATTCTTGCTTTTCATATAGTAGCCCAAAATTCTTTTCCTGGCCAATGAACCTGGCCAACTGTCCTCAGCAGAGCTTCTCAACTAAGATGACTAAGAGGAAGGCATATTGATCAACTTCTGAAAATCAGTCGATAAAAATGCTCTGGATCACCACAATAAGATAAAAGTAAATAACCCAGTTGAAAAATGGGCACAGGATATGAACAGACACTTTACCAAAGAAGACATTCAGATGGCAAACAAACACTTGAAGAAATGTTCAAAATCCCTAGCTCTAAGGCAGATGCAAATCAAAACAACTATGAGTTATCATCTCACCGCAATCAGAATAGCAAAATTTAACAGAACAGCAAACATCAAATGCTGGTGAGGTTGTGGAGAAACTAGAACCCTTATTCACTGTTGGTGGGAGCGTAAAATGGTGCAACCACTATGGAAGGCGGTATGGCACATTCTCAGAAAGTTGCAAATAGAGATACCATTTTTTTTATTTTATTATTGTGTGTGTGTGTGTGTGTGTGCGTGTGTGTGTACCATCAAATCAGATCTGACTGGTACAGGAGGAGATTGTTCCTCCTTCTCCAGCAGAGCCTCTGGTGGATTTGAACCGTTCACCTCTAGGATTGCAGTATACCTTCTTGCCACTAGGCCACCAGAGCTCGCCAGAGATACCATTTGACCCAGCAATTCCATTACTGGGAATTTACCCAAAAGAAACCATAACTGCCACCCAAGCAGATATATGCACACCCATGCTTATTGCAGCTTTGTTTGCAATAGCAAAAAGCTGGTTACAACCCACGTGCCCATCAACAAACGAATGGATAGAGAAGCTCTGGTATATTCACACAATGGAATACTATGCCACATTGAAAAACAAGGAACTCATGAAATATTATGCAAAATGGATGACCCTGGAGGAGGACATTATGCTGAGTCAAATATCTTAGTCACAAAAGGACAAATATTGCATAGGGCCACTGTTGTAAAATGGGACTGACATCGGGGTTGAAGGAAGACAGAAAAGGAGGGGAGGAATGATATATATTGCATTGAAACAGATGAGGGCAAGAACTATTTAAAAGGGACATATGGGTACTCTTGTCATTACAGAAGTCCAGGGTGAAGGCTGAATAGTGGAGTGGACTTGGGGGAAGAGATTGCATAACAATGAAAGTTTTTCTTTTCTTTCCAAGAAGAGTTAATTTGGGGGGAGGGGTGAGTAGGGAGAAAAGTGCAACAATGAATGACTGTAAACCCTAAGTCTTTGTAAACTTTCATTAAAATTAATTTTTTTTTAAAAATCCTGTGGATCACAGTAGTCCAATCTGTAGCCAGTCATGAGGACAGCACAGGACTGCGCTTCATGTCCTTTTTTTGTGCTTGGGATCCCCATGAACTGAGAAGAGGCCACAAGAAGGCAACTAACAGCAGCAAGAATAGACTAATGGCATGCAATCATGTCCACTTCTAACCTTTTTTAGTAGGGGATCTCTGCTAGCATAGTCTGTAGGAAGTTGTACTGCTAACCCTAAAGCAGTTCTTTTTTTCCATTCATGAACATACATGTGCATGTATTTAATTGAGCCCCTGTTTTCAACTCTTTGGAATATATATATTTATATATAAATAAAAATTGCTGAGTCATGTAGGAAACGTTCTCTTAAGATTTACAGGCTTGAAAATCTAACAGAGTCACTATGAGTTGGAATGAGTGGGGTTCCTGGGTAGGACAACTTTCTTTTGCCCTAGCTGAGGTGACAGTGTGGGTTCCTGAATGGTGATATTATGGCATGGATGGTGGCTCAGCTGAATCTTCAGTGTTTGTGCTTAGCACAAAAAAAACCAAAGGACAGGGACGTGATGGTCTACCTGTTTGTGTTTTCTGTTAGAGGCACAAAATCAATCTTATCCATTCATTGTATTGGGAAAATTATTTGTATGTTGTTACCTATAGCTTCCTGGATCATTGAATAGTCTGTGCATAGGATCTTTAAGTACTGCCACCCGAGGCTTGAATTTGTTCTTCAGTTCCTTCAGTTTAAGAAATACCAAGTGAGTTCATCCCTTTTTATTTTTTTACTCCAACACTTTGCACATTTCATTGCAATATTTTACTTTGTCTTCTGGAGTTGCTCTTTGAAATCTTCTGTCCAGGTCTTTAACTTCCTGGTTCCTTCCCTTTGCCTTGGTTTCTCGGTGTTCTAGTGCAATATTCAGAGTCTCTTCTTACATGCATCTCAGTTTTTTCTTCCTCCTCTGTCTTTGCCATGATCTTTTGCAGTCTTCATGGATGATATATTTTATATAATCCCACAGCTCATCTAATCTTCATTCATTAGTGTCCAAGCCCTCAAACCTGTTCTTGAGATGGTTTTTAAACTCAGATGGTGTATACTCAAGGTCAAATTTTGGTTCTTGTGGATTTGATTTCATTTTCTTTAGTTGTAGTTTGAACTTACATATGAGTAGTTGATCTATTCTACAATCATCACCTGGCCTAGGTTTCACAGCTGATATTGAGCTTCTCCATCAATTCTTTCCAAGATGTACACAACCTGATTCCTGTGTAGACCATCAGATGAGGTCCTCATGTATAGTTGCCATTTGTGTATCTTTTAAGGGAATTTACAATGAATAAATCAGTGATTGTACCGAATTCTATCATTAAAAGAAGATAGAAGAAGTGCACAAAGTCACTGTACCAGTAAGAATTGGCTAACACAAAAGAGGGTCATGAAACAACATAAGACCAAGAGGCAATGGTGATGGAGGAAGTTCAAGATGTTCTGAAGAAATTAGAAAAAAAACAAGGTCCCAGGAATTGACAGAATACCAGTTCACATATTTCAACACACTTATACTGTCCTCAGAATGCTCACCAGGTTGTGCCAGGAAATCTGGAAGACTACCTGGCCAACTGACTGGAAGAGATCCATATTTATTCCCATTCTAAAATAGGTGATCCAACAGAGTGTGGAAATTATAGAACAATATCACTGATATCACATGCAAGAAAAATCTTGCTGCAGATTATCCAGAGACTGGAACAATACATCGACACAGAACTACCAGAAATACAAGCTGAGTTTAGAAGACACCATGGCACTAGGGACATCATAGTCAATGTAAGATGGATGAATCTTGGCTGAAAGCAGAGAGTATCAGAGGAATGTATATCTGTGTTTCATTGATTATGCAAAGGCATTTAACTGTGTAGATCACAGCAAATTGTGGCTAACCTTAAGAAGAATGGGAGTCCCATAACACTTGATTGTGCTCCTGTGCAATCTATATTTGTACCAGAAGGCAGCTGTCAGAACAGACAAGAGCAAGGAAACACTGCATGGTTCAAGATCAGGAAAGGTGTATGTCAGGGATGCATCCTATTTCCATAGCTTTTCAATCAATATGTGGAACAGATCATTTGGGAGACTGGATTTTATAAGGAGAAAGTGGCATCAGTATTGAAGGAAGACTCGTCAACAATCTGTGATATGCAGATAATATAACCTTGCTTGCTGAAACTGAGGAAGACCTAAAGCATTTGCTGCAGAAGGTCAAGGACTGCAGCCTTCAAGATGGATTGAAGCTCAACATCAAGAAAACAAAGATTCTCACCACAGGGCCAATTGGCAGCTTCATGATAGATGGAGAAGAGATTGAGATTGTTAATAACTTCAGCTTGCTGGTTCCACAATCAACACTCTTGGCACTAGCAGTCAAGAAACAAAAAATGAATTACATTAGGAAAATTTGCTGCCAGGAACTTCTCCAGAGTGCTGAAGAGCAAAGATGTTGGTCTAGAGACTAAGGATCGCCTGATCCAAGACATGGTCTTAGTAATTACTTGCTATGAATCAAAGCTGGACAATGACTAAGGATGATAGAAGAAGCATCAATGCCCTTGAATTGTGGTGCTGGAGAAGAGTAATGAACATACTGTGGACTGCTAAGAGAATAAACTGGTCTGTTTGGGAGAGGATGAAATCAGGCTGCTCCTTGGAGGCAAGTATTCTAAAGCTCCATCTGACATACTTTGGGCATCTTACCAGGAAAGACCAGTCTTTGGAAGTAGAGGGACAATGTAAGAAAGGAAGACCCTCGATGAGATGGATTGTTTCAGTCACTGGGGTAAAGGGGATAGGTGTGTCAGACACATGAAGATTGGCAAGGGATAAAGCAGGATTTAGGGCTGTTGTACATAGGATCACTATGAGTCGCAGGCAACTCTACAGCATATAACAACAACAAATAGCCATGTAAACCTCCTGGGTGTTTTTATTCTGTCTTAATGGCTTACCATGCACGAGTTAAAATTGGACCAAGAGCATTGGGCTTGTTAGGGATGTTGTTGTTATGTACTGTCAAGTTGCCTGAGACTCTAGGAACCCTGTATGCAACAGCTCTGAAGCTTGCCTTGTCCTGAGCCAGTCTCACTGACTCTGACACACCTACCCCCATTGCCCCAGTTACTGTGTGTACATCTCATCCCGGGTCGGGTCTTCCTTTCCTGCACTATCTACCCTTCCACCCTTCCAAGCATGATGTCCTTTTCTAAGGACAGGTCTCTCCTGGTCATGTGCCCAAAGTATGTGAGACAGACCTTCAAAATCCTAGCTTCCAAGGAGAAAGTTAGTTTCAACTCTCTTCAAGAGAAACCTATTTGTTTTCTTGGCAACTCTTCTCCAGCACAACTCAAAGGCATCAATTCTTCTGTCACTCTTAGTCATTGTCCAGCTCTCTTACGCATAGCAAGTAATTATGAAGACCATGGCTTGGATCAGGCACTCCTTAGTCTCTAGATCGACATCATTGCTCTTCAGGACTCTGAAGACGGCCCTGACAGCAGATTTTCCCAGTGCAATTCATCTTTTGGTTTCCTGACTGCTGGTGCCAAGAGTGTTGATTGTAGAGGCAAGCAAATTGTAATTGTTAACAACCTTAATCTCTTCTCCATCTATTATGGGATAGGAGCTCCTTTAGAGAAGGTGGTCTAGGAAAGTTACTCTGAGAAGGTGATATTTAAATTAATACTTCAAAGTATCAAATATCAATCCAACCAGAGAAAATTACACCTCTAGAATCTGATGTGTGTGTCTGCTAGTGTCACTGCGGGCCCCTATCATCCAAATTGGAGCATCCAAGGCATAGGCATTCTAGATAAAGCCCTCTAATCTCTATTGATACTAGTAGACCAGGAAAGAAAAGGTTTTCAACAATAATAACGTTAAAATTTGAAACTTCAGGTCGGATTCTAAAGTCAAAGTCAGCTTCTAACACTGTCTTCCTTGCTTTCCAACCTCCCCCATCTTTATTATTTAGGTGTTGGCCGCAGAGACTTTGCTAGGGGTTGGCTGAGACTAGGCAGGCCTCTCGCTCGGGATTCGCTGTTAATAACAGGAACCCCGCCTTATTCCTCTAATGATTCGCCACTACCATGTTTGTCCCGCCCCTTCACAGAAAAGATTGGCTGCTTAGCTGTCGGCGCCGTTAGCGCCTACAGATCTGCTGTATCGCTACGAAGGGGTGCAGCTCTAGCAGCAATGGCAACTGCGTTGGCGGCGCAAATACGGCTCGGAGCGTTGGGCCTGAGAGTCATGCAAGCCCGAGGCTTCAGTTCGGACCAGGTAGGATGGTGTCAGTGGCCGCTGCACCCGTGCTGAGTGCAGTTCTTGTCCTCTTCTCGGCATCTTTACCAAGGTCCCTGTCTCTCTCCGCAGTCGGATAACCTCCAGGGAAGCGCGGGCTCCGTCAGGGAGGCCGGCGGGGCCTTCGGAAAAAGAGAAGCGGCTGAAGAAGAGCGATACTTCCGGTGAGACCCACTGGTCCCAAGTCCATCCCTTGACCTCCCGGGGGCCTTCAATCCGCCTGAAACTTTGAGCAGCCCCACCCAACCCTACCAGGTGCTCAGGACTCCCCAGTCGCCAGCAGAACTTGCAGTCCCTCGAACCCATTACACCCCAATACTTGAGATTCTTGTATCAAGCAGCCCTATCCCCTAACCTGCAGTCCCGAGGTTTCCAACCCCAAACTGTTTGCTCCAGCAGTTCTCCAAAATCTCCACCCACGGTAGACCGCCCGTATCCTTTGCCATCCCCATCCGTGGGGTTCTCCCTGGGTCCTCTGAAACGTCCCCTAGGTCCTTCACAGTGTCCCGGAACCAACGTTCCTACTCGCCTACCCTTTGAGTATCCCAAGGTCCTCACCCCTCATCCCCATTAACCACTCTGCCATCTCTTTTCTCCCCACACTCCTTAATTTTGCAAATCCTTTCTTATTCCTCTTGAGAGTAGAAAACTACTGAGTTTTCGTGTCTCCTCAAACTCTCAACATTTTATAGACCCCCTTATCCCACCCCAGGAGCTGGAGGCACTTTCATAGTTGTACTCCACACCCTTCGGGAGACTTTTGGGTAGGTCAGCCCTGGCCAGACCTTGGCCTATAGATTTTCCTCTTCCGTTTGAGAGAAGGAAGTGGGCTGGGCCTATACCTTTCCCAGCCCTGTATTATCTTTAACTGACGTTTGGCCAATTCTGTTCAGGAGCCTGGAACAAGTCTTGCTATCCTCCCTTTTTGCCTGTTTCTCTCTGCCCACTCTTGCTCAGTTATATGAATTATCACTGGCACTTGCAGGCAAAAATACTGCCGTGTTGCTCTTGGGGGTGCTTTTGGCCCTGATGACTTATGTGTAACAGGAGATATTTACTGTATTACAAGATTTCCAAGATCATTGATACACCTGAACAACCCATTTTTGTATACTTGGTGTTGTCGTTTACGATCAAGTCAGTTTTCAGAGGCAATAAATAATGTGGAAGAAGATTGCCCATCTTTCTTCCATGGAGCAGATGGTGGATTTGAACCACTTGCCTTAGAGTTGGCTGCACAATTCCTTACCACTAAGCCACCAGCAGCATTTGCATATATAGAAGCTTTCAGCCAGTCTGAATCCATTAGCTGCTCCTCGGGAGAAATGTGGTCAGTTTCTACCCATATAACCTCTGAAAACCTGCTGGAGGATCAGCTGTGAGTTTGTTCCAACTCCATAGAAATGACTTTACAGTTAACAAAAGCTAAGCCCTAAAAATGACAAACCAACATACAGACAGACCTATGCCTCAATTTTCCTTCTCCCTGAACAAAATTTGAATAGAAGGTGAATATTTGTCCTTTGTCTGCTAGCTCTCCTCTCCCTCCCCTAATCCTGTATTTTGCTCCCTTTTTCCCCACTAAAAAACAGTTCTGGTTTCCTTGGCTGCCTCTTTGCTAAGGTATTGGAGACTTATGGTACATCTCTCCAGAGTTTTCTACCATAAAGAGGAATATAAAAGTAATTGCCCCGTAATGGGGGAGTTCAGGCATGAACACCAGGAAGATGGTATCCCTTTGGTTATTTCCTTGAGGTAGTCTTCTGTTGGTGAAGAGAGGATAGGAGAGAATGACCAGTCAGATTCTCAGAGGATTGGAACTCCTGGTTTTGTTTTTACCATAGATATTTTGGGCTATGCTTAAAGGTCTCCTTGGGTTGAGGGATTGGAGTTAAGCCAGAGGCACACTGTGTTTTACAGAGCACAGGCTAAAGAACAGCTGGCAGCCTTGAAAAAACACCATGAAGATGAGATCATACATTCTAAGAAGGAGATTGAGCGACTGCAGAAAGAAATTGATCGGCATAAGCAGAAGATAAAGAAACTAAAACAGGATGATGATTAAGTGCACACTGTTTCCAGAGAATGGCTATATAATTGTTGTCCACTTCTAGTGGACATAGTTATGTGTTAATATTAGTCTGTGTGCTGTTGACAAATAATAATAAATTGTTATCAAACTGTTTGATGCTTTTTTACTATCTGGAGAACAAGAGGAAAAGAGATACTGCTAAACTGCTGAATTCATTGATAGTGTCCCTGCATACAGACAAAGCACTCATAAATGCAGTGGTGGCTAACGTTGGGGCCCAAGGTCAGGGAGAGGGGCAAGGTCCACTAAAACACTTTTTCTCCTGCCTAATTCATCTTAATGCTTAAGTAACTTGCATTCCAGGACACCTAGCTATTTATTAAGAAACATCATAGTTCTGGTGGCCTAGTCCATAGGGAGTTCAGCTGCTAGCAAAAAGGCCACATGCCTCTGGATGTTCAAATCTACCTGTGGCTCCTAGGGAAAAACATAGGCAGTCTCCCATGGGATTTACAGCCTCCAAATTCCCCTTGGAGGGTCAACTATGAGTCAGTTTCAACTGGGAAGCAATGAATTGTTTTTTGTGGGTTCCCCCCCTCCCAACATTGCAGAGGTCTTTAGGGCTATTAAATGAGAGACTTAGGGAAAACATTGGCTCTACCCACACATTCAAAACACTGGACAGCTGTTTAAAGCAGGTGTTTCCATGAAATGGGGCATTTTGGATTACAATGCTGTCAATGGAAATTTTATAGATTTCCCTCACAAGTGCTGGAATCCTAGTGCTCAACAACAATATGACTTCAAAACAAAATATAAGAGATTATTTTTTTAAAAAAATTAGGAATAGACTTCAGCATATATTACATTTTTAACACCTTCACTTCCACTACTCATACCACCTTACCTCTATCCTCACTAAAATAAAGATAGAAAATTCTCTAGATTTTGTGGGAGGTAGCAAATGTCTAATTTGTATATGTAAAATGGTTGAAATGACAAATTATGGGAGATACATATCTCATCATAAAGTTTAGTTGCTTTTAAATTTCCTAACTTACTTTAGGCTTGTCTGTAGGAGACTAGTCCTTGAAAAAAAGACATCATGCTAAGAAAGGTGAAAGTCAAAGACCGGAAAATGGATTGACACCGTGACTAACAATGGCCGTGAACCATTTTTAGCAGAACCCAGTGGGTGGTTGCTATGAGTTGGAACCATTCAAAGATAGTTTAATTCTGACCATTGTTTTTTTTTTTTTCTATAATTATATTTTATT
>NW_006399778.1:563935-569287 GCF_000299155.1 Elephantulus edwardii | reverse complement strand
AAGATGTATCATGGGGGTGTTGCAACCTAGAAGACACAAATTTGACTAACAAGTTATAAGTACATGAGTCCAAAAATTATGGAAAAGTAAAAGAAAAGATAATTCTGACCATTGTGAAAATGGTAGTTCATGATCTTTTGTTATGATATACCCATGATTTATGTTTTTCTTAGCCTGCTGTAATAAAATAACTATACAGATATTGAATAATTTAAAAATTTTCACTGCTTTTGAGTCACTTCTGACTCACACCAACCTTCCATTGGATTTCCACGGCCGTAAATTGCAAGGGGAAGAGATTGCCCATCTCTCTCCCACAGAGTTGTTGGTGGATTCCATCTGGTGAAGCACAACCTTTGGGTTATAATTCCTTAAAGATCACACCATCATCAGCCACTATATATTTTTAAATATATGTTAAAATAAAATTTAAAAATCACTTGTCTTATGATCCAGTGACCAGCCAAATATACTAAATCACAAGACTCACCAAGTACCCAAAAGCATCCTAAGCTCTACTTAGAATCAGGCAAATTTGGAAAATAATACAGAAGTGGTTTTCCAAGTGGCCTTAAGCCAGTAACATCAGCATCACCTGGAACTTATTCAGCTTAGGGAGTGGGGGGGGAAGAGTTGCTTAAAGAATAATGGTGAATCCTTGAAACATAACATGGATGAGGTCAGAGGACATACTAAGTGAAATAAGTCACTAAAGAAAGGACAAATATGAGACCACAAAAAAATCTGTAAAAAGTCAAGAAAAGGTTTACACACCAAAAGCAATATTCTTTGATGGTTACTAGAGAAAGAAGGGAGGGGGGAGTCACTAAATTGTAAGCATGTATTGACTTGGATAAAAAGAAAGACAGTGTACAATAAAGGAGAAGTCAACATAAGGCAAAAGAAGACAGTGGAACACCAGAAGGTACACATGAGTGAAAGGCAACAACACTAAAAACTATCATATACATGGTCCTACTCCAACAGTAATAACAATTTACAAGTGGACACAAAAGTTGATATGAAAGCTGAACAAGTGTGCAATCGCATATATAAATACACTCCTAGGCGAACTCTGGTGGCGGGAGGCTGCGCTGCAATCTTAGAGGTACACGGTTCGGGTCTACCAGTTGCTCTGCTGGAGAAGGAGGAACAATCTCCTCCTGTATCAGATCTGATTTGATGATACACACAACAAATAATGAAAATAAAATTTAAAAAAATAAATACACTCCTAAGTATGTTTGCCATTAAATTGGAACTGACCCATAGCTGACCTTCCAGTGGGTTTTCAGTAAATTGCAGTAAAATGGGTGGAGCAGTGGTGCAGCTGGTAGTTTTGAACCACTTGCCTTTGGAATTGCAGCACAGCTTCTTATCACTAGATGAAATATAAGTTGTTGTGTAGCATCTTGTTGGAACTGACCCATAGCTGATGGCTCAGTGGGTTTTTAGAGGCATTTAATCACACAAGAGGACATTGTCCAATCCTTCTCCCATAGAAAGATAATCTGGTGGAACAGCGTTGCCAACCTGGCATGCTTTTCGAATCTACCATCTGCTTTGTGGAAGAAAGGTTATAAATCATTACCGGAAGAGATTGCCCCACCTTTCTCACTTGGAACAGTTAGTAGACTTAACTTTTCTGTTAGCCCAAAGGTGATGTAGGTGTTACATACTATCCCGCCAGCTCCTTTTTATCGATATCTCGCAGTTCGAGGCCACCAGCTGCTCTGCAGGATAGGGATGGGCAGTCTCCTCCCATATGCTTAACTGCCTCTGAAAAACCCACCAGAGTCAGCTATGGGTTGGTTCTGACTCGACGGTACACAAGTCTGTGTGTGTGTAAGAAGGTAATTTCTATATGAGTATTTGTGTACTGCAATTACATCTATGCATATAGAGGAGACAAGGTAATAAAAACTTAGCCACAACAAAATCCCTTGAAGAACTGTCGTTGGACTTTTGGGCCTAGAACCATAGCCTTGGGAGGCCTCTACATCAATTGGCATCAAATAGTCCACAAAGACAGTGTGCTATACTTTCCTGGTGGCCTAATGGTAAGGAGCTTCACTGACAACACAGAAACACTGGGTTGAGACCCACCAGCTGCTTCACAAGAGAAAGATGGGCAATCTCCCATATGATTTGCAACCTCTGAAAACCCAATGGAGAGTCATCTATGAATTGGTTCTAATTCAAGGGCACACAACAACAAACTGAGATCTTAAAAACTTTAAAAAAATATGCAAAACTTGATTTCTCCTTGTCCAGGGAAAAGAAGTGTGAATAACATTTTTAAAATCAGAGCAACAGTCCAGTGGACTAGTTAGACCACAGGAACCACAGCCTCCACTACTAGCCTGAGACCAGAAGAACCTGATGGTGCCCAACCACAACTACCAACCAGTTCTGATCAGGATTACAACAGAGGGTTCTGGACAGAGCAGGAGGAAAGTGAACAACAAAAACTCAAAATCATAAAAAGGACCAGACTTACCGGTCTGTTAAGTCTGGTGAAACCAAGACTACAACCCTTAAACACCCTAAGGGCTTGGAACTGAACATACCCCTGAGGGATAATCTTTCAGCTAAACAGTAGATGAGTTTGCCAATAAAGTGAACAATAATACCTGGGAAGAATGTACTCCTCAGGACAATCAATAATATGAGCTTAAAAGGGCAGCAGTTGTGCCCAAAGTAAAGCTCAGAAGACTGGAAACGACAAGAAAGAAGGATGAATTAAAATACATTTAACATGCAGAAAAACAACAACAAAAACCCCAAACACTTAACATGCGAAAAACAAAACAACAGGATACCCAGGGAGGAAGAGGCCTGTCAACATTGAGAGGATTATAATTAATGTCATGAAACAAAATGTGTAAATGTTGCATGGGAAACTGATGTTCTCTGTAAACTATCACCCAAACCACAGAAATATGTAAAAACAAAACAAAAAAGCCAGCTGACTCCAACTGATGGCATCATATTTCAACCCAGATGTGTCAGAGTAGAACCCTGCTACACAGAGTTTGCAATCCTGGTTTTTTTCAGAAGTATCACCAGGTTCTTCCACTGCTCGTCTGGATAAACTTGAAACTCCAACTTTTATATTTGCAGCTGAGCTTATTAACAGTTGCACCACTCAGGTCAGAGACTCCAGCAACATGTTAGAAACTCAAAATAACTGCCATCATCTCAGAGCAAGCCTCCATTGGTTGCCAAGGCTGTAAATAATATGGAGAGGAGGGTTGTTTCTCTTTCTACACAGTTAATGGTGGATTTAAACTGCCAGAAGAGTACAGCCTTTAGGTTAACAGCACAACTCAGACAATGCCACCAGAGGTCCCTCTGGGAACCTGTTAGAAATGAAAATTCTCATGCCCTTCTGCAGACCTAGATGGAAAAAGGATCAAAACTGCCAATGATTACATCTTACTTTGACCCACAATCAACACTCTTGGTACCAGCAGTCAGGAGATAAGGAGATATATTGCTTTGGGCAAGGCCACTGTCAGGGATCTCTTCAAAATACTGAAAAGCAATGATGTCAATTTGAAGACTAAGGTGTGCCTGATTCAAGCTATGGTCTTTACAGTCCCTTGCTATGTATCTGAGATCTAGACCATGACTTAGGGTGACAGAAGAATTAATGTCTTTGAGCTCAGGTGTTGGAAAAGAGCCCATGGACTGCCAAAAGAACGAAAAGGTATGTCTTGGGGAAAGTGCAGCCAGAGTGCTCCTGGGAGGCAATGATGGCAAAGCTTCATCTCTCATACTTTGAACTTTTTGCTAGGAGAGGCTATTCTTCGGAAAGGGACATCATGCTTGGAAGGGTGGAAGGTCAACAAAGAGAAATCCCCCAGTGGGATAGATTGACACAGTGACTACAAGAATGGGCTAAAATGTATCAGAGATGGTGAGGATGGCGCAGGATAAGACAGGATTCAAATCTGTTCATATGGTCGCTATGAGTTGTATTCAACTCCGCAGCACCTAAGAACAAAAACAAACTACAGACCTGCTGAAGCTAGGGATGGGACCCAGCAATCCATTTTAATCAGTCCTCAGGCAAAACCTGTCATTTCTTACAGAACTTGCTGTCACTCTTGGGCATTCAAAAGAGCAAAACAAAACCAGTTGCCACCAAGTCAGTTCTGACTAGTTGTTGTTATGGTTAAGTGCTGTCAAGTCAACTACGTTATGTAGCAACCCTTTTGAACAGGGCATCTGAACCCTGTCCTGTCCTATGCTTTCCTCAACATCCCTTGACACACTAAGCCCACCATTACACACACTGTATCAATCCATCTCATTGAGGATCTTCTCCTCCTTTGCTTACCCTCCACCTTTCCAAGCATGATATCCTTTTTTAAAGACTGGCCTCTCATAACAACATGCCCAAAATACATCAGATGAAGCTTCACTAACCTCGTATTGTTTGTTGCTAGGTGCCATTGAGTAGAGTATGCCTCGTAGTGATCCTTTTGAACATGAGACCTGGAACCTGTCCTATCCCATACCTTATCAACTCTGATATGCTTAATTCCATACTGCAGCCACTGTGTCAGTTCATATCATTGAGTGTCTTCCTCTCTTTCACTGACATTCCTCCTTTGCTACAAAGATGTCTATCCTTTTCAAGGAAAAGCCTCTCCTAACAACATGTCCAAAATATGATAGACAAAGCCTCACCATCCTTGCCTCCAAAGAGCACTCTGGCTGTGCATTCTCCAAGATATACATGTTTGTTCTTTTGGCAGTCCACAGGACACTGAGCACACTTCTCCAACACCACAACTCAAAGCCATCCACTTTTCTTTTGTCATCATTTTTCATTGTCCATCTCTTAGATGCATAACAGGTGACTGACAAGACTGTGGCTTGAATCAGACACATCTTAATTATAAGTTGAAATCTTTTTTTTTTTTTTTTTTACTTTGGAGAGGTCCCTGACAGCAGATTTTCCCAGTGTATATCCCTTTTGATTTCTTGACTGCTGATGCCATTGGTACTGATTTTGGACCCAAGGGAGATGAAATAATTGACAACTTCAATCTTTTCTCCATCTTTCATGATGTGGCCTATTGACCCAGTGGTGAGGATCTTTGTTTTCTTATTGTTAAAATGTAATCCAGTTGAGGGGGGGAGGGGGGAGGGGCTTGTGCGGGGAGAAGGGTGCAACAATGAATGAATGGAATTCCAAAATCTCTGTAGATGTTCATTGAAATGAAAAATAAGCAAACGAAATTAAAAAAAAAAAGTGCCAAAACCTAAAAGCAGTAATATTCCCACTAGAGCTTCTAACAGTGGCAGAAACCAAATTACAGAAGGAAGATAATTCTTAAG
>NW_006399778.1:561140-563143 GCF_000299155.1 Elephantulus edwardii | reverse complement strand
TCACATAGTTTGTGTTCATTCACATTCTGTTTCATACAACTATTCTAACTATGCCTACCCTTGCTCTATCTTTCTAACCCCTGCCAGATCGTTTACGTTTTCCTTTTCCCACCCCTATGTCTACTTATCAAATTGTGCAACCCTGTGATGTCCCCTCTGGCCATCCTCACCCACTTGGATCCTCATACACGTTTTACTAGTTATCCTTCTATTTCTACAATAATGGTCTTATACACTATTTGTCCTTATGGGACTGAGGTAGTTCACTCAGCCTAATGCTCTCCACACCCTCCCGGTCAAATTAACTTTTTGTTGTAACTTAAGTGAAAGTTTATAGAACACCCCAGAGCCCCAGAGTCAAAGCCAGTTCCTGGCCCATCCTCGCTTGCTACCTGCCACCTCTTCCTTTTTCAAAATGACAGATGCTGCTGTGTCCTTCGCCAAGGACTTCCTAGCAGGTGGAGTGGCAGCAGCCATCTACAAGACCGCAGTAGCGCCCATCGAGCGGTTCAAGCAGCTGCTGCAGGTGCAGCATGCCAGCAAGCAAATCACAGCAGACAAGCAGTACAAGGGCATTATCGACTGCGTGGTTCGTATCCCCAAGGAGCAGGGATTTCTGTCCTTCTGGCACGGTAACCTGGCCAATGTCATCCGATACTTCCCCACCCAGGCTCTCAACTTTGCCTTCAAAGATAAATACAAGTAAATCTTCCTGGGTGATGTGGACAAGAGGACCCAGTTTTGGCACTACTTTGCCGGAAATCTGGCATCCGGCGGGGCTGCCGGGGCCACATCCCTCTGCGTTGTCTACCCTCTCGATTTTGCCCATACCCGCCTCGCAGCTGACGTGGGGAAAGCAGGAGCAGAAAGGGAGTTCAAAGGCCTCGGTGACTGCCTGGTTAAGATCTCCGAATCTGACGGGATTAGGGGCCTGTACCAAGGCTTTTTTTTTTTTTCCTTTTTTTTTTTTCCCCCTACTACTGTACCAAGGCTTTAACGTTGTCTGTGCAGGGTATTATCATCTACCGAGCTGCCTACTTCGGTATCTATGACACTGCAAAGGGAATGCTTCCAGATCCCAAGAACACTCACATCATCATTAGCAGGATGATCGCTCAGTCTGTCACAGCTGTGGCTGGCTTGACTTCTTACCCACTTGGCACCGTTCGTCGTCGCATGATGATGCAGTCAGGGCGCGAAAGAACTGATATCATGTACACAGGCACACTGGACTGCTGGAGGAAGATTGCTCGAGATGAAGGAGGCAAAGCTTTTTTCAAGGGCACCTAGTCCAATGTGCTCAGAGGCATGGGTGGTGCCTTTGAGCTTGTCTTATACGATGATATCAAAGAGTTCACATAAATTATTTCCTAGTTTCTTCCTGTGAATGGGTATGTTATATAACATATCTTGAGCATTCTTGACAGACTGCTGGCTGTTTTGTATCAGTGGCAACTACTGACTGGTTGAAAATGGGAAGCAATAATATTCACCTGACCAGTTTTCTCTTAAAGCCATCTCCATGACGATGATGATGGGACTCAATTATATTTTTTATTTCAGTCACTCCTGATAAATAAAAAAATTTGCAGAAATAAAACTATCTGAAATGTTAAAAAAAAGAAAGTTTATAGAACAAATTGGTATTCCATTCAATAATTCATACTTTGTTTCATGACATTGATTACAATTCCCATATTTTAACAGCACTCTTCCTACTTTCTCCCTGTGTTTCCTATCTCTTTTCATCCTTCTAGCCTTAAGTAGGATTGAAGATCAACATCAAGAAAACAAAGTTATGCACACCCATGTTTATTGCAGCTTTGTTAACAATAGCAAGGAGTTGGAAACAACCTAAGTGCCCATCAACAAACAAGTGGATAGAGAAGCTATGGTATATTCACACAATGGAATACTATGCTGCATGGAAAAACAAGGAACTCATGCAATATTATTCAAAATGGTTGACTCTGGAAAACATTATGCTGAGTGAAATATCCCAG
>NW_006399778.1:554461-559310 GCF_000299155.1 Elephantulus edwardii | reverse complement strand
TAGTGCAACAATGAATGAATGGAAACCCAAAATCTCTGTAAATGTTCATTAAAATTAATAAAATTTAATTTTAAAAAAAGAAAACAAAGTTACTCACCTCTCAGCCAATTGGCAGCATCATGATAGACAGTGAAGAGACTGAGATTATTAACAGCTTTAGTTTGCTGGGCTCTACAATCAACATTCTTGGTACCAGCAGCCAGGAAATCAAAGGACAAGTTGCATTGGGAAAATTGGCTGTCAGGGACCTTTCCAGAGTACTGAAGAGCAACAATGTCAGTTTGGAGACTAAGGTGCACTTGATCCAGGCTATAATCTTCACAATTGCTATGTGTCAGAAAGCTGGACAATGACTAGGAATGATAGAAAGAGAATTGATGCTTTTGAGCTGTGGTGCTAAAGAAGAGTATTCAATATACCATGGACTTCTATGAGAAAAAAACAAGTTCATTCTAAAGAGAGTGAAAGCAGGCTGCACCTTGGAGGCAAGGATTCTGAGGCTTCTTCTGACATACTTTGGGCATGTTGCAAGGAGGGACCAGTCCTTGGAGAGAGACATCATGCTTGGAAGGGTGGAGGAACAGCGAAAGAGAAGAAGACCCTCAATGAGATGGATTTTTTCAGTGACTGGGGTAATGAAGGTCGGTGTGTCAGAGACAGTAAGGTTGGCACAGGATAGAGTAGGTTAGGGCTGCTTTAATACAGGGTCGCTGTAAGTGGCAAGAGACTTGATGGCACATAACAACAGCCTCCTATCCTTACTACATTTTCAACTTTTTGCAGCTGTGACTTTTTTGATCTTGTGTGGTTGGTTGTCTAAGGAGTGCATGTCTCCCTGGTGTTATTGATCACCTTATAAAACAAACAAAAACCGTTGCTGCAGGATTAATTCCTACTCACAGCAACCCTCCACTGGGTTTCCAAGGCTGTATATCCTTAGAGAGGAGACTGTCTCTCCTTCTCCCTCATGGCATTTGATAGATATGAACAAATAACTTTTTGATTGGCAGCCAAATATATAACGTACCGTATAAGCTGTTGTTTGAACATAAATCAAGAGGTGATTTTCCTTTTCAGGCTTGAAGACTGATTAAGAACCAAAGTATTGGGGATTCTACAAGCCTCAGACATATAAGCCTAGACTTTTTTTATCACTTTGAATTTCATTCTACATTTTCTCCTACTCTGTTATCTTGGAACTTCTGCTGTGATCTCTTTTGGAGTGGTTAGCAATGCTCACAGTGTAACATTAAGTTCTAGCCTCAGGGTCATTGAGACTGATGCTCACACAATTCATTTTTCATCTGGACTAATAATCTTTGATATTTTCCCCCTCTTTTCACTGAATGATGACAGACCAATGTATTACCTTAGATGACTACTTGTTGGTACAATACTTAATATGAATGCTGTTTTGGGATTTTAAAATAAGAGTACGTTAAGAACTTGCTGATGTACAAATCATATAACCTTTTAGAAAATAACATTCCCAAAACTCCAGTTTGGGATATGCTACACTGGTTTTTGGAGTTACTTAAAATCTTCTTTGTTTACAAGTAATAAAACCAGCAGTGGCAGGTTTGAGGGGGGAGAAAAAATAATTTATAGAAAGAATAGAGGCCATTGTCTCATAGAGACTCAAAGAGACATGAGTAAACAATACTCAGGAAAGATTAGGCAACTTCCTAACCTTCTGTGACAGGCTCATCAGAGGGCTCCATTGATTAACATATTTCTATTTCTAGGACATTTCAAGCAAGATTTATTTAACAATTGGCCAACAATCTACAATTATGGAGCATTTCACAATGATTTGTTTATATAATTTCATACTATTTCTGAATCAAGTCTGTATTATTAGTTTAACTTTTGAGCCAAGGTAACTGAAGCATGGAATTGATAAGTACCTTCATCATCACACAACCAGATTTGTGCCAGAGCAAAAATTCTCCTGCAGAACCACTACTCCCACAATCTTGAGTTGCCTTTTGAAAGCCTTTCTTCCTGAAGGGGAGCATGCTTGAACTTCTGAGAGTATGAGGTAAAGGAGAAAGTTGCTGGCAGGAAATTTGGAAGCTGAATCCCCCCTCAGCAGGCCATTGCATACCTGTGTGGTATAAATACACATATACAATAGAACCTACTTAAGACTTTCACATGCCTACAGTTGTATTGTCAATCCAAACTGCACACTGAAATACTTGAGTTTTTAAAATAAAAACCTAGCAGATCCAAACCTGAGGTGTAAACATGGGTGTTTTTAAAAAGTGTCCTCAGTTTTCCCAGAATGTGATCAGAGCTGAGAGCCACTGGTATAAAGAATCCTTCCAGAACTGCTCACTATGGTTGAAAAAGTTGTTCAGGTGCACAAGACACCTGACTAAGGGACCGGAAGGCCTGAAATTCAGACCACACTCTTCCCCTATCAGTGTGCCCTAGTTTGAGGTTAACATTCATTCTCAAAGGGTCACTTTTGGCCTAATTCTCACATGAGGGTACTAGGTCATTCCCCTTTTATTTGATTTGCGTTGTTTTAAGTGTAAAGTTTCTTTCTTATATATTCATTAATTACACTTTACTCTCAAATAATATGTCCCCTATCCTATCAAATTTCTTACTCATCTGAATAGTAAATATCTGGGTCTGTTTCTATATGCTTCATCTGCCATGAGAGTACCTGTTCAAAACAATTACTAGTTGTCCATAATTCTGACATTCCTAACCTGGAAACTACGATGTACTGGCAAAGTTGACTTTCTTTCCTACCTATACCCAGCTTATCATATTTTCACTTTCAGTACTTATGAAATTAACCAGTAGCCTACAGTCTGACTTGCAGATTTTTGGGTTTGCCAGTTCCCACGGCCCTATATGCCATCTTACCTGAATATTTTGGGTGTGATAGCTCCAGCAACCACGTGAGTCAGGAGAAACCTCCATGCTGACTGACCACAGATTTGGTACTTCTCAGCCTCCTTCACAACTATGTGAACCATGTCTTTGAAACACCCTCTCTAGCTTTCTCTTTCTTCCTCTCACTAGATAGTTATTATGTGTGGTCAAGTTGCCTGAGACTCGTAGCAACCCTATGCACAACAGCTTTGAACCCTGCTCTCTATCTTGGGCCGATATCAATGTCTCTGACACATCTACACTCATTATTCTAGTTATTGAGTAAATTCATCTCATCCTAGATCTTTTTCTCTTGTGCTGCCCTTCCACCCTTCCCCTCTCCAAGGACTGGTCCTTCCTGGCAACATGCCTAAAGTATGTCAGACAGAGCTTCAAAATCCTAGCCTCCAAGGAGCAGCCTGGTTTTGCCTTTCCTGGACAAACCTGTTTGTTCTCTTCCAGTCCATGGTATATTCAATACTCTTCTAGCACCACAACACAAAGGCATAGATTCTTCTTCTACCATCTTTAGTCATTGTCTAGCTCTCTGATGCATAGCAAGTAATTGAGAAACCATGGCTTGGATCAGGTGTACCTTAGTCTCTAGACTGATACTGTTGCTCTTCAGTACTCTGTAGAGGTTCCTGACAACAAACTTTCCCAATGCAATTCATCTTTTAATTTTCTGGCTGCTGGTACTAAGAGTGTTAATTGTGGAGCCACGCAAGCTGAAGCTATTAACAATCTCTTCTTAGTCTATCATGATGCTGCCAGTTGGCCCAGTGGTCAGAATCTTTGTTTTGTTGAGGTTGAGCTTCAAACCAAATTGAAGGCTGCAGTTCTTGACCCTCTGCAGCAAATGCCTCAGGTCCTCTTCTGTTTCAGCAAGCAAGGTTGTGTCATCTGAATAATGCAGATTGTTGATGAGTCTTCTTCCTCCAGCCCTGATGCCACATTCCTCCTCATAGGGCCCAGCCTCCTGGATGATCTGTTCCACATAGATATTGACAAGGTATGGAGCTAGGATTCATCCCCGGTGTACAACTTTCCTGATTTTTGAACCATACAGTGTTTCCTTGCTCTGTTCTGATGACTGCCCCCTGGTCCAAGCATTGGTTTCACATAAGCACAATCAAGTGTTCTGGAATCCCCATTCTTCTAAAAGTCAACCACAGTTTCTTGCAATCTACACAGTCAAATACCTCTGCATAGTCAATGAAACACAGACATTCTTCTGGTACACTCTGCTTTTATCTAAGGTTCATCTAATATTGTCTATAATATCCTTAGTGCCACAGCCTCTTCTAAACCCAGCCTTTGCATCTGGAAGTTCTCTGTTGATGTGCTGTTCCAGTTATTTTGCGCAAATTTCCAGCAGGATCTTGCTTGCATATGATATTAATGAACTTGTTTGATAATCTCCACCCTCTGTCAGATCACCTTTTTTTTTTTTTGAATGGGAATAAATATGGCTCTTTTCCAGTCAGTTAGCCAGGTTGTTGTCCTCCAAATTTCTTGGCACAACTTGGTGAGCACGTCCAGGGTAACATTTGTTTGCTGAAATAGGTCAATTGGTGTGCTGTCAATTCCTGGGGCTTTGTTTTTTTGCCAGTTCCTTCAGAGCAGCTTGAATTTCCTCCTTCATCACCATATTCTGTGTCAGACAATTTCTATAATGACTGTATGTATTCCTTCGATCTGCTTTTGTTGCTTCCTAGCTCATTCAGCATTCTGCCCACAGCATCCTTAAATATTGCTATTCAAGGCTGTTCTTCAGTTCTTTCAGCTTAAGAAATGCTGAGTAGGGAATTCTGGTGGCCTAGTGGCAAGAAGCTGCACTGTAATCCCAGAAGTGCACGGGTTCGAATCCATCAGACACTCTGCTGGAGAAGGAGGGACAATCTCCTCCTGTACTAGTCAGATCTGATTTGATAGTACACCAACAAAAAAGAATAAA
>NW_006399778.1:543711-553600 GCF_000299155.1 Elephantulus edwardii | reverse complement strand
TTCTGCTGAAGCTCACACAAGCAGGCAGAGAAAGGGCTAGTCAAATACCCAACAATCTCCCACAAGCTACTCCGTCGCACCGCGATTCAAACTGCCGAATATTGTTGGATAGATAAATAATAAAATATTTTTTTTTAAAATGCTGAGCAAGTTTATCCCTCTTAATTTTCTAACTCCAGCTCTTTGCACATTTCATCATAATAGCAGGCCTTCAAAAACCTAGCACACAGTACACACATGACTTTGAGAAGGATGGGAATTCCAAAACACTTGATTGTGCTTATGTGAAACATATACTTGGGCCAGGAGACAGTTGTCAGAATAGAGCAAGGAAACACTGCATAGACTGATGAATGCATCCAAGGCTGCATCTGTTAACTGAAACAAGTAAATTGGTATCTCATCGATTCCTGGGGCCTTATTTTTGGCCAATGCCTTCAATGCAGCTTCTACTTCATCGTTACCATTGACTCCTGTTCATACGGTACTTCTTGAAATTTTTTAGTGTCAATCAATTCTTTCTGGTACAGTGACTCAGTGTATTCCCTCCATCTTCTCTTTCTCTGTGTATGTGTGTGTGTGTATTTGTTGTTGTTGTTGTTATGTGCCGTCAAGTCACTTGCGACTCATAGCGACCCTATGTACAACAGCCCTAAACTCTGCTCTGTCCTGTGCCAATCGCACTGTCTCCGACACACCCATCCCAATTACCCCAGTCACTGAATCAATCCACCTCATAGAGGGCCTTCCCCTCCTGCACTGTCCCTCCACCCTCCCAAGCATGATGTCCCTCTCCAAGGACCGAACATGTCCAAAGTATGTTAGACTGAACCTCAGAATCCTTGCCTTCAGGGAGCCGCTCAGTTTAACCCTTTCCAGAATGAATCTGTTTGTTTTCCTAGCAGTCCATGGTACCCTCAATACTCTTCTCCAGCACCACAGCGCAAAGGCATCAATTCTCCTTCTGTCCTCCTTAGTATTGTTATAGATAATGTTCTCTCTCTCTCCCTCTAAATATATATATATATATATTGTTGTTATGTGCCATCAAATTGCCTGCGACTCATAGCAACCCAATGTACAAAAGCCTTAAACCCTGTTATATCCTGTGCCAATCTTATTGTCTCTGACACACCTACCCCCATTACCCCAGTCACTGAGTCAATCCATCCTGAGGGTCTTCCTCTCTTGCACTGTCCCTCCACCCTTCCAACCATGATAACAATATTATGTTATATATTGTTTATATATACTACTTTCTCTCTATAGAGATAGAGGAGGAAGAGAGGGAGAGAGAAGGCATGGGAGAACAAGAGAAAATGCTTGGATGGCCTAGTGGCAAGAAGCTGTGCTGTAATCCCAAAGGCACTCTTCAGTACTCTAAAGAGGTCCCTTATAGCAGACTTTCCCAATGCAATTTGATTTTCAATTCCTGGCTGCTGATACCATGAGTGTTGATTGTGGAGCCAAGTAAACATATTGTGTGTATGTGTGTGGGTGTGTGTATGTGTGTGTGTACAATGATGTCAGTCTAGAGACTAAGGTGTTCCTAATCCAGGTCATGGTCTTTGCAATTACTTGCTATGCATAAGAGAGCTGGATAATGACTAAGGATGACAGAAGAAGAATCGATGCCTTTGAATTATGGTGTTGGAAAAGAGTCTTGAACATACCATGGACCACCAATAAAACAAATAGGTCTGTCTTGGAGAGGGTGAAATCAAGGTTCTCCTTGGAGGCTAGGATTTTGAAGCTCCATCCCAAATACTTTGGGCACGTTACCAGGAGGAACACATTCTTGGAGAAGGACATTATGCTGGGAAGGATGGAAGGAGAGTGCAGGAGAGGAAGACCCTAGATGGAATAGACTGATATAGTAACTGGGGCAGTGGGAGTTGGTATATCTGAATCAGTAAGACTGGTTCAGGACAGGGCAGGCTTCAGGGACAGGGCAGACATAGGGTCACTATGGGTCGCAGGTGACTTGATGGCATATAACAACAACAACAACAACAACAACGAATACATATATATCACTGAGTTTGCTCCTGTAGAGAATCTAAGCCTAAGATACTTGCTATTGCACATGAATTTTAAGATCATTTTATTCAATTCTGTAAAACATCCATTGAGATTTAGATAGGAATTACCCTAAACTGTATACCACTTGGAGGATTATCTCCATTTTAACAATATTAGGTTAGTCAATCCATAAATATAGGACATCTTTTAATTTATGTGCATTTTCTATTATTACTTGGTGTAAAAGGAGCAGGGACAATGTGGGCATGGGCACAGACAACTTCACAAGGAGGACCTGTAAAAGGATCAGGGACAATCCCACAAGGGGGAACTGCCCCCATCAACAACTCCACAACACAAAACCATTTCCCCACAAATTCAAACACATCTCCCGTACCTCTTTCCACTAATTTTGACATCAATTACGGCTCTACTGGGTCTGAAATCCATTGCAAAAGCTCACAGAGCACACAAAACCCATACTTACAGTTAGGGACTTATTAGAGAAATTAACAGAATACAATTTCTCAGTCAGGACAGCTTCCAAAGTGTGCTCACAGGCCCTTCAGCCTTCTGCCTCATGTCTTGAAGCCAGTGTTACAAAGGTCTTGCCCATTATTGAGTATCACCCTGACTCCCACCTCAGGTCCTCCAATAGACTTGGGCAAAGGCTCTGAATGCTCACACTCTGGTTTCTTGGAGTAGCAGTTCCAAGGTCAGCTCTGGCTTACATTTGGTCTCTGATTCTCTGCTGTGGTTGCTGCTGCTCTCTATGGGTCTGGCTGATGCAAGAATCACTAACTCTGAAGGGAGTGTGCTGCATTCTCTGCTTCTTTACTGGTGGTGAGATTTTCAACATTTGCTGTCAAATCTGCTCCATTTAATGACAAGACTAGTCATTCCACTTGTGGATAGGCTAACACACCCTGTTCTCGTATTCCCACTGACTTACACTGCAAAGTCAAAGTCACTGAGTAGGACAGGCATTTTGAACAATAAACTCTTGGCATAACATTTGGTAATGTCTTATAGTTGTCACTGTACAAGTTTTAAACCACTCAGTTTGAATTTACCCCAAATAAATTATCCTTTTTAATGTTATTATTAATAACATCTAATAATTCTATTTGTAGAATAATTATATAAATAATTCTACAAATTGAATATTATAAATTATTCTACAAATAGAATATTTTCTTTATTTCATTTTCAGGTTGTTCATTGTTAAAGTACAGAAATTTAGCAGATATTGATGTATAGATCTTGGACCCTGTAACTATACTGAAACCCTTTATTAGCTTTAATAGGTTATGGGTGTGAGTGCATGTATGTTTTCTTTAGGATTTTCTCTATATATGAGCATGTAATTTTTGTCATGTGCCCTCAAGCAGCTCTAACTAATAAAATCTCTTGCTCACAAAACAAAAGGTGATGCAAGCCACACCCTAGAGAAATTCCCCTTATATTGGAATTGTTGTTGTGTAACATCTAGTCAGAACTGACCCACAGCTGACCCTCAAGTGGGTTTTCAGAAGCAACAAATCACACAGGAGGAAATTCCCCATCTTTCTCCCATGGAGCAACTGGTGGGTTCAAACTGTGTGCCTTTGGGATTGCAGCACATTTTCTTACCACTAGACCACCAGAGATCCCTATGACGGGATTGATGCTGTTGTATGTGCGGTAGAGTCTGAACTGACCCATACCTGGGCTCTAGTGTATTCTCAGAGGCAGTTAGTTAATCACATGGGAAGAGATTGCCCATCCTTCTCCTGCAGAACAGCTGGTGGCCTTGAACTGCATCCCTCTGGGATTTTAGTACAGCTTCTTGCCACTAGGCCACCAGAGTTCATGATGGAATGAAGGATGTTGAATCCCATCCTGAATCCTTTTACAGATATTTGGCTTATCAGATCACAAGATCATTATATAACTTCCATATTATTTCATCACATACATAGATTTTGAAGAGACACAATTCAATCCATGACTCATTGACATAACACAATACCCCTTAAGGTTCCTATCTAATCATTCAAGTTGCTGTTGTCACTTTGATATTGTATAGATAGCTCTTTTAAAAGCATAATACTTAGGGGAGCTCTGGTGGCCTAGTGGCAAGAAGCTGCAACTACAATCCCAGAGGTTGCACGGTTCAAATCCACCAGATGCTCTGCCGGGGAAGGAGGGGCAATCTCCTCCTGTACCAGTCAGATCTGATTTGACGGTACACGCACACAAAAATAATAAAATTAAAAAAATTTTTTTAAAAAAGCATAATACTTGGCCTCTCCTCCATATTGTCTTTCAAGGAGGGAGATCTGTCTCTTTGGGGGTGTAACTTTCTAATAAATCTATCTTGTTACCTTAAAAAAAAAAACAACAACATAATGCTGAAGGTAGATATTTTCCTCTAGGCAAGCTCAACAATTGTTTGGTTTTGTGGGAGAAATACAGACAATCTCTTCCTATGTGATTTATTTTGTTTGTTTGTTGATTTTCCCATATGATTTATTTACAGCCTCTGAAAACCTGCTGTGAGTTGGTTCTGACTTGGCATAACAACACTGATTGGTTTTTAAGATGATGTTAAGGGATTTGGTTTAATATTTAAAGATCTTAGTTCAATCTTTTCATGAGTTAATCTAGTTTTCATTGTTCTAGTAAGTTTGAAGTTCATGAGAATTTGGAATTCTAGTCTGCATTCTCCCCTTATATGATCATGATTATTCTATGAGATCTTTGATTCAAATGTTCAGTAATGAAAGTCAGGCACTATCAGTTATTTGGATCTTATGGCAAAGGAAGCAGGTTTTTGGTGTGGCATTTTAAGAGTAATTTTATGTATCTTTTTCAATTCTTAGAAAGAAATAAAAAATGGTCTCTAAATAATGGCTGATTAATTTTTATGTATCATGTAAGATAAAGGACCAACTTTGTAATTTTGTATATAAACATCTAGTTGTCCTAGTGCCATTTGTAGAAAAGACTAGTCTTGCTAGGAAAACTTGCTAAAAATCAGCTAACCATACACACAAAGTTCTAATTCTGAACTCTCAACTCTGTTGCACGGAACTATTTGTCTATTATTGTGCCAATACCACATTATCTTGATTACCTTTGCTATGTAGTAAGTTTTTAAATTGGAAAGTGTGAATCTTCTAACTCTATTCTCCTTTTCTCCCCCAGGACTGTTGGTTCTTCTGAGTGCCTTGCAATTCTTTATGAATTTTAGAATTCATTTGTACATTTCCACAAAGTCACGAGGGATTCTGATAGGGTTTGTGCTGAATATATCAATTTGGTATTAACACTTCAGCAATATCTCTCTGTTTATTTGTTATTGATAGCTGCTGGTGACTTGGCTGAAACTCATGACGACCCCATATACAGCAAATTATTGATGCAGCTACTGTGTATTCTGAATGTTCTTCAACCTAGAGGTCTCATCTTCCAGGACAATTATTTTCAGACAATGAATAATCTTTTGTGATCTATACTACTTTCATTGGCTAATTATGAAAAGTAGATCACCAGACCTTTCTTTCTAGTATTTTAGTTTTGAAGTTCTACTGAAAGCTGTCTGTTATAGATATGCTTGCTAGTATTTGAAATGATGGTTGCACAACTATCAGTATCCTAGGAACATACAAGCCATCACACTATGACAAATTGGCAGAGCCATTTACTCTTTAGTTTCTTTCAGCAAGAATTTTTAGGGTATAAATTTTGGACTTCTAAAATAAATTTATTCTTAAATTTTTTTTATTAATTTCAGATACAAAAGTCAGTAAAAAGCCTCAGTTTCTTCATTTTTTTACATTAGGGGTTGGTGCGTATAAGTAGATAACACCTTTTTATATAGGTGTCATCCTATCACTAACTGCGTTGTACCACAGGAAAAATCTTGAAATGCTCTTTTTAATGATGAATGCCAATCTCAGCATAGTAGATCATGTTGTTGCTAGGTATCACTGAGTCAAATATATCTCATAGTGATATATCTCATAGTGACCCTATGAACAAAAGATCTGAACCCTGTCCTATCTTATATCTTCCTCATCATCTCCGACATACTCAAGCTCATTGCTATAGTCACTATGTCAATCTACTTTGCTGAGGGTCTTTCTCTCTTTCACCATTTCTCTACCTTTACAAGCATGATGGCCCTCTCTAAGGAATAGCTTCTCCTAGCAAACTGCCCAAAGTATGTAATACTAGTCTTTGCTTCCAAGGATAACTCTGGCTATATCTTCTCTAAGACATATTTGTTTGTCTTTTCGGCAAGCCATGAGTTGTTCAGTACTCTTCTCCAACATCACAATTCAAAGGCATCAATTCTTCTTCTATCACCCTTACTCATTGTCCAGTTCTCAGGACAGCAAGTTATTGAAAAGACCACGGCCTGAATCGGGCACACCTTAGTCCTCAAGATGACATCATTGCTTCTCAGTAATTTAGAGAGGTCCCTGACTACAGGCTTCCTGGTGTAGTGCATTTCTTGATCTCCTAACTGCTGGTATTGATTTGTGGATTCAAGTAAGATGAAGTAATTGACAGTTTCAATCTTTTTTCCATCTATCATGATGTTGCCTTTTAGTCCAGTGGTAAGAATTTCTTTTTTTCTTTTTTGGGAGAATTTCTGGTTTTTTGACATTGAGATGCAATTCATACTGAAACTGAGGTGTTTAATCTTCTGCAACAAGTGCTTCAAGTCCTGCAAGCAAGGTTATGTCATCTACATAGCATAATCCAAGTTATTGATGAGTCTTCCTCTAAACCTGATGTCATACTCTTTTTCATAGACTACAGCTTCTCAAATAATTTGCTTGGCATACAGATTGAGTAATTATACAACTCTGACAAACACCTTTTAACCCTTTACTCTGTTCGCACAATAGCTTCTTGGTGTAGGTAAGTTTCACATGAGCACAATTAAGTGTACTGGGATTTCCCTTCTTCCAATGTGAACCATAATTTGTTCTGATTCACATAATAAAATGCCTTTGTGTAGTCAATAAAACACAAATAGACATTCTTCTGGCATTCTTTGCTTTCATTCAGGATCCATCTGATATCAGCAAGGATATCCCTGGCCATCACGTCTTCTAAATCCAGCTTGAATACCTGGAAGTTCTCTATGTACTGCTCTAACCATTTTTAAATGATCTTTAATATTTTGCTTGCATGTGATGTTAGTGATATTATTCAGTAATTTCCACATTATGTTGGATCACCTTCCTTGGGAATGGGAACAAATATGGATCTCTTCCAGTCAGTAAACCAGGCAGATGTCATCCAAACTTCCTGGCATAGCTGGGTAGGCACGTCCATGGCTGCATTTGTCATTTGAAACATGTCAGTTGGTATCCCATCTATTCCTAGGGCCTTATTTTTTGCTAATGACTTCAGTGCAGCTTAAATTGCCATCTTCATTATCCTTAACTCTTGATCATGGTTGTTGTTATGTACTGTCCAGTTGCTTGAGACTCATAGCAATCCTATGTACAAGAGCTCTGAACCCTGCTCTATCCTGTGCCAAACTTATCGTCTCTGACACACCTATCCTCATTACCCCAGTCACTGAATCAATCCATCTCATTGTGGGTCTTTCTGTCTTGCGCTGCACCTCCCTCCAACCTCCCAAGCATGATGTCCTTCTCCAAGGACTGGTCACTCTTTGCAACATGCCCAAAGTATGTCAGACGAAGCTTCAAAATCCTTGCCTCCAAGGAGCATCCTGATTTCACCCTCTCCAAGACAAACCTGTTTGTTCTCCTGGCAGTCCATAGTATATTCAGTACTCTTCTCCAGCATCACAACTCAAAGGCATCAATTCTCGTCTATCATCCCTTGTCATTGTACAGCTTTCTGACACATAACAAGAAATTGCAGGCCTGGACCAGACGCACCTTAGTTTCCATACTGACATTGTTGCTCTTCAATACTCTGGAGAGGTCCCTGACAGCTGATTTTGCTAATGCAGTTCAAATTTTTTTTAAAAAAAAATTAATTTTAATGAAAATTTACAGAGACTTCGGGTTTCCAGTCATTCATTGATGCACTTTTCTCCCTGCCTACCCCTTTTCCCACAATTCACTCTTCTTGAAAAGTAAAAGGCAAACTTTTTCACTGTTATGCAATTCCCTCCCCCCAAGTCCACTCCACTGGGCTCCTGGCTGCTGGTACCAAGAGTGTTAACTGTGGAGCCAAGTAAACTAAAGCTGTTAACTATCTCAATCTCTTCACTGTCTATTATGATGCTGCCAATCAGCCCAGTGGTGAGAATCTTTACTGTCTTGATTGAGCTTCAATCCATACTTAAGGCTGCAGTCCTTGACCTTCTGAAGCAAGAGCTTCAGGTCCTCCTCAGTTTCAGCAATCAGGATTGTGTCAGGTTCTGCATAACTCAGATTGTTAATGAGTCTTCCTCCAATCCTGATGCCATACTCCTCATAGAGCCCAGATTCCTGGATGATCTGCTCTGCATATAGATTGAAAAGGTATGTTGATAGGATGCATCCCTGGCGTAAACCTTTCTTGATTTTGAACCATGCAGTGTCTCCTAGCTTTGTTCTTATAAATGCCTCCTGATTCAAATAGAGGTTTCACATAAGCACAATCAAGTGTTCTTGGATCATATGGTACTTACTGAAATATTCCAGTATCACCCAATTCTTTTTAGTACAGTGATTCTGTGTATTTGCTCCATCTTCTTTTAATGCTTGCTTAGTCATTCAAGACTTTGCCCATAGATCTCTCAGTATTGCAATATGAGTCTTGAATTTGTTTTTCAGTTCTTTCATCTTGAGAAATGCTGTGCAAATTGTTCCCTTTTTATTCTCTGAATCCAGATCTTTGCACATTTCCTTATAATATTTTATTTTGTCTTCTGAAGCTTCCCTTTGAAATCTACTGTTCAGATTTTACTTCAGCATCTCTTCCCTTTTGGGGGCTTCTTGGAGTTCTAATGCAATTTTTATAATCTCTTCTGACATCCATTTTGGTTGGTTTTTTTTCCCTCTCTCCTCTTCCTCTGTAATGACCTTTTGCTCTCTTCATGGATGGTATCTTTGATGTTACCCCCAACTCATCAGGTCTTCTATTATCAGTGTTTGATACCTGAAACCTGGTTTTATGATGATTTTTAAATTCAGAAGGAATAGACTCAAGGTTGTATTTTGGTTCTTTTGAACTTGTTTTTCTTCAACTTGCACATGAGTATTTGATTTCATGGAGGATTAGACTCAACAGTACCTAAAACAACAACAACAATCTGGTAGTAATAATACAACTCAGCATTTGAAAAAAAAATCAAATGTAAATAATAATATGAAGACTCTTAAAATTTCCCCATCCTGCTGTTAGGTGCTGTAAGTAGAGCATAACCTATAACGACCCTATGAATCATAGATCTGAACCCTGTCCTATCTTGTGCCAACCTCTCCTTCTAACACACTGAGTCCATTGAGGCAGTCACTTCATTAATTCAGCTGGTTGGAGTTCATCGTCTTCACGGTGCCTCCAATAATCTCTTCCTAAGAACATGCCCAAAGTATTAGTATCCATCCTGCAAGGAGGTAATCAATGTTAAACTTTGTAGAGACTATTGTTTCCTCTGTGTAATCTATGGGATGGTTCTAAATGGATCATCATGGCAATTTCTTTGTTTTAACCTAACCAAAAAATCCTACTAACCTTTTAATTTCAGAGTACATAAAGTTGCCTCTTGAGATTGTTAACAGCTTCAGCTTGCTTGGCTCCTCAATCAACATCTTTTTTTTTTTTAAATTCTGTTTCCATACCTTTTCTTTTTTTTAATTTTTTTATTATTATTATTATTAAATTTTATTAGTTTTAATGCACA
>NW_006399778.1:503233-542581 GCF_000299155.1 Elephantulus edwardii | reverse complement strand
GAGATCTCATAGTTGTTTTAATTTGCATCTCTCTTAGGGCTAGGGATTTTGAGCATTTCTTCATGTGCTTGTTAGCCATCTGAATGTCATCTTCGGTGAAGTGCCTGTTCATATCCTGTGCCCATTCGGCAGCACATATACTAAAATTGGAATGATACAGAGAAGATTAGCATGGCCCCTGCGCAAGGATGACACGTAAATTCGTGAAGCGTTCAACCAACATTTTGGCATTAGCAGTCAGGAAATCAAAAGACAAATTGCAGAGGGAAAATCTGCTGTCAGAGTACAGAAGAGCAATGATGTCAGTCTAAGAGACTAAGGTATGCCAGATCTAGGCCATGGTTTTTGCAATTGCTTGCCATTTGTAAGAGAGCTGGACAATGACTAAGGATGACAGAAGAAGAATCAAAGCCTTTGGGTTGTGATGCTGGAGAAGAATATTGAATATACCATGGAGTTCTAAGAGACTAAACAGGTTTGTTTTGGAGAGGGTGAAAACAGGCTCTTGGAGGCAAGGATTTTTAAATTCTGTCTCACATACTTTGGGCATGAAGGGTGGAGGGATAGCGCAAGAGAGGAAGACCCCCAGTGAGATATATTGACTCAGAGGCTAGGGTAATGAGGGTAGGTGTGTCAGAGACGATGAAATTGGCTCTGGATAGAGCAAGGTTCAGAGCTTTTGTACATAAGGTCACAAGGCCACTAGACACATAACAATAATATGGGTTTTGGAGGTTTTGGTTATTTTTGTCATATGACATTGCATTATGTCCGCTTTGACAGACATTCGGCACCCTTAGTTTTACGCTTTTACAACAAAAGAGCAACGAGTAGGCGTAAATAAACACCAACTCAGGACAAGCTTGAAAAACAGTAGAAAAATGCAAAAGGGAAAAATATCATTTCGGGTTCTTTCTTTTTTATGTTTATGTTTTCCAAGATTTCTACAATAAATAGAAGTCACTTCTAATTTTGACATGAAAACAAAACTAAAAATAAACCTTCATCAAACAAAAGAGAGGAAAAAAAATTTTTTTTAAAACAACTCGCAGTCCCGGCCCCCTCACGCGAAGGCGGGGCTGGGTGGAGGCACCTCAGTTTGAACCAATCAGAGGGCCGTCGACAGGCAAAACCGGGACTATTTGGATACACTCCCCACCCAGTAAACAGACTCAGATTAGTTTCTGAAACCAACCTGGAGACCGGTCCAGCCTGGCCGCTGAGGGCTGCTATTGGCTGCTACAAATCCCCACCCATCTTCCTCGTGATTGGCCATTGTCGTTTACGTCAGAGGAGCCTGTTGCTGAGCGAAAACAAGTGCCACAGCTTTTGCGGATAATAGAAATTGACGTCTTTGGGTTAAGAAGGCAACAGTGGTCGCTACTGTTTATTAAGTTCTTGTTAAGTGCTGTGTTCTGTGCTTGAAGTTTCAATATGAGTGGCGGTGGCCACCTTTCTTTACACTGGAAATCACTGGGCTGTTCTTGAGTGCAGTGGAGTCTATTCAGAATGAAAAATTGCCCCGTCTTGTGCTTGAGCTCACTGTAACAAATATCTTGTTAGTCTTGTTGAGGGTCTTCCTATCTTTCACTGACTCTTTACAAGATTGATCTCCTTCTCCAGAGATTGGTCCCACTTGATAGCATGTTCAAAGTATATGAGGCAAAAATCTCACCTTCCTCCCTTCGAAAGATCATTTTAGTTGTACTTCAAGACAAATTTGTTCATCCTTCTGCAGTCCGTGGTATATTCAGTATTCTTTGCCAACACCATTAATTCAAAGGCATCAGTTTTTCTCTGGCCTTCTTTAGTCACTGTCCAGCTTTTGCATTCAGATGAGGTGCCTGAAAATATTTAGGTCAGGTAAGCCTTAGTCCTCAACGTCACATTTTTTGCTTTTTAACACTTTAAAATGGTCTTTTGCAGCAGATTTACACAATGCAATATGTCATTTTCTTTCTTGACTTCTTTCCATGGATGTTGATTGTGGATTCAAGTAAAATGAAATTCTTGACACCTTCAAAATCTTACACCTTTATTGTAGTACGATTGTGAGAATTTTTTATCGTCTTTATGCTAACGTGTAATCTAATGTCTTCAGTCTTGACCAGTAAATGCATCAAGTTCCTGTCACTTTCAGGGGGCAACGATCTGCTTATATACAATTTTTTAAAATTCATTCATTGTTGCACATTTTATTCCCTCTCCATCCTTTGTCCCCCTAGTCCACTTTGCAATGCACTTTTTGTTTGTCCACTTTTTGTCTGTCATCTACTATTGCAGATTGTAAATGCATCTTTTGCTAATCCTGATGCCATCATCTTCTTCATATAGTCCATCTTGTTGGATTATTTGCTCAGCACACAGATTGAAAAGCTATTGAGAAAAGATACAACTCTGAAGCACTTACCTGATTTTAAACTATGCAATATCCCCTTCTGCTGTTCGAAAGACTACTTCTTGGGCTATGTACAGGTTCTGCACAGACACAATTAAATTTTCCGGAATTTCCATTCTTTGCAATGTTATTTGCCATGATCCATACAGTTGAATGCGTTGGTGTGTAGTCAATAAAATAGAGGTAAATATCTTTCTAGTATTCTCTGTTTTCAGCCAAGATCCATATGATATCAATGAAGTCTCATTCAATAGCCTCTTCTAAACCTTGCTTTAACTTCTGACAATTATCTATACTGCTGCAACCACTTTTTAGCTACCTTCAGCAAAATATTTCTTACATGGGATATTTGTGAAGTTTTCAAATTTTTTCCCATTCTGTTGGCTCACCATTTTTTAGATGTGGGTACAAATATTTAGTTAGTTGGTCAGGTAGTTGTCTTCCAACTAGACACTTTACAATAAGGACAACATTTACTCTGCATCAAGCCTTGTTAAGGGATTTTATGCATTTGTTTTCATCCTCACAGCAGCCCTGTGACGTAAATGTTATAACCCATTATACAAAAGAGGAAACAGGTTTAGAGAAATAACATGATTTTCCAAGTTCACACAGGAACCTTCAACTCGAATATCTTGACTCCACACCCAGCACCCAGCTTTTTTTTTTTAGAGAGTGAAGAAGATTAGAACAGAGGTAGTTTGAGGTAGAGTGAAGGGGACAGGATCATGGCACAGGCCAGGGGCACTGTTCCTGGAATAAGCTGTAGACAGAGTAGCTCTCTGGTGATGTATAGAGCCTCTCAGAGTGGAAAGGTAAGGATGGGGAAGTGGGGAAGGAGAGAGTGAGCAATTTCTTTCTGGAAAGATGAGGTATCCCAGGTAATCTACTACAATGCAAGTCATCCTAGACTAGCAGCCTGGGACCCCAGGTTCTAGTCTTTGCTCTGTGCCCACTTGCTTAGTGACCTTGGACAAATCCCTCCTTTTATCTGTGCCTCAAGCTTTCCATCTGTAGGATGAGGGAGTAAGCCAGGACCATGGGAAGTCTATCCAAGCTGAAAAATCTTTTGAGGGGTCTTGTCCTGCCTAGGGAGCTCTGGTGGGTTTTGGTCTGCTAAATCAAAGATGGCACCTCTCTGGTGGTTCGAACCCACCAGAGGCTCCCTGGAAGAAAAATGGGTAATTTCTCCTATGATTTACAGAAACCCAAGAGGGGGTCAGCTGTGAGTGGCTTCCAACTTGAGGACAATGAGTTTGAGTTTTTATAAGTAGTCCATACTTGTAGCTGAGAAACCCTATGGAACAACATCTGAGCTTCGTGTGTGTGTGTGTGTTTGTGTGTGTGTGTATCCATCCATCCCCAGGCTTTTTAAATGGATGTCTTGGAGGTGACATGGAACCTGACAACCGTCATAAACTCAAAACTGTTCTGGGTAAACAAACCCTCCAGCCACCCTTTTACTAGTTCTGGTTGCGCTGTATCAGGGTATGACCTGCAGGGGGCGCTGAGAACTCACCCAGCCAACAAAACAACCTGGCGGATGTGTAAGGAAAGCCCTGAAGCACCTGGCTGGGCAGTTTTTATATTTTATTTGTTAAGAGGAGTAAGTTTTTGTCAGACTTCAAAGTTTCTATCTTCAGTATTCAATCAAGGAAACAGAATTATATGCATGTCCAACACCAGCACTCACCACAGTGGTTCTTGAGGGTTAGCATTTATTTCTGTTTCTTTGGCTTAGAAATAAATCAACAAATTCTAAAAGCTAGGGAGAGAAAATTCACCTGGAGTTTCACAACTGAAACCGATCACCTGAGATTCCTAACTCCTGAGCACTGCTCCTTCTGTTGCATTTTACTCAGGATATGGTTGACTTTATCTCCAAGGGTCTGTGAAACCTGACCCTCTAAAGAGGCACAGCACTAGGATATAACTTGAATTGTTCAGAAGTTTGAAAATTCTAGGTTGACACAGTGACTACAACATGGGTTTAAACACAGCATATGTTGTAAAGAAGGCACAGAATCCGATAGAGTTTTCTTCTGTTCAACATGAGGTTGCTAGTAGTTGGAGCTGACTGGATGGTACCTAACAGTGACAGGATAAGTGAGGGAAGGACCCCCTTCAGCACACAGCACAGTGCCTGCTCTAAGAGTAATTAAATGAATGAATGTGTGAATAGACCATGGAAAGTGGAATTCCTTTGGCTTTATCAAACCTAGGGAAATTGGGCTTCTTTCCTGAAAGCTCCCTCCAGACCTGAATTGTGTGCTGAGGTAAGGGTGGGGATGAAGGGAAACAACAATATGAAAAATTTAAAAAATTACGTCTAGGGTGATAAATCATTGCCCCAGGAGTGGTCATTATAGTAAAATGATATCAGGATATGAGATTGGAAACTTAATCAAAGAAGAATAAAAGCAGAACAGATGAGAAATTACATTAAGGTCATAATCTGAGAGAGTCTAAAGCTGAGGAAATCTCAGAAACCTTTCAAACCAATTCTACATGTGGCTTCAGGACTGGAATGTGATTGAAGAATAACTTCGGCGAGTCAGTGATCTCAACACAGCTGATGCAAGAGGATGCAACAAGAGATCTTCACTGAACTCAAAACACTGGGTGAGGAGGAGGGGGAAGCACAAGGTGTGGAGGAGGAATGTGTCTAGTCTGTATCACCAGGCTACACCTCACTGGGCTGGATTTCCAGAGCTCAGCATAGTGCCTGGCATTCACTATCTAGTTTCCACTGAGTCAGTTTTGACTCATGGCAACATCATGGGTCTCAGTATAGAACTGTGGCCTATACAATTTTCAATAGCTGATTTTTACATTCAGAGGTACCTCTGGAGAGACTCAAAGCACCAACGATTCAGTAAGCAGCCAAGTGCATTAAACATCTGTACCACTCAGAGAGACTCTTGATACATACATAGATGGCCAGCAAATGTTTACTAAATGAAAGAAGGAGGGAAGAAGCCAGAGCCTTGACCAACAGGTTTGCCCTCAGTGGAGCCAGATCAGTGATTCACCTTTTCACTGGATCTTTTTACTCAGATTCCAGCTCTTAGTCACCTTCAGAGGAAAACTTGATTTTCATAGAAGCTATCCCACAAGAAGGGATGTATAGGCTCATCAAGCATAAGCCACTTGGCAGTTAAGTTTCTTGCTCCCAATTAATATACTGGAATTCTGCTTTAAGCATCAGTTTCTTGTATTTGTCTACTGCTTTACATGTTCACTTCCTCACTTATTATTGACACAGTGGTGTTTCTGCTTTGGGGTCATTCCTGTCTGAATTTGGATCCTTGTTCAACCTATCACTGAGGCACCTGACCTTTTTATATACCCATCTGAGCCTTTGTATCCTCGTCTGCCAAATGGGAACATCATGCCAACCTCAGGAAGTTGTTGTGAGAATTGCATAAGACAACAGATGTATAAAAGACTGATGTTAGTGTCCTTGCCTCCTGCAATATTTCCTTCCTGGAGATTGGATCACACAAGAACATCCACTTTGGAATATCAGTATCTCTGCTTTTCCTTCTCTCAAAATTGCTCACTTTGTAATGAAGCCATAGAAATGATTTAGTCACTTCCATGAAGATTCTGAAAGTTAGTCTACAGAAGATAGTAATTAAAATCCATTAATTTCCCCCCTTCTTTTTATTCATTCACTGATGCACATTTTCCTGCCTCCTCCCCCATTACCCCTCCCCTAGTCTACTTTGCAATGCACCTCTTGTTCCAAATTGTTGTCATACATGTAATATCTAATCATATATTCCTTTCACACAATTCTTCCTCTCATCTGTTCATTATGTATCCATTCTTTTCCTATTTTCCTTCTAACCCTTCATGTCCGTCCTCTTTTATAACAGCTGTATTATGCAGTACTTATCCTTTTGTGACTGAGATATTTCACTCAGCATAATGTCTTCCAGGCTTGCCCATGTTGTATAATGTTTTATGAGTTCATTGTTTTTAATGCAGCATAATATTGTATTGTGTGAATTTACCATAGTTTTTCTATCCATTTGTTTGTTGATGGGCACTTGGGTTGCTTCTATCTCTTTACTATTGAGAACAATGCAGAAAACATGGGTGTGCATATATCTGTTTGAATCGTGGCTCTCGTTTCTTTAGGGAATATTTCCAGTAGTGGAATTGCTGAGTCAAATGGTATTTCTATTTCCAACTTTTTGAGAAAGCACCAGACTGCTTTCTGTCCTTAGTGGCTGTATCGTTTTATATTCTCACCAGCAGTAAACAAGAGTTCTAATCTCTCCACAACCTTGCTAGCATTTATTGTTTGCTGCCCTGTCGAACTTTGCTATTGTTGCTAGGATGAGATGATATCTCATAGTTGTTATTATTTTCATCTCTCTGATAGCTGGGTATTTTGAACATTTCTTCATGTGTTTGTTTGCCATTGAATTTCTTCTTTGGTGAAGTGTCTATTCATATCCTTTGCCCATTTGGTGATTGGATTGTTTACCTTTTTTCTTGTTGAGGTACTGGGATATTCTATACATTTTAGATACTAGTCCCTTATTAGATGTCATGCCAAATACTTTTTTCCCACCCCATGGGTTTCCTTTTTACCCTGTTGAAGAAATATTTTTATGTGCATAGATATTTGATTCTTAAACTGTCCCATTCATCTATTTTATTCTCTCCTGGTTGTAGGTTAAAATCCATTACTTTAAAATATTTGTTCCCATTCCCAAGAAAGATAATCCAAAAGAATGTGGAAAATACAAACAATATCATTAATATAATATGCAAGCAAAATGTTGCCGATGTTCATCCAAAAATGGCTAGAACAGTAAAATTACACTGAACTTCCACAAGTTCAGGCTGAGTTTAGAAGAGCCTGTAGCACCAGGGATGTTATGTTGATGTCAGAGGGATTCTGGCTGAAAGCAGAGAATACAAGAATGTCTATTTACACTTTATTGACTATGCAAAGACATTTGATTGTGTGTCTCATAACAAATTATGGCTTATGGTAAGAAGAATGGGAATCCCAGAACACTTAATTGTGCCCATGCGAAACCTATACCTAGACCAAGAGGCTGTTGTGCAAAGAGAGCAAGGGAACACGACATGGTTCAAAATTAAGAAAGTTGTATGTATCAGGGTTGTATCTTTTCTGTATACCTATTCAGTCCTGAACAAATCATTCAAGAAGTTGTACTCTGTTGAAGAAGAATGTAGCATCAGGTTCAGAGGAAGACTCATAAACAACCTGTGTTATGCAGATGACACAACCTTACTTACTGAAAGTGAAGAGGGCTTGAAGCACTTGTTGCAGAAGGTTAAAAACAACAGCCTTCAATATGAGTTACATTTCACCATCAAGAAGATGAAAATCTCACCACTGGACCTATAAGCAACATCATTATAGATGGAGAAAAGATTGAAATGGTTACCTAATTCCTCTTACTTGGATCCACAATCAATACCTGTGGTACCAATAGTCAGAAGATCAGGAGATGTGTTGCACTGGGACAGTCTACAGTCTACAGTCAGGGAAATCTCCAAATTATTCAGGAGCAGCAATGTTAGATTGAAGACTAAGGTGTGTCTGATTCAGGCCATGATCTTTTCAATCACTTGCTATGCATCTGAGAGCTGGACAATGAATATGGATGACAGAAGAATTAATGTCTTTGAACTGTGGTGTTGGAGAAGAATACTGAATATCCCATGAATTGTCAAGAGAAAAAAATAGATATTTCTTGAAGAGAGTGCAGCTGGAGTGCCCCTTGGAGGCAAAGATGACAAAGCTTAGTCACACATACTTTGGGAATGATTTAGGAGGGGCACTTTCTTAGAGAGAAGATCATACTTGGAAAGATTGAGGGTCAGCGAAAGAGGGGAAGATCTACATACAATCAAACAAATTGACACAGTGACTGCTTCAATGGGCTCGAGTATGCTAGAAATGATAAGAATGGCATAGGATAGGTCAAGGTTCAGATCTACTGTTCATAGGGTCACGCTGTGTACTCACCTTGATGGCACAGAAAAACAACACATTAAAATATTTAGTGAGAATTCACTACATGTTAATAAACTACAAAGACAAACAACAATTTCTGCCTTTAAGGGTGCTCTAGCACAGACTAGTGCTGTTAAAAATAGATCTAGTGTGACCTTGAACAAACACTTTTACCTTTCGGAGCCTGTTCCCTTTATGAGTTTATAAAATTGATCAATATTATTTTAAAAAAGGACGAAAAAAGGGAAAAGGTGATCAATAACAGGATCAATGAAAAGGTAATACACAATAGATGATCATTGTGAGTAGCGTAAATAATGTTAAAAACAAAATGTATGTGTATGAGGGGGTAAACATTATTGTCTGTGGGACATTAACAGTTTAGAGACTAGTGGTTGTTGTTGTTAGGTACCATCCAGTTGACTACAACTCATAATAATCCTATGAACAACAGATCTGAACTTTTGCCCTTTCTTGCTCTGTCTTCATAATCTCCCAAATGCTTTAACCCATTGTTCAGTCACTGTACCAATCCATCTCCTAGAGGGTCATCCACTTTCCTCCTCCCTCATGCTCATCATGATGTCTTCTCCAAGCATAATATCTTAAACTGCGCAAAGCATGTGAGAGGATGTTTCACCATCTCATCTTTGTTGCTCAGGAGCATCCTGGTTTAAAAAGGCAGAAACAACATATTGTGAGAGTTTACTTTTAATTGGGTTGAAGAAGTAACACCTGAAGGAAGAGATGGTTGGAAGCTTTCAGTCAGGCCACAATGAAAACATTGAATTCTAAGTAGGGTTTCAAAGGGTAAAGATTTGCTGATAGAACTAAAGGGAGTAAAGCTTGAAGGTCAAAGAAGGCAAAGAGGTGTGGCAAGTAAGACCGGAAAGGTAAGTTGAGGCATGTCTTGGCAGGCCCTAAGTGAGTCTAGAGTTTGACCCTTATTCTGTAGCTGATAAAATGATATTAACATGTAGTTTCCATTAATATGAAGTGGAGCTTTTGATTTGGATGTTGATATTACAGAGTAAAATTTCTCAGTGAAAATTGAATCTGAGAGAAGGTATTTAGAGGAGAATTCAATTCAAAGTAAGATTCATTTAACAAGGGCCCAGGACTAGGAGGTGCAAAGCCAAAGACAAAGTTGTCAAGATGTGGAATTTATAATCTAAAGGGTTAAATAATATATATACACACAGAAAATTACAATACAAGGTAGAATGTCGTGTCATAATAGAGACCCGCCTAAGTACCTTAGGAACTCAAGCAAGGGTAAAATTAGTTTTTTCTCTGAAAAGGTTGGAAGTAGAAGACCAAGAAAAGGTAGAAGCTCATTTTTGGAATCATAATCCTCGATATAAAAGATTATTATAGAGGGCTTTGGAATTCATCAAGTTTACCCCTACGCCATCAGGATCAGAGTAAAAAATAACTTTGAAGTTGAAACTTAAAGAGGAACATAAGAAAATCTATGAAGATTGTACAAAGTACAATGGGAAATGAATTCAGCTTTGAGGCACTTAGGTGCTGGTGGGTGACTTTCTTGCAAAAGGAAAATGGAAGGCCAGCATGTGGATGAGATCATAGAGGGAGAGTATGCCTGGAAATAAGAAAGATAAAAACAGAAACTTGATGAACACCCACGTTTCAAAGGGTGGGAAGAGAAAGAGGAGTGAGGAAGAAAAAAAAAAAGATGCAGCACAACACCTTGTCACAAAGTTTCAAGACGGCTGCAGGCAGAAATAGAAGACAGGACCTGAGGTCCCAAGAAGGAAATGGCAACAACAGGGATTGAACATGGGTTGCCAGTGACACTACAATGAATGAAGGCTTCCACCCGCCCCCGACTTCCAAAACAAGGTGGTTTCCTTGTGTCTAGTACATTTCAGGGTGGAGTTCTTTTGGAGGTCTGGGTTGGGGGTGGGGTGGGGGAACAGGGTTGTACCATCTGGACTTGAAAGATCTATAATTAGTACCATTCGATTAAGTGGGCCAAACCTCTCCTAATCCTAACCAGTCCCTCCAGGAACTAAATAAAATTGAAGGATACATTTCACATTCTGATCTCGGGGCTGGCCTAGTGAAGTCTCGCCTCGTCATACAGTCCCAGTCCTAATGATTGTCTCGGCCGTCACTCTGTTCTGGTATTGCCTTCGGTATGACTAAAGCCACTTGCAAAAGTTTGCAGCATCGTCCGAGCCAGACTACAACTCCCAGAGTTCCTGAGAGCTTTCCGGTGCCGATTGGCTGACTACTCGGCTTCCGAAGGCGGTGTCGACCCCGCCTTCCCGAGAAACAAGCATCTGATTGGTTGTAGTGCGGACTTTTTTTCTCCTCTCCGCCCTCCGGACAGCCGCGGGCTGAGCGGCGCTGTTGGTGTCAGAGTCGAGCGAGCGCAGGCAGTTCCGCGCCGGGGATGCTGAGCAGCGGTGGGTCCGCGAACAGTCTTAGCGGACTTCCAAGGTGCTCTGGGCCGTGAAAAGCATCGCGTCGCAGCCAGTCGCAGGAACGTGAAACCATTCACCATTCCAGATCGGCAGCCAGCCGTCCTTGGATACTGGACTCTCGGAGGGTTCTGGAACCCCGAGAGGCACGTCAGGGTTCCAGAACCTCCGGTGCTGCCCACAGTCCCGGCTTCCTGTGAACGTCCGTCCAGTGCACAGGTCGTCGGCTCGCTCTTGCCGCACACAATGATCGTTGCGGACTCCGAGTGCCGCGCGGAGCTCAAGGGCTACCTGCCATTCGCTCGTGACGGCGACGGCGCTGGGGAAGGAGAGGTAAGGAAGGACGCCACTCCTCTTGAAGCCCGAACCGGGTCCGACCCTTGGGGTGTCCGGACAGAAGTCTGCTGCCCCCCGTCCCGCTCCCTTCCGCGAGCAAGGAAGGGGAATGAAGCGCGTAACCCAGGAGTAGGGTTGCATCAACTGGCAGCCTCGGCCCGGCCCCCTCCCTCCGGGGCTTGCAGCCCTCCCTGGCTCCCTCAGACCCCTGACCAATGAGAAGGGAGCCTTCCCGAGGTTGTCCCAGTGTTTGGTCTCTTGCCGGGAGCCTCAAGCCCAGGCAAATCCCTGTCGAAGCTGCCCGACCACTCCTCCTCCCCGCCCCCTTCCGCAGATTCCCTCCCTCTTGGTGGGGGACAGGCCTTCTGAGGATTCTTTCTAGGATTCGTCCCTCGCCCAAGCCCCTGGCACTGGCAATCGGACACCCGCGATTGGCTCTCGAAGGCCAACCTGGTCCTCCTCCCCGCACCTCTGCGCCTCCACCACCCGCCGATTTGGGGGAGGGCTGTGCGGGCCGCCTGCGAGAGGGGCGGAGCCGCGGGCGCTCCTGGGGGCTTTGCAGCGCGGTGGCAGCTTTCAAAGCTGGAAGGTGAGGGGTTAGGGATTGGGGGACACCTACAGAGTCTCCCAAAGCCTAGTGCTCCTTCTAAGTAGTTCCAAAAGTTTGTTTCGTGGTGATCTCTCTCCTTCGGGAAGTGCCTGAAAAGGCTTTGCACAGAGGCTGGAGATAAAGTCTAACATAATTTGACTAACTGTAGTAGTACCCTCTTTCCCTGATCTGTAATGACAGACACTGGACCCCTATTGGCCCAGAGATTAAAACATCACCTGCTATCCCTGTAGAACAGGTCTACGCAGTCCTAAAGGATGCTATGTGTGGAAACCTGCTTGACAGCAGGGGGCTTGTTTGTTTTGATATCAGGCTTGCCTTTTCATTCAATCCTCAGGACTAAACCAGGATAATGCGAGCTGTGCTATAAGCCCCTTTTGACAGGATGAGAAAATTGTGCCCCAGGAGGGCTTTAGGGAGAGGTTTCCTCTTCTAACCTCACCTTGGGAAGCTCATTCTTTGTCCTGTTTCCCTAAGATTTTTTTTTTCCCTGAGAGAGTGTTTGGCGCACATTCTGCAAATGTTGTTGCTTTCTTTTGTTTTCGGGCAGCTTGGAGCAGGTGTATTGCTGGGGTTGGAAGTTAGAGACATGCTTGCCCTGAGCTGTGCGACAGGGAACATCTCTACCCTTCTCTGACTAATGTGGTTTCTGGGGCTCCCAGCTTCAGAGGTGGATGGTTTGTGTGTCCTGCGTTTGTCCCTGTTTAGTGTTTCCCTACCATGGTTGGGAGGAACCCAGGTGGCACAGTGCATTTCGAGTTGGACTACTGACCAAAAGGCTGATGAGGGTTTGAATCCACCAGCTGCTCCATGGGAGAAAGATGGACTGTCTTCTCCCATCAAGGTTTACAGCCTCTGAACCCCACAGTGGGCTGTCATGAATTAGAATGGCAGTGGATATTTTGGGCCATAGTTTAAGAAGTCCTGGAGGAGCTCAGGTACTAACCTTATCAAGCAGTTCCACTCTGTCCTGCATGGTCATTATGAGTCAGAATTGGCTCCATGGCAGTGGGTTTGGTTTGCAATCATGGTTAGTAGTGCAGCTGTGGACTACCCATCTGAGCTCCTTTGGTTTGCAATCACTAAAGAAGCAAACTGCCATAATTTTCTCTCCAGAAGCGGCTGGTGGGATTAGATGGCATACTTTTTTGGCTAGCAGCCAAGTGCTTAACCACTGTGCCACCAGCATGCCTCCATAATGATGACAGCCTTGGTGGTTCTGCTGTGTCTTTCGGGGCTGCTGTGAGTCAGCATCAACAAGAAGGCAGTGGGCTGGGTTTTTTTTCCTGTTTGACCCATGGTTTGGGAGAGCTCCCTAGGGAAGAATACCCCAACGCTTGCCCTTTTGCAGTTGTAAAGCTATGATTATGTCATTTTTGCCCATTGAGTCTGTTTCTTTAGTGTGAAAAATAAAAGTAATGTTATTACTGAGAGCACCTAGCCTCTGGAGCCAGAGAGAGCTTGGTTCATGTTCCAGCCCTCTCATTCAGTTGCCAAATGACCTTGACCAATGAATCTCCCTCTCTGATCCACTGAACATAAGTATTCAACAGTATCCATGAGTGACAAGAGGGAGAATTAACCGAGAATACAAGTAAAGACCGAAGCACGGCACCTGCATCAGGCGTGCTAACTATTGTCAGAATGTGGTTCTGACATACATACATTTCCCTTTCCCCAGTGTCTTGACAAGCTTACTGTGCTGTCTGTCCGAGGTAAGAGTCATGCATCCCTCTCTGCGGCAGTGCCTAGGAAGTGGTCTTGGGAGAAGGGAGTGACTCAGGTTTGGGGCGGGTTGTGAGAGACTTTGACCTTTAGATGTAAACCCACATCTAAAGTAGTGAGGAAAGCTGTGGTGTCTGGTGAGCCCACACACCTTGAGGAAGAGGTATGTGCTTAAGCAGAACTCCTTTAGAAGACAGTAGGGTGATGCTGATCTTAGAGCCTTGTGTTGAGGCCTTGTTGAAGACCCAGATGTGCAGCTCCTTCAACACCCCAGCATTTCACCACACACTTTTTCATTGGGTCAACACCTTAACATGTGTGCATCTGCAGTAAGTTCTGAGGACTTCTCTATCGTGCTATTAGTCTGTTTATAGAACCTTACTGGGCTTTCATATTACTTCCTCAAACCAAAAAAGCCTTGAACTGGTTCTGCCCAGTTCAGTCATGACCAAGGAAGTGAAACTGGAATGGACCTGAATATCTAAAATGTGGGTGAAGTGGAGTACTAACTATGACAGGAAAAGTTAAGATCAAATCCTTCCAGAAACATAATGTTCCTGTTAGAAAACAAGAACAGTTTATATGCTGCATAGCAACCAAATCTCTTGACCCCCTGAATCAAAAACAATGTGCCAGGCTAAAAAATGGTGGCTAGCTACACTCCATTCAAGTATTCATCAAGGTCATGAAGAATTCACTACAATTTTTCTGAGCTTCCCATTCTAGGGCTTGGCCCTATAATTTTTCCCATTCAAGTGAGCAGGCCAGATCTTCCAAACTAAAAAAAAAATTGAGTCTGTTCCAGTTTTATCTATGACTGAACCACTTCAAAAAACCCTGCCTCAAACATCATTTCCTTTGGGAAACCTTTCCTCCTTCATCAGATAAGTTCCCTTTGCTTATCCATTTCCAGTCCCTTTCTCCTGCCAATATTAATGAAATAATCATGTAATTAGCATTTCTTTTCTCTCTCCCATGAGGGACTAGAATCATGAGGAGACAGGGACCCCACCCTACAGGTCTCTTCTGCCTTGTTATGACTTAGCTGACCCTTGTGAACTGTATAGGCTTTGAAGCCAGATCTGTGTATGACTTGTGTGGGACAGAATCATTCTGAGCCACAGCACCTGTCTGTAAAGAAGAGGCAACTATTTCTCAGGGTAATTCTGAGGAGGAAGTAAGATGAGATGTATAAGCTTAAGGCATCTGGCTTCGACCCTAGCTCTTGGTGGACATATAAGTACTCACAGACACATACAGTTCTGTCCAAGATTGGCAATCAGGAGTTGCTTGGATTGTATCTTCCTTACAGGTCTAAATCCATGCAAGTTCAGGTAGCAGAACAGCCCATGAGTTTAATGGTTCTCTTCCCATCCCTAGCCAGCAGAGTGTCTTTGCAGGTGCCTGTAACTAAGTCCTTCTAGAAGTTATAGGTGGAGGCTATTCCAAGAGGCCTATGTAGTTGATTGATAGAAGAACCCCTGGAGGCCAGACTGTGCTGGGTTAAAATCTCTAGGCTTAGTTCCTGTTCCAAGAGGCCCTCCTGATAGAGTGGAAAGCTCGATTGTCTTTGGTTCAAGTTTTAAATTGACCACTTCTCACCAAAACAAGAAAACACACCCATTCTTGTCAAGTTTATTCTGACTCATCATGATCTTACAGGACAGACTAGATATCTACAATATCTACAAGGTCTCTAAGACTATAAATAACTTACTGAAGTAGACTGTCACATCTTTCTCTTGTGGAGCCACTGATTGATTCTAATCCATCTCCTTTCAGTTAACAGCCAAGTGCTTAATCACAGTGCTACTAGAATTCCTTGGCTACATCTCAGTTGATAGTCAACCTTTGGAACCTCATGTGAAGGAAACAGAGATTTCCTTCCCGCCCCTATCCCCTAAAAACTGATGATGATTAAGTAGAATTTTTGTGTATTGTGTGATTGTTGTAGTATACCATATGGCTGACCTTCAAGTGGATTTTCAGAGGCAGGAAACAGCCCATCTTTCTTCCAGGCAGCAACTGGAGGATTTGACTGTGTACCTTTGAGTTGGCAGCTCAACTCCTTACTTTAGCTAATACAAAAGTTTAGGGTAAAGTTAGGACTCACACACCTTTTTTTTAAAAAAATAGTATTTTTAAAAATTTTATTTTAATAATCTTAATGAACATTTACAGAGATTTTGGATTTCCATTCATTCATTGCTGCACTTCTTTCCCGCCCAGCCCTCCCAGCCCCGCCCCAGTTCGCTCCTCTCTTTGAAAAGTAAAGGAAACACTCCCTCCCTGGTACACAATCCCCCCCGCACCCCTCCCACTGCCCCAAGTACTTTCCACTATGCAACCTTAATTGGGGACTCTTGTGATAACCATAATACCCTATCATACATCGCTTTTAAATTATTCTCTCCCTTCTCTGTTTCAGTGCAGTATACACAATTTGTCCAGTTTTTCTCAGTCTTACTCCAACCCTGATCTCAGTCCCATTTTACAGCAGTGGCACCATGCAATATTTGTCCTTTCGCGACTGAGATATTTCACTCAGCATAATGTCCTCCAGGCTCACCCATTTTGAATAATATTGAATGAGTTCCTTGTTTTTCAATGCAGCGTAGTATTCCATTGTGTGAATATACCACAGCTTCTCTACCCATTCGTTTGTTGATGGCACCTGGGTTGTTTCCAACTCCTTGCTATTGTGAACAAAGCCGCAATAAACATGGTGTGCATATATCTGCTTGGATGTCAGTTATGGTCTCTTTGGGATATATTCCCAGTAGTGGAATTGCTGGGTCAAATGATATTTCTATTTGCAACTTTTTGAGAAAGTGCCATACCGCCTTCCACAGTGGTTGCACCATTTTACACTCCCACCAACAGTGAATAAGGGTTCCAGTTTCTTCACAACCTCACCAGCATTTGTTGCTTGCTGTTCTGTTAAATTTTGCTATTCTGACTGGGGTGAGATGATATTTCATAGTTTTGATTTGCATCTCTCTTAGAGCTAGGAATTTTGAACATTTCTTCATGTGCTTGTTTGCCATCTGAATGTCTTCTTTGGTGAAGTGCACACACCTCTTTTTACAACTTGTATGAAAGTCTCCCGGTTCATTGACTGCCCTTCTTGTTCATGGCTGCTCTCAATGGCCAGCCCCCTCGGTTGGAATAGGGCAGCCACCATCAGTTGTCCCTGTGCCCAGGCTACCTGTATTACCTTGGGTATGGCACCTGCCCCTTCCGGTCCTCATTTTCTTCTGTAAAGTAGATGTGGAGATCATACCTTTATCTGATGTTCTGAACTGACATCATCCAATATGGTGGCTCCTAGCCAGTGTGGCTATTTAGATTTATAGAAATTAAACATTCTGTTTTTCAGCCACACTGATGACATTTCAAATGTGCGGCCACTGTGGCTAAAAGCTGCTGCACTTACTGGGTGGCTCAGATCGAGAGTATTCTACCACTGCAGAAAGTTCTATTGGATTGTGTGTGTTATACTGGAATGAAAACAGGAAAGAAGATTCAGTGTGTGTCCTTATGATGAGAAACAACATGGTGTGGGAGGTGCTGTGATTGAAGGCAGAGGTCCCAGAAGCTTTGGAGAGAGAGAAGGAGCTTCTCACCCTTGAAAAACCCTAGAGACAAAAGCTTGGAGACTACTGAAGCCTTGAGAAGTTTATAGAATGCTAATCCCAGCTTTATCACTTTCCCAGCAGAATTGGTGTGAATAACTTCGTTTGATCTCTCTGAGCCTTGTTCCTCTTCTGTAAAATGAGGACAATAGTAATTGTGTCCTGCATGCCACAGAGGGGTAAGCACTTACTTAGCTGTGTATCAAAAGGTTGGCAGTTTGAACTCATTGAGAGGCACCTTGCAAGAAAGGCCTGGGAACCTACTTTAGAAAGATTCCACTCAGTGCAGGACCATGGAGTAGTTCCAACTCCTAATGACCCATCATTGGGCTTTTGAGGCTGTAAATCTTCATGGGAGGAGACTGTTCATGTTTCTTCCTTAGATTCCCAGGTGGATTCGAAGAGCCTAGTGCATGTGACCTTTTGGTTAATGCCCAAGCGGATATGGAAAATGCCACCAGAGCACCTCCAAAAGATTACCACATGAAAACCCTGTGGAGTATATAGCTCTGCTCTGTAACCTATGGAGTCATCATGAGTTGTCATCGATTTGACAGTAGGCCATGTCTATCTGATGGTTTGAACTCACCAGTGACCAGAAAGGTGGGCACTTCCCCATGGTATTTACAGCCTTGGAAACTCAGTGGAGGGTTAATTGTGAGCCGGTCCCAACTCTGGCGATGAGAGTTTCCGTCCTTGAAAATGTAGGCAGAGCATGTTGACTCCTTGTTGTTGTTAAGTGCTGTCGAGTCGCAAGGTGACTCATAGCGACCCTATGAAGGAGAGTCCTCGATGCTTAGGTGTCTTTCATCCTCTCTCCAGGTTCACAGGGTTTCCAGAGGCAAGCTATTATGGAAGTGGATGCCACTCCTCCTTCTACTGTTGACTCCTTACTCAAGGAAAACCCTGAAGGAGATGGTTAGCCACAGTAGACTTTTAAGCACAGCAGAAATTAAGGATCAGGCAGGATCAGACAGGATTCATTCTGTTATGAGTTTGGTTGCCCTGATTTGATGACACCTAACAACAACTGTGCTCTGGTGGGCTAGTGTGGTAAAGAGTTGTACTGCCAGCCCAAAGGCAAGTGGTTCAAACCCACCAGCTTCTTCAAGGGACATTCTCCTTTTGTGTGATTTACATCCTCTGAAAATCCATTGGAGGATCAGCTATGAGTCGGTTCTGACTTAATGGCAGAGTTGAGGTGAACAACCACTACTGCAGGAATAGCAATAGTGCAAAAGGTTAAATGCTTGACTACTAGCCAAAAGGCTGGCAGTTCAAACCCACCAGAAGACAGCAATAGACCTCCTCCTGAAAAAGATCAGCCTTGAATATTCCATTTTCCTCTGTACATACTAGATCTCTGTGAATCAGAATGAGCTCAACAGCCATTAACAGCAGCTCCAGGAATGAAGAAAATTTGGTTTGGCAATGTCATCTTTGCACAGTGAGACCCTGCCCGACTGGCTTCCCCTGAAGTTCCTGATTGTCACAGTCCAAGCGTGATCCAGAGTCCTGGAAGCTGTGGCTTCCAGTCTCCTCAGCTGTGCCTGCAGGGGCTTGCACCTTCTGTTCCTTCTGTCTGGAGTGCTAACCCCCTCATCCTTTACAAACTCTGCTCTTTTCTCAACATCTTGATAATCAGCTCGAAGATCACCTCCTTGGGTGAATTATAGAATTTATGTTCTGAAATCCAGTTCAAAAAAAAAAAAAAAAAGAAATCCAGTTCATCAGTTGTTTCTCTTACTCTATGATATTGAAGTTCTATGTGGTCTGTGACTTTGTCTTTTTTTTTGTTGCTTTATGTAGGCTACTTGGCAAAATAGTCATAAAAAATGTTTGTTGGATAAACAGATTCATTCTGGTTCCACTGGGGTAAGCACTTAACACAATGCTTTTGACTTGGAAAAGAGACTAGTAAACAGCACAAAACCATGGTCCTCCACCGTGACTGGATAGTATGCTGGGCTCCACCCTAAACCAGTTAAATTGGATGATGATTGTTGTTTTTCTTTTAAAGCTCTCCAAGATTCTAAAGCAGTGAAACAAACAAAACATTATTTTAGAGGCTGCAGGTCTTTACAGGAGGTAACCTGTAAAATAGTACCTGCTCATCTTTGCCAAGAAGCAGCTGAGGGAGTTGACCCTCTCACCTTTCTGTTTGTATGCCACCAGGGCTCCCTTCTAATACATTAGTAAAAACTAACATCTGCGAGTTTACTTTCTATGCTCTCAGTTAACTTTCATCTGCAGTTAACCACAATCAGAATGTAAATTGTGCTCTCTGCTGAGTAGCACAGGGAACTCTGGTGGTCTAGAGGGTGAAGAAGGGCTGTGCTGCCAACCCAAAAATGTAGACGGATTAAATCCACCATACGCTCCTCAAGAAAACTATGGTAAATCTCCCAAGCAATTTAAAGCTTCTGAAAACCTTCTGGAGGGTCCAGTATCAGTTCTAACTGTCATGCATGAATTAGAGTTAGTCCTAGCAGCATGATGAAATCATTGGCTGCCTTGCTATCTAACCCTTCTCCCTACCAGATCATTCCCTCCTCTTCTCCTGGGAATGAACCCGGAAATTACATTGGATGAGTTCCACACCAATGGCATCTGAGGGGTTAATACCACTGGCTCACCTGGGTACTCCAGGGTCTGTATGTTTAAGAAGAAACAGAGAATGTGGTGCTCAGTACTGTCTATCCATCGTGGATAAGCATCCATCGAGGGTTTCGGAGTGTATTGCTCATGGAGAACTGGGGAGACTGCTATGTGCAGTCTGGGCTGAAAAGCTTTTGTTTGACATTAAACAATGAGGTTAATGGTGGTGGTGGTATTATGTGCTGTCTAATGGACCCTGTGTACAATGGCTCTGAACTCTGCCCTATCTTGAGCCAATTTCATTGTCTCGGACAGGGAGCCCTGATGGTGTAATCCACAGGGAGTTGTACTGCTAACTCAGAGGCCACACCCCCGCCACTCTATGAGAAAAAATGGGTAACCCCTTCCATGACATTTACAGCCTCAGAAAGCAGTGAGAGTCAACTTGGTTCCAACTGTATGGCAGTGTGTGACAGGCATGGCTATTTTGAGTGGTACAGGTACTGAGTTAAGTATTATCTTGCTAAATCTCATGATTATTTCACGAGAGTGATGTTGTTAGGTGCCGTCTAGTGTCTAGTCAGCTATGACCCCTAGTGAGCTTATGAACAACAAGTCATGCCCTATCCTTCACCAGCCTCCTCTGTGATGCTCAAGCCCAGTTCATCTCACTGAGGGTCTTCCTGGCTTTCCTCTCCTTTTCTAAACATATCTCTCCCCAAAGACTAGTCAATCTTTGAAAATATGCCCAAAGTGAGTGAGATGAAGTTTCTCCATCCTTGCTTCTAAGGAGCACTCTGGCCACAAGACAGATTTTTTTTTTCTTTTGCAACTCCATGGTATATTAAAAGCCATAATAACATATTAAAACATCTGTGAGAATAGGTACTATGATCCCATTATTTGGTGGAGAAATTGAGGTTCGCACAGATAGCAGGTGGTAGAGTTGTAATTTGAACCCAGAAGTTTGTGCCAGAACCTCTTTTAACTGCACACTACCTTGATCATAATATTCATATGAATAGCTGTTACTGTTATCAAGGCAGTGGATCCAGACTCTTTACTTACAGACTCACAGATAACAGCTTCTCCTCTTGGCAGCTCCAGCAAGGGATCCCTGCTCCTCCCAGCACCTCTGGTAGCCACCTGCCCCCCACAATCCTGCCCCTCCCCACTGGTTTCTGTCTGTCCTCAGTTCCCCTGAGGGGGAGGCCCAGTAGAGTCAGCAATCCTTATCTCCCAGACTGTGCTGCTGGGCTTTTTCCCTTTGGTGAGGGAGGAGGGAAGTTGAAAAGGGAGTGCTTGGTGATTGTGGCAGTTACTGAGCTGGACTTGGACCAGCTTGTCCTGACTGATCTCAGAAGTGTGTGGACTGAAAGGGGCCTGAGCAGTCAGCCCAGCCACGTTCTTTGTCTACAGTTGAGGCTGAGAGTCTCGGTTACTCTCCCAAGTCAGGACTTTAATGGGTACTGGCAAATGTGGAAGAGGGGAATTTCTTGTCCAGTGAGGGACGTCGCTGTGGTTTGGATAAATGGCTTTAAGGGCTAGTGCTTGCCTCCCTGTGGGAATTAACAAAACAAGTGACCTGAGAGGCAGCAGGAGGGTGGGGAACTCTTCCTTGGATCCCATTCTATGAGTAGAAAGAGATTCAGTGAGTACATGACTCATATGCATGCATTTGTCAACTCTTGCACACATCAGAATAGCTGCTCACATCAGCTTTGCATACCCTGCTTCAACTCCTACCAATCCATTCTGATTTCTGCCTTCTCCACTGATAGTCTGAAAGAATTGACCTGGTCTGATAGTAAGAAATTTTAATGCTGGAGATTGTGGGATCACAGAAGAAAGGCCTTTTGAGATATAGTAGTTAAAATGTCCCCACACTGATCTATTATCAACTCTGCAAAATCACTGACCAGTGAGGGGGCAGTGGGCTTGGACAGCTGAATTAGACAGCGTTCAAAGCCAGTTGATAAGATTTGTACTTCAGAAAGTTTACCCTGCTGATAGGATAGATAGATAGGAGAGGGCAGGCTGTGGAGGCAGGAGGCTGGGGATCGTGTTCAGGCCAAGGATGGTGGTGGTCTGTGAGGTGGCAGTGTTGAGAAGAGTGAAGAAAGGACAATGGAAGAGTGGTTAAAGTTGTATTGAGAGAGTGCTGGTGGCCTAGTGAGTGAGATACTGTGCTGCAAACTCAAAGGCAGTGCGTTCAAATCCACCAACTGCTCCGTGGGAGAAGAGCATTTCCTCTCATAAGATTTATAACCTCTGAAAACCCACTGGAGGATCAGCTATGAGTTGGTTCTGACTTGAAGGCAATGAGTTGAGCTGAGTTAAAAGCTACATCACTCGTTCCCTAGAGTGCTTGGTTACTAGGATCTGGGTTCAGATGGCAGGAGGGCATTTTCCTGGTCAGGAGTTTTAAACCATACCTTATGTCAGTTCTCTAGAGCTGTCCAAAAGCTGCCCCCCTGGAAATATACAACACAGTGACTTCTCAGACCCCTCCAGCAATCCTGGGTTACTGCCCAGTTCCGGATTAATCAGCCCTGTTTCGCCTTTGCCCTTTCTCCACCTGCCAAACAAGGTGCATATTTCCCAGCTGGCTCCTGTATGCCAAGTGTACCTGAAGGATGGTTTAAAGCTCAGTGTGGTCTCTTGTGTGAGGAGAAGGAAGTTAAAGTGATAATTTCTCTTTCACATCGTCTAACCAGGATGTATTTTCTCTCAGGAGCAGAGGGAAAGACGGTCTCAGGTAGGACCTCGAGGGCCCAGTGCCTTCATCCCTGTGAAGGAGGTAAGTTTGTAAGGAATGACTACAGTCTGTGGTCTCTGGGAGGAAATGATGGGCCATTGGGTGGACGAGAGTCTTTTCTTGATTCTTAAACTAGCAGTTTTGAAATTATGTCTTCATATTCCTGATTCATTTAGTCCACGAAACAACTCTGCAGACTAGGCACTTTCAGCCCATTTTATTGGGAAGAATCAGTCAGGAAAAGGTAGAGTAGTAAAAACACAGCCAGGCAATGATTAAACTTGTGATTCCTGGGTCAAGATCATTTTTTTTCCTTAAGAAAATATAAGTGTTTATCTTCTCATCCTTGACAGTAGTGTTGTTTTATTATCATGTGCTGCCAAGTCGCTTGCAACTCATTAGCATCCCTGTGTACAACAGCTCTGAACTCTGCTCTATCCTGAGCCAAACTTATCACCTCTGACAGACCCCTCCACCCCCTGCTACCCCAGTCACTGAATAAATGCATCTCTTCCAGGGTCTTATTCTCTTGTGCTGTCCCTTTACCCTCCAAAGCAACATGGTTCCTCCTTGCAACATGTCCAAAATCTATCAGAGGAAGCTTCAGAATCCTTGCCTCCAAGGAGCAGTCTGCTTTCAACCTCTCCAGGACAAATCTGTTTCTTCTCCTGGCAGTCCATGGTATATTTAGTACTCTTTTCCAGCACCACAGCTCAAAGGCATCAATTTTCCTTCTGTCATCCCTAGTCGTTATCCAGCTTTCTGATGCATAACAAGTTATTGCAAAGACCATGGCCTGGATCAGGCGCACCTTAGTCTCCAGACTGACATTGCTCTTCAGTACTCTGGAGAGGTCTCTGTCAGTACTCTGGAAAGGTCCCTTTCCCAATGTAGTGTGTCTTGATTTTCTGGCTGCTGGTACCAAGAATGTTGATTGTGGACCCAAGCAAACTAATATATAGATGAAAACATTTTACCACCTAGTTTAAAAGTAATATGATGTCAGGCAAGGATTCTGCTTTGGACATGTTGTAAGGAGGGACCAGTCCTTGGAGAGGGATGTCATGCTTGGGAAGGTGGAGAGACAGCGCAGGAGAGGAAGACCCTCAATGAGGTGTATTGATTCAGTGACTAGGTTGGTCAGGGTGGGTATGTTGACATAGTGAGATTGGCACAGGATAGAGCAGGGTTTAGGGCTGCTGTACATAGGGTTGCCATGAGTCGCAGGCAACTTGACTGCACATAAAACAACCTATGTTCATTGCAAAGTAAATGCCAGAATTTCAGGAAAACTCTGGTCTCCTGTAATCCTCACAGAGATAATCCCAACTATGTGCTGTATATTTTTTCAGATGAATACCTAAGTCATAGTCTGCAACTTGAGTTTTTGTTCGCTTATTTTCACTTGATGCAATTGAGACTTTTCAGTTCACTTACTGGTAGTATGACTCATCTGGGCTAGGCGCTGTTCTGGGTGCTGAGGACACAGCAGCTAACAAAACAGCCAAAAATCAAATCACTGCCATTATAGAGTTCAGAGCCTAGTGTATGCATGAGTGCGTGGGCCAGGCCTGTGAGGACCTTCAAAATGCATGCACAAAAGACACCCTTTCTTCCTTTCCCTCTGGCTTTTAATCTACACAGATGAATGTTTTATTTCTGTGTCCTTTTGCTCTCCTAAATGTGTAGGCCAAGTGGTTAATGAGCTGTTAACAAACGTTTAAATGCCCAAGTCTTCTTCCCCCTTGTAAATTTAAGATGAAGAACACCCACTGCCTTCTTCAGTCTTTAACCCAGAATTTTAGGCTCCAGAATTATTCTTGTGCTTTGTTTTTCATGTGTAAATAGTCATTCTCCTTTTAAAATAAAAAGAAAGAAATTTTAGTGTTAAAATTGCCAGACCTGTGATCTCCAGTGAGGAACTAAATGTCAGTGGGCCTCATCAGTCAGCGGGAAGAGAATGGTATTCACCTCACTGGGTGGTTGGGAAGGTTCATTGAAATAGTGCAGGAAATCTCTTAGCGAGCTCCAAGCTCCTCAGCACCTGACGTGGGAAACATCCTCAGGAAATGGGGACTCTTGCACAGCCCCACTTCCCCTGTGGTTGTATGAATCAGCAATGTGAGAACAAAAGCTGCTTGAAGGTAGGAGAAATTGTACTTTAATCTCTGTGTCTGTTTTCCTATCTGAAATTAGTGAGGAAAAAAACTAGGGAGAAATAATTTCATGAGTATTATGAGGATTAAATGAGTTAATACATATAAAGTTCTTGAACGATTCACAGCATATAGTGGCCATTATATAAATATTAGCTATTACTAGATAAACTGCCTAATACATACTTGTTTAATTGTGCAATGAAATAACATATCTTTTCCTCCCCCAATCTCCCCATTTATTGGGATGTGAAAGTGATTTTCAGTTTCTTCTGTTGTAAGCCGACAGCCATCAACACATACGCGTCTCTTCTGGGGAGGCCAGGAAAGTAACCCATGTTTCCCCCTTCTTGGCAGATTCTTCGGGAGGGGCCTGAGAGCCTGGAGCAGCACCTGGGCCTGGAGGCGCTGGTGTCTTCAGGGCGGATGGATAACCTGGCAGTGGTGATGGGCTTGCACCCTGACTACTTTAGCAGCTTCTGGCGCTTGCACTACCTCCTGCTGCACACGGATGGACCTCTGGCCAGTTCCTGGCGCCACTACATTGCCATTATGGTGAGCTGGTCTGGCCTCAAGTTGTGGGAGTGGGTCACATGGGGCTTTCTGTCCTGAGATCTCTCTGCTGGGCACTTGTTGACTGGGTTCCACAGATGAGAGAGAGAGAGAGAGAAAGCATAGAGCAGAGGAAAGCCTGGCAGCCTCTGACCATCACGGAATTGTAGATTTTGAAGAGAGCCATTTTTAGTGCCTATTTTACAGATTGGGAAACTGAGATACAAAGGGGTCAGATGCCCAGCGTCACACAGCAAACTGGTAGCAGTGAAGGTTAGAATTACCTAGAGTCCCCATTCCCAAACTACAGTGAGACCTGTGAGGTCCCCTATGTGGGTGTCTACCCTGAACAGAGCAGAGCAGAGAGGGTGACCCAGGCTCCACATTTCATTCCACAGGCAGCAGCTCGTCATCAGTGCTCCTACCTGGTGGGCTCTCATATGGCTGAGTTTCTGCAGACTGGGGGTAACCCCGAGTGGCTGCTGGGTCTCCACCGTGTCCCTGAGAAGCTGCGCAAGCTCAGCGAGATCAACAAGTTACTGGCACATCGACCATGGCTTATCACCAAGGAGCACATCCAGGTAAAGATGGTGGCAGACTCAGGTCCCCGAGACAGGCCAAGCTCAGGACAGCACAAGCATAGGGACTGAGGAGACCTGGTCTTCCTTTCCCTCCAGGCTCTCCTGAAGACGGGGGAGCACAGCTGGTCCTTGGCTGAGCTTATCCAGGCCCTGGTCCTGCTCACCCATTGCCATTCGCTGGCCTCCTTCGTGTTTGGCTGTGGCATCCTTCCTGAAGTGGACCCAGAAGGCAGCCCTGCCCCCCAGGCACCTTCACCTCCCAGTGAGCAGAGCAGCCCTCCAAGTGGGGACCCACTGAACAACTCTGGGGTAAGTCACTGCTTGACTGGACCTTGGTAGGACCCAGCCTTTGATCCTTTGATAGAAGCAAGGATCCTGCTTCCTTATCTCCTCACACTAAGAGGCCTTTGGAAAGTTACCTGACTTTGAAGTTTAGTTTCCTCATCTATGAAAAGGATATAAAGTGGATGGTGAAGGTTGAGTCTCTGTGAGGATTAGAGAAAATAACCATTTGACTGGCCTTTCAGTCAGATCATGAGCTGCCCAGCACCTGTGCCTGGAAGTTTGCATGTGGGAAGAGGATGTAGAGTTTCCTGGGACCAAGGGCAGAGGACTAGATGGTCACCTCCAGGTCCTCTCTGCCAGGGCTTTGATGCTGCCCGAGATGTGGAGGCTCTGATGGAACGCATGAGACAGCTTCAGGAGAGCCTGCTGCGGGACGAGGGGGCGTCCCAGGAGGAGATGGAGAGCCGCTTTGAGCTGGAGAAGTCAGAGAGCCTGCTGGTGACTCCCTCGGGTATGGAATCACAGGCATCCAGGATTCAGGGGCTACCTCCTCTGCATTTGGTGCCACCTCTGTTCTGGAAAGCAAGTGGGTCTTGACTGCCCTCACATTAGGTTTTTGAGCTCAGGCTTTGGAGTCACAGTTGGATTTGAGTTCGGGCCTCTTCTCCTTTTTCCTGTGCGTCCACTGACAAGTCACTTGCTGTCTCAGCCCCTCACATATGAAGGATTGGTGTGGAGGATAAAAATGGGACCTCAGAGGTAAAACTCAGCACAGAACCTGGCCAAAGATCAGCAGCTCCACAAACAACTGCTTCTATTATTGTTACTGGAGCCCTGATAGTGTAGTGCATAAAATATTGGACTGCTTAACCATCCACCAGCTTCTCTATGGGAGAAAGATGGTAGCCCTTCCTGTAAAGATTATTGTTGTTGTTGTTAAGTGCCGTCGAGTCGTAGACAACTCATAGTGACCCTATGAACTAAAGGCCTAAGAACTGTTCATAGAGTTTCTGGAGGCAAGCCATTTCAGAAGTGAATGCTACTCCTGGTTCCAAGCTTGTTTTAATCAGGAATCTCTAGCCAACTCTGTCCACCATGGGACTTGGAAGACTAAGAGAGGGTCATTGTGGGTCAGAATCAACTCAATGGGATTAAGTTTGGTTTGGTTATAAGAGCAGTGGGTTTGTCTCTCTGCCTTGCCTAGGCCTGACTCCTTGCTATCTTAAGGGACTTTTTCTGGCCCTCTGTACCTCACCTGCCACCTTCTGATGGTTTATTAGCAGTAGAAAGGCTATGTGTGTGCTCCATACATCAGCCTCATGAGAGCCTCCTCGTGACATGTTTTCAGCTGACATCCTGGAGCCCTCTCCACGCCCAGACATGCTGTGTTTTGTGGAAGACCCCACTTTTGGATATGAGGACTTTACCCGGCGAGGGACTCAGGCACCCCCTACATTCCGCGCCCAGGTAGGCCTCTACCCTGCTCCATTTACAAACAATTAGGGGATGGACAGTTTCAGTGGTTATGAGATGGGATCCCCTCTCCTCACCTGTAATCTTAACTCAGAATTATATGACAGAAATGGGGGACACTCTTAATCCCAAAGGAACCCATCTATGCTTCAAGTTCAAGGAATTCTGCTGATCTCCAGGAGAAAATTATCACCAAGATGCTTCCCCTTGACTTTTTCTTAGGCTCAGAGCAAGCAGCATGCTTTATTTGTGGGGCGGGCACATTATAGAGAGCAAAGATGTACCCCAGAGATCCAAAGGATGGGCCTTCGCTGGCCAGCCTTGGACCCCAAAGTCTCTGCTCACTGACCTCTTCTTGTGTATGTCAGGATTACACCTGGGAAGACCATGGCTACTCGCTGATTCAGCGCCTCTACCCCGAGGGTGGTCAGCTACTCGATGAGAAGTTCCAGGCAGGTTTCAGTCTCACCTACAACACCATGGCCATGCACAGCGGTGTGGACACCTCGATGCTCCGCAGAGCCATTTGGAACTACATCCACTGTGTCTTTGGCATCAGGTGATCACAAGTTCTCTCACCTAGAGTGTCTGTGGGGTGCAAGTCTTCCCCCATGGTGTTATGTGGTGCAAGAATTAAGAATGCATGGTTTTCCTCTTTTTTCCCTTATCCCATTCTTATTTTTTCCTCTTTTCCGTTCTTATTTTTTAAAAAATTCATTGTTGCTCATTTTCCTCCCTCCTCCTCTACCTATCCTGTCATGCACCCCTTGTTCCTGATTGTCATCATACGCATGATGCCTAATTGTATATTCCTTTCAGTCAGGCAGTTCTTACCCTCCTCTGTTCTACTGCAGTGTTCATTATCTATTGCCTCTTCCCATTCTCTTCTCAACGCCTCCCCCCACCACCTGTCCTGTTTTGTTTTTTTTTTTTTAAAGTTTCACTATGTTTATACATTACATCATATAGTATATATAGAGCTATTAAAAATGTTAATTTCACTGGAATGGAGACACTTGATTCAGCAAAACTCACTACTGGCTATGTAGATAACCTATGTTACCTAGAGTAAAGCAATTTTACAATCAACATGAAAACACTAGCCAAAACACAAATACCAAAAGTGATGTGTTTTGTATGCATCAATACCCTTACTTGTGGCATGATTATAAAATTTCAGGTAACAAAACTGATTAAATACTTTATGAACAGAGCACATTAAAAAGTATTTTGCTAGAGTAATGACGGTTTTATGTATTTTTAAATCTCTATGTGAAAAGGACTATGATTTATTGCAAAGAATTATTATGGAGTAAATCCCAAGGTAAGAATTTTTAAAAACAAATTATAAGTTTACTGTTTAGGCTAAAGTCTTAGTTACTTCTTGGAGATTTGAGAACTATTAAGGGGTAGAGTGCTTTTCCCTTTTTTGACTTCTTGTTCTTTTCTTTTTTCTTTTCTTTCTTCTGATATTTTTGTTTCTTTTGTTTTGAAGTGTCCTCTTCAGTGGAAGTGGAGGAATAAGACCTTTTTCGTTTTGTTTTTTTTTTTCAGTTTGAGTTTTTCTTTGCTTTTTGCTTTCTTCTCTTCTTCTTCATTTATTCTTTTCTTGTAATGCCTGTAATTTATTCAGTTTTTCATTCTCTTCGTCACTGTCTTCACTGCTAGTGCTGCTAACATCCAAAACTATGTCCTTCTTGGGTTCTACTCAGAGAAAATTGTGGCATTCAAAAGTCAGATGACCAGGGTAGCCACATTTTTTACAGCCTGCTCTGACATTGTCCTTGTTGCAACCTGGGACTGCCATGGCACTGGCAAGGGGAGTCGCTGGAGCGCTCGGCTCTCCAGGACGCACTCTCTTCCCGCTGTTCCACAGCAGACTCTCTCCCACCACGCCACGGAACTTGTGCTAATAAGGGCAGGCCTTTTAAAACTCTAGGTATCGCCCACCTGTCCTGTTTTATCACGGCAGTGTTACACAGTATTTGTCCTTTTGTGACTGAGATATTTCACTCATCCTTATGTCCTCCAGGCTACCGCATGTTGTGTTCATTGTTTTTCAATGCTACATAATATTCCTTTGTGTGAATGTACCATAGTTTTTCTATCCATTCATTTGTTGTTGGACATCTGGGTTGCTTACTTCTCTTTGTTATTGTGATAATGCAGCAATAAATATGGGTGTGTATACATCTATTGAGTTGTGGCTCTGATTTCTTTTAGAGTATATTGTGGCTCTGATTTCTTTAGGGTATATTTCCAGTAGTAGAATTGTTGGATCAAATGGTATTTCTATTTCCAACTTTTTTAGAAAGTGCCGGACCTCCTTCTATAGTAGTTGTATCATTTTACACTCCCACCAGCAGTTAATAAAGAGTTCCAGTCTCTCCACAATGTCACCAGCATTTGTTGTTTGCTGTCCTGTTGAACTTTGCTATTGTTGTTTGGATGAGATGATATTTCATAGTTGTTTTGGGTTTTTTCCATTCTTTCTACCTTTACTACTTTTTTTTAAAACTTTTTTCAAATTAAACTTTAATTTAAAAGAATATTTAAAGATAAATAATAAATCTAATAAGTTGAGAATTGTCCTTTTTTGCTATACCAGTTTAACAATTTCTAGATTAAAATGATGGTTGTTAGGTGCCATTAAGTAGGTTCCAACACAGAGTGAAACCTACAAACAACAGAACAAAATAATGCTCAGTCCTCTATAATTCCTAACTATATATGAGTTCACTGTTGCAGGAACGGTATTACTTCATGTCATTGAAGATTTCCTTCTTTTTCATTGATGCTCTATCAAGCATGCTGTCTTTTGTTCAGGGATTAATTAAAATATGACCAAAGTATATAAAACCTGCCAGCCTAGCTTCTATGGATGATTCTGGCTTTAGTTCTTCTAAGACATATTGTTCATTCTTCTGAAAGTTCATGGTATATTTACTAGTCATCACCAACACCATAATTCAGAGGCATCAGTTATTTATCAATCTCTCTCTTATTCATTGTCCACTTCTCACATGCATATGGGACAATTCTAAATACCATTGCATTTTCAATTTATTCCTATTGAGATGTTGTTCCTCAAAGTGACATCTCTTTACTATTTAACATTTTAAGGATTTTGCAGCAGATTTGTTCCGTGATTTCTTGATTGCTGTTTCCCAGTTCACTGATTATAAATCCAAGTAAAATTAAATCCTTAACAACTTTAATCTTTTCTAGGCTTACAATTTTCTTTTGGTGCTGAGTGTAAAAAGTACAATAATTGTTCATTTTTGAACATTATAAAATAAAACCTTTAATCTCACCGCTCAGAAATAACTACAGTTAAATTTGATGTTTTATTTCCACTCCAAGTAGCAGACCTTCTCTCATATTAAATTAGAAACACATAAATGCTTGTAAATAGAAGCCTTTGGTATATACTTTATGTCCATTTAGTGAAATATTACACAGCTGTTAAAAACGCAGAAGTAGTTTCTTTATATTGACTTGGGGAAATGTTCAGAAAGTATTGAGAGAAAAGAAAGCTGGTTACAAGCAGAATCTTTGTTTTTAACTAGGAGAAGTATATGTAGCAAAGGAAAAGACATAGGTTCATGTCCAAGATGTTACTTAGTGTGATTTCTCTATAGTATAGTGTGATGAATTTCAGTTTCATAGTTTTGTTTAAGCATTTCCTTACACAAAATTTTATGTTTTTAAGTTGATGGGATCATCCTTAAGATATTCTATAACTTGCTTTTTCCATATGCTCATCAATTGCAAACCACCTTCCTTTCAGTATTTATAGATCATTTATATTTGTATAGCTACATGGTATTCTGTTATGTATGTATCATAATTATTCATTCTCCTATTGAATATTTAAGTTGGTTGCAGTTTTTCATTATTTCAAACACCATGGGCACTGACTGGCCTTCCACATGAAGCTTTTCTAGATGAGAAGTTGCTTGTTAGGATTGTCACAAAGCAATTATTTGTTTTAACTTTAAAAAAAATAGATTTTCTAAAAGAAAATCCAATTTCATATTCTAGAACATGAAAAAATTCCTAGACTAAGGAGAAAAGCAATTTCCCATGCTGTCCCAACAGCTGCACCCTGAGATATTTTTCTTTATGACCTTTTTTCTTTTCTGTGCAATTGCTTTCATATAAAACCATGTTAGATCTAAAGTTAACCAAACAACCTAATTTTAGAAAACTGAGAAAATATTTACTTATTTATTTGTGTTCAAATGGTCCAATAGAAAAATATCCCAGTAAACACGAGAGGTTTTTTTCTTTTTTTTTAAAATATTTACTTTTCTCATTTAACACTGTATTTTAAGTGTTTACAGTTTTAATGATATGCATATACTTCCATGTATCACTAGTTATAAAATCCTTTTTCACAGGATGGGCTGAGTATTGGCCTTTTTCTTGCTGGTCATTGGCAGGTTTGGAGCCTATAAAAGCCAAGGACAGGTAGCTTGGGAGGTGGCCAAGGCCCAGCTCTCGTCCAGGCTGTACTCCTTGCTCCCATATATATTTTCTTTTCATTATTATTTTTTCTTGGTTTTCATTCAATCATTCATATGCTACCATACGTTTTGAACAAGTCTACCATTTACCAACCAGCCTTTCCCATCCATGCAAACCTGTAATGCTATTGGCTGCTCTGGCTCCCTGAACAGGGAACTGGACAGTTTCCTCTAGACTTACCATGAGCTTTGACTTGGAAGAAATTCATGGTTTTTGCCAGGTTTTAGTTTATTCTTCTGTAAAATGAACACAGCTCCTTTTGACCCCTTTCTGCCTTCTCTATTGTGAATATTTTCACCGACTTCTTGCCCCATTTCCCATAGCCTTTATTGTAAAGTAATGAACGAGGCTGTGGAAAGAGAGCTAGCTTTGAATCACATTTCCAGCTCCATAACCTGGGCAAGTGACTTCATTTCTCTTAATCTCAGTTCTTCCATCCATTTATTGGGATTGATGAAATCTGTTGTTAGACAGTAGTTTTGAAGATCCCACCAAGTATGTGGCACATGGCAGGTGCCCCTTCACTGTGCATCTCCCGAAGTTTGGTGGCCAGGGCTGAATGACATCAGCTTTTTCTAAGAAGAACTGACTTGTTCCTTATCTTCTGCCTATTCTTACTACTCTCTGTTCCCCCTCTTTATGGTGTGAGAGTTGGGCTGGGTGTAGTGACCTCTGGGAGTTGAGGATGAATGACATTGTTGGTGTTTCTCCATCCAGATATGATGACTATGACTACAGGGAGGTGAACCAGCTTCTGGAGCGGAACCTCAAGGTCTATATCAAGACTGTAGCCTGCTACCCAGAGAAGACCACCCGAAGGATGTATAACCAGTTCTGGAGGCATTTCCGCCACTCAGAGAAGGTATAGCCTGTCATGGAAGGGTAGGCACTCTTCCCAGGGAGGGGTTGAGGCTGGAGGAACAGACTGGAGCAGACAAGCCTAGCCAGTGGAGGGATTGGGCATCAGAACCCAAGAACTCCAGACAGACTGGGTCTGTTCTGCCAAGCAGAATGCCTGAGCCTATTGTCCTGTGTTCAAGTTTGATTTCACTGTGTGACTTCAGACCCAGTTTACTCAAATAGGAATATGTGTGTCTGCTTTTCAGAGTCCTCAAAGGCAGCCTGATGGACCTGGGTTAAATGAGAGCACTGCCATTCAATTGCTGTGTTATCTTGGGCAAGTCATTTTGCCTCTCTGAGCTTATCTTTCCAGTGGGAATAGATACTGGCTGTACTTCAAAGTCACTGGTAGAATGAAATAAGGAAATGTATTGAAACTCGTAAACCCTACTAGGCATTCAGTTAGTAGTAGTAGTAGTAGTAGTAGCTTTTGTTATTATCTTGGGAAGATAAAAAGACTAGTCATGAAAAGGATTAATATGCTTAAAATTCTTTAGCAATCATTGTACCAAATTTTTCAGAACTTTAAGAAAGGGCAAGACATCTGTATAAGGGACAGGAGGGGACAAGGTCAGGGACAGTGGTAAGTTGGAAGGAATAGGGAAGGACAGAGTTAACATGGTTGCCAACAAACCATTATCTGTCCCCTAGGTCCACGTGAACCTGCTGCTCCTGGAGGCCCGGATGCAAGCTGCCCTGCTGTATGCCCTCCGTGCCATCACTCGCTACATGACCTGACTCCTGTAAGGACTGCGGTGACTGGAGACAGACTCAGACCCTTTCTATCCTGTGCCCATCTACTCTGCTCTGGGATGGGCTTGTGTGTGACCTGTAGCCCCAAGTCACATCCTCCTTTTTCTCACTGGCATGGACAGGATCATTGCACTGACTCTGGGAACCTGGCACTGCCCTGGGCCCTGGAAGAAGACTAGGAGACCCCTAGGGGGCTGCACTCTCTTTTCCTGCTGCTGACCACAGGAGGAAGAGGGACAGGGAGGATAATGAGGCCACTATATATATGTCCACCAGCAGGCTGGATCCTGGGCACAAGTGCTGTGGCCTCCCTGGACTCGGAAGTCCCTGGCCAGCCCCAGAAGAGGGGGGTGGACTTCTCCTGGGATTGACACTCCAGGCAGCTCTGCCCTCCCCACTCACGATTTCATTACTTCCTTCTGCCATTTGCCCATCAATGTGAAAGTCAGGGTCCCAGCTGGTCTGTGTTGTATGCCTGACTCCCATCATCCTTATCTGTTGGGCAACCTGAAAGCCCCTTCTCCTCCAGTTTCCCTACTCCTAGTGTAGTTCTTTTGACTGTTTCTTCCCTCTTAACCCTTTATTTCCTTGCTTGCTAGTCTGGAGCCTCAGGAGAGAGAGAGGCTAAGCACAAGAACATCAAAAAAAGCAGATGCTGTATCTCTAGAGACTTGGGGCCTCTGCTGATCACTTTGCATTCTGAAGAGAAGGACGTATTAGATTAGAAATTCTCTGCTGTGTGGTCCTTTCTGGTTGAGGGTCACACCTCCTCAAGGCTCCTCTGGAGCCGCAGTCAGGATCTAAGGAAATGGGGAAAGCTGATCTCTATGACTCTGCACTGACTGGCCCCTCACTCTCCTATCTCCAGTGGCTCTGCCAAAGTTGTTTGCCAAAATGCTGAGCCTTTATGGTGGCCCAGATGGCACTGTAGCCCAGCTACTGAGGCAGAGGTCACCAGTGTTCTTGTTGGGCACTGCCACCAGCCAGGCAACCATGACTTTGCTGCCAAACATCTTTTATCTCCCTCTCCATAGTTGTAGACTAAGGTGACTCTAGACTTCTGAGCTGTTTGACTCTTCACCCTGGGATTCCCAGGCTAGCCTGGGATTGGGAAGACCTCTGAGGATCCCTTTCTGCAGTCTCTCTCTCCTGGTTTCTTTCCTGTGTCCATCCCTCGATTTGAGTCAGGTTACTTGAAGGCAGAAGCAACCAAGGACTGATCTGAGACACTTTCTGTAGCAAACAAACTGTGAATTTCTAACTTCTCTTGCCCTTCTTCCAGCAACATATCCCTCCTCTCTGGCCAATTTGGAGGTGACTGAAGAAAGGCAAGAGCCACAATACTGCTGCTTCTGACCTTCCTCTTTGGGGCGGGTGAGAGAAGCTGCGTCAGTGCACCACATTTCACACCCGTGCAGGCACGGGCAAGCAGCTGGTAGCCCCTTCAGGCCTCAGACCTCTCCCTGCGAGGAAGCCGGGCAGGAGGGAAGGGGCCGCTGCACGGGGGCTTGTTTCTGGAGGGGATGTGATGACTCTGTGAATGTCTCCTGAACAGATTTGGGGAGGAGAATCCAGTGTTCAAGGGCAGAAATCTTCAGCTTTGCTATCTATATGACGACAAATAAAAGTTCACCAAGGTTTTGTTTTGCACTTCTTGTTAATAGTCTCTCTTTACTCTTTACACTTCCTAGAGGTCATGGTTCACCTTGGCACAGGCAGGGAACTGTGATTGCATCATGAACTTGACCCGCTGCCCCAGCTCTGCCAGACCCTTGGACCCAGTGACTACAGGGTTAGGAGTGGTTGGTACTCAAAGTCCTCTTGTCCCTGCTGGAATGTCCAGCCAACCTGGAACTGTGGAATAATGATGGCTGTTACTTATTTAATTTTACAAAACCTGGCCTTACGCTGGCTACTTGGGGGTCATTTCTCTCAATCTGCAGCAATTCTGCAAGAGGACAAAGACTCAGGTGAAATGACACTGCTCAGGTGCTAGCACTTCAGTAGCGGAGCACCAGGATTCCAGCTGGGGTCTGCTTGCCCCGAGACCTTGATGTTTTACTTGCTACTTTTCCTAGTCTGCTCACCCTGGTGCAGAAGGAGGTTGTGTGAGGATCCCTGGAGAGACAGTTAGTATCCTCCGTCCCACCACTTTGTGCCTACCTGGCTTAAGCATGAAAGAGAAAGAAGCAGGCATTGGTGGTTAGATGTGACCCCCACCACCACCACCAATGTTGTTCAGTGCCTTTTAGTAACTGTGTGACTTTGGTCACGTTTTGTCTGTGAACACGAGGAACTAGTAAGTTTACCAGGAAAACCACATCATGACTAAGAGCTAAGCCATCTTCTACTTCCTCTAAATACTATGCTGTCATGAAATGACAGTTGGCCTTCTACAGGAAGTCTTCCCTGATTGATTCCATATTCTCTTCACATTTAAAGCACTTCATTTTTACAGTATCCCTTTTGTTGTTTTTTTCTAGAACCATTTGAGAGAGTATGAATGTAAATTAGAGTTGAAATTAAAAACTTGGATTCTGATCCTGATTTTGCCACTTATTAGACATTTGACCTGGAAAAATAGATTAATCTTGTGTGCTACAAATTTCCTTAGCTGTAAAAATAGGAGTGAAATATTCACTTTATCATAAAACCTAAACATGACAGATTTGTGAGCTATAGCCTGGTGCACAAACTTGTTAACTTGATAGTTTGCCTCACCAGGAGTCAGGCCTTCCTTTACTTTTCTGGCTAGTCATTGCTGAGTGTGATTGTGCTAAATGTTTTAAAAATATCTTAAAACAACTATGAGATTATCTCACTCCAGCAACAATAGCAAATTTCAACAGGACAGCAAACAAATGCTGGCAAACTTGTGGAGAGACTGGAACTCTTCCTCAGTGCTGGTGGGAACCTAAAATGGTACAACCAGGATGGAAAGCGGTCTGGTGCTTTCTCAAAAAGTTGGAAATAACAATACCATTTGACCCAGCAATTCCACTACTGGAAATATTCCCCAAAGAAATGAGAGCCACAACTCAAATGGAAGTATGAATATCCATGTTTATTATATTATTCACAATAGCAAAGAGATGGAAGCAAGCCAAGTGCCCAACAACAAACGAATGGATAGAAAAAGCATGGTACATTCACATAATGAAATATTATGCAGAACTGAAAAACAATGAATTTATAAGCATTACACAACATGGGTGACCCTGGAAGATGTTGTTGATTGCTGTCAAGTTCAGCACAGACTCAGCGACCTATGAACAAAAGGCCTGAAGCCTTTCTATAACTATCGACAGTTATCAAAGTTCATAGAGTTTCCGAGGCATGTTGCTTAGGGAAGTGGATGTCACTCCTGCATGAAATATCTCAGTCACAAAAGGACAAACACTGCATAACACTGCTGTCATAAAACAGGACAAACATGTGGAGGGGTTGGGGAGAAAATGGAAAATGAGTGGATAGATAATGAACACTGCATTAGATCAGATGAGGGAAAGAACTATCTGAAAGGAATATATTATGATTAGGCATTATATGTATGACAATATGGAACAAGGGGTGCACTGGGGGATGAAAGGGGGGAAATGTGAAATAACTTTTTTTTTTTAATTTATTTATTTATTTTTCGTGTGTACTGTCAAATTGGATTTGACTGGTACAGGAGGAGATTGTCCCTCATGTGGATTCGAACTGTGTACCTCTGGGATTGCAGTGCGGCTTCTTGCCACTAGGCCACCAGAGCTCCGAAATAACTTTTTTTTTAAATTAGTCTCTTACTCTTCACAACATGGCATTTTACAGATGTGGAAATGGAACCTCAAGTTTCCCTAAATGAGAAACTCGGGGACACCAATTTAGAAGTTAGACACAGGTTAAAACTTCACCACTGACATGTGATGTCTTTTTATCTCTGTGCAAGTCATTTCCATTTTCCCTCCTCAATTTCTTTATCTTTGTTAGGGAACAAATACATAGGTCACAGGGAATTACAAGGATTAAATGATGCGTGAAAACCACCTAGCATAGTGCAGATGCCTGGCATCCAGCACACATGAGCTGTTCAGTTTGCCCAGCGTCATGCAGCTGAGTCATGGTGTGAATCTTTGTCGTCTGATTCCAGAGTTCTTTGTTTCATATTGCTTTTGTCCCCTAGGCATTTGATCTACATACTTTTTTAAATCTCATTCAAGCCCATGGGTATGAGGAATTGATAATGCTTGGCTCCAGATTGTATCCAATCCCTTTTAGCCTTCTATAGCCTCAACTTAGGTCGTGGGCAAACTGAAAATGCAAACAGTTTGGTATTTGGAGGAGGTTTCTGCTGGCTCAGTTCTTTTGTTTGTTATTTTTAATTCATACATCATCTATTTTATTCAGATATTGGTCTCATCACACATAAACCAAGATCACTCAAATAGTAAACCAAATACAATCAGATGCCTTCAAGCCAACGACACCACATTTGCCTATGACCACACAGATATAAAACCACATGCATGCCTCAGTGACCACCAAGCCATTCAGCAGAGCTTCCTTCAATGTGAGCTGTTGGAAGCTACCAGGTTGAGCACTACTGATGAGTTTATGCAGGCTCTGAATAGCCAGCTTTACAGATCTCACCAGGAGCTGGCGGAACCAGCTCTACCTTGGGACTGCCAAAATGTGGCCAACTAAAGCTTTCCAGTAAGTTACAGCCACATTTACTATCGCTGGAGCCTCCTCCACCAGATTGTGGACAAGTCAGGCTGTGGTTTTAGGAGGGCAAGCCTGACGACCCTAACAGGCAGCTGAACGCCATTTCTTGTGTGATTTTTAAAAGATAACTTTTTATTGTTTTAGTAGAATGTTTATACAGCAAGCTGTTAGATGCCGTTCAGTTGGTTCCAACTCATACTGACTTTTCATATACAACAAAGTGAAACCCTGCCAATTCTGCGGCATCTTCAATCTCTGCTGCCCTTCAGACCATTATCGTGGTGGCTATGTCAATCCATCTTTTTTCTTTAAAAAAATTTATTATATTTTGTGTGTGTACTGTCAAATCGGATCTGACAGGTACAGGAGATTGCCCCTCTTTCTCCAGCAGAGCATCTGGTGGATTTGAACCCCACACCTCTGGGATTGCAGTTCAATCCATCTTTTAAAGGATCTTCCTTTCTGTTTTTCTAAGCATGATATCCTTGTCTGACGACTGGTTTCTCCTGACACCTAATGTCAGTGGGATGAGTTGTTAGTGTCTTTGCTCCTAAGGATTACTGTGACTGCAGCACTTTTGATAGAGACCTGTTTGTTCTTTATGGAGCTCCATGTTCAGTACTCATCACCAACGTCACAATCAAATACATCAATTCTTTTCCTTCATGCAATTTAACTTTCACAAGCAACTGAAAATCCCAAGGCTGAAATCAGGTGCACGGCACGCTTTCGGTTGACCTCCTTGCTCTTTGTAGTTGTTGTTATGTGCCGTCGAGTGGCTTGTGACTCATAGCAACCCTATGTACAACAGGCCTAAACTCTGCTCTATCCTGTGCCAATCGTACCATCTCTGACACTCCCATCCCGATTACCCCAGTCACTGAATCAATCCACCTC
>NW_006399778.1:495301-501664 GCF_000299155.1 Elephantulus edwardii | reverse complement strand
TAAAGCATCCTTGATTATAGCAACTCGAGGTTTGAATTTGTTCTTCAGTTCCTTGAGCTTAAGAAATGCTGAGCGAGTTCAGCCCTTTTTATTTTCTGACTCCAGTTCCTTGAGCTTAAGAAATGCTGAGAGTTCAGCCCTTTTTATTTTCTGACTCCAACTCCTTGCACATTTCATTGCCATATTTTACTTTGTCATCTCGTGCTGCCTTTTGAAATCTTATATTCAACTCTTTGTTATCTTGAGTTCTTCCTTGTGCTTTGGCTTCTCTGTGCTACAGTGCAATTTTCAGAGTCTCTTCTGACATCCATTTTAGTCTTCTCTTCCTCTTCCATCTTTGCAATGACCATTTGCACTCTTCCTGGATGATAGATACCCTTGATATCCTCCCACAACTCATCTGGTCTTCGCTCATTAGTGTTCACGGTCTCAAACCTGTTCCTGAGATGGTTCTGAAATTCAGGGGGGATAGACTCAAAGTCAAATTTTGGTTCCCGTGGACTTGGTTTAATTTTCCTCAGCTTCAGCTTGAACTTGCATAGAGTAATTCGTGGTGTCCCACAATCAGCTCCTGGCCTAGTTTTCACAGCTGATATTGAGCTTCTCCAGCTGTTCTTTCCACAGATATAATCAATCTGATTCCTGTGCATACCATCCGGTGAAATCCATGTATATAACCTGCGTTTATGTCTCTTAAAAGACATATTTGCAATGAATAAGTCATTGATTGTACAAAATTCAATCATTCTATATCTCCAGCTCCATTTCTGTCACCGAGTCCATGTTTTCCAACTACTGAATCTTCTTCTCTGTTCCCAACTTTTGCATTCCAGTCACCTATTATTATCAATGCATCTTGATTGCATGTTCGATCGATCTCCAACTGTAAAAGTTGGTAAAAATCTTCTATTTCCTCTTCCTTGGCTCTGGTTGTTGGTGCATATATCTGAATGATAGTGGTATAGGCCATTGACACCACATTTGCCCCAAACAACACATCTTTTGATTTCTTGACTGCTGCTTCTAAGGGTTTTGGTTGTGGAGCCAAGTAAAATGAGATCACTGACAACTTCAATCTTTTCCACCTCATAATTACTGCCTGTTGGTTCAGTTAGGGCTTTTGTTTTCTAAATGTTGAGATGTACAGTATGAAGTTATGGTCTTTGATGTTCTTCAGTAAGTGCTTCAATTACTCTTCATTTTCAAAAAGCAAGACTGTGTAATCTACATTTCATGTTGTTGTTATGCATACTAGCACTAGACACACCTGGCCCTATTACCCCAGTCACTGTATCAATCCATCTCATCCATGGTCTTCCTCTCCTGTGCTGTCCCTCCACTCTTCCAAGCATGATGTCCTTCTACAAGAACTGATCCCTCCTGGCAGTATGCCCAAAATATGTGAGATGAAGCTTCAAATTCCTTGTCTTCAAGGAGCAACTTGGCTTCACCTTCTCCAGGACAGACCTGTTTGTTTTCTTGGCAGTCCACAGTATGTTCAATACTCTTCCTCAGCACCACAACTCAAAGATAGCCATCTTCTTCTGTCATCCTAGATCAGGCACACCTTAGTTTCTAGACATCATTGCTTTCCAGCACTCTGGAAAGGTCCCCAACCACAGATCTTCCTACTCCAATCTGTCTTTGATTTCCTGGCTGCTAGTGCCAAGAGTGTTGATTGTGAAATTTAGCGAGCTGAAATTGTTAACAATCTTGATCTCTTCTCCATCTATTATGATGTTTGCCAGTTGTCCCAGTGGTGAGAACCTTTGTTTTCTTGATGTTGAGTTTCAATTCATATTGAAGACTGCAGTCCTTGACCTTATGTAGCAGACTCTTCAGGTCCTCCTCCATTTCAGTAAGCACGGTTGGGTCATCTGCGTGACATAGGTTGTTGATGAGCCTTCCTCCAATCCTGATGCTACATTCCTTTTCTTAAAGCCCATACTCCCAAATTACTTCTTCTCATATAGATTGAAAGGTATGGAGACAGGATGCATCCCTAATGCACTTCTTTACCGATTTTAAACCATGCCATATTTCCTTGCTCTGTTCTGATGACTGATTCCAGGTCCAAGTATAGTTTTCACGTGAGCACAATCAAGTATTCTGGGATTCCCATTCTTCTCAACATTAGCCACAATTTGCTGTGATCCACACAGTCAAATGCCTTTGCATAGTCAAGGAAACACAGATAGATAACCTCTTCTTTCAGCCAAGATCCATCTGACATTGGCTATAGTGTCCCTAGTGCCATGGCCTCTTCTCAATCTGGCTTCTAATTGTGGCAATTCTCTGTCTACATACTGTTCCCGTCATTTCTGGATAATCTTCATGAAGATTTGGCTTGTGTGTGTTATAACTAATACTGTTAGATAATTTTCACATTCTGCCAGATTATCTTTTATTGGAATGGGAATAAATATGGATCTCTTCCAGCCAGTTGGCCAGATAGATGTCATCTAGATTTCTTGAAACAACTTAGTGAGTGCAACCAGGGCTGCATCTATTTGTTGAAATAGATCAATTGTTATTCCATCAATTTCTAGGGACTTGGTTTTTGCAAAGTCCCTCAGAGCAGCTAACTTCCTCCTTTATCACCGTTGCCTCTTGGTCATATGTTGTTTCATGAAATTCTTCTGTGTCATCCAATTCTTTTTGGTACAGTCACTCTGTGTACTCCTTCCATCTTCTTTGGATGCTTCCTGGATCATTCAATATTCTGCCCATAGCTTCTTTAAGTATTGTAACTCAAGGTTTGAGTTTGTTCTTCAGTTCCTTGAGCATGAGAAATGTTGAGAGAGTTCATCCCTTTTGATTCTCTGCCTCCAGCTCCTTGCACATTTCGTTATAATATTTTTGTCTTCCTGAGTTGCCTTTTGAAATCTTTTGTTCAACTCTTTAACTGCCTTGTACCTTAGATCTTCAATAAATCACTTGTGTGTAAATTTCCATCTCGGTTTCTGATTACCAGGATATTTGACGTATGGCACCTTCTTATGACAGATGTTGAGGCTAATTCCTCTTGGCAGTTCATGGGATATCCAGTACTCTTCTCCAACACCACAGCTCAAAGGCATCAATTCTAATATCATTGCTCCTCAATAATTTGGAGAGGTCCCTGACTGCAGACTTGCCTGAGACACTATGTTTCCTGATTCCCCGGCCATCCTGATACCAAGTATGTTGATGTGGACATAAGAAAGATAAAGTCATCGACAACTTCAACCTATTCTCCATCTATCATGATGCTGCCTATTGGTCCAGTGGTAATAATTTTTGTTTTCTTGACACTGAGATGCAATCCACATTTAAGTCATATGTAAAAAATTCAATTTCAAGTTCTATACTAAAGTACATATACAAGGAAGACCTGTTAATGCAACTATTATTCAAATATACACTCTTAAAGCCTTGCACCCTAGATCTCCAATAAACCTCTTATTGTTTCTTAAATATTATAATAGATATTTAAATACATATGGCAGCCCAAATTGTTCTTAAATTATATATTTCATGTTATTTTGTATATTTTGTTGTTTAAGTAATGGTCATAAAAATATTTTGAGGACAGCTGCATCTGCAAATTTCAATTACGTGATTATTTCTTTGCCCATTCTTCTCCCTCTTTTCTTTCTCAATAACCTCTTTCAGATATGGTTCGAGGTAGAATTTATTCTCCTGGTATTTTATCCACTGTTATTTAGGCAAGATCTGTTGCCTCATGGTCAGGTCCAGGGCTCTTTTTATGCAAAACATCCTGCCATTATAAAGGTGCTCTGGAGGCCTGCTTATGACTTCTTTTACATCCTCCTTCTTAGTTTTGTGTCATCTCACAATAATCCGAGTTGATTGAATCCTGGAGCATTTTAATACCATTTTCTAATACCATTCAGCCACTGGCCTGACACTGCAACAGTAGATCAGCCCATCATCTAGACCCCAGAATGAAGTGCTGCTTGCTCCAATAAGCCTCTTGTGTGTAAATTTCTGTCTTAAGTTTCCAGTTACCAGAATACTTGACCTAAGACATCCTCTTATGATAAATTCTGAGACTAAAACTAGAGAAGGGAGATGACTTGACTGAGATCCCATAAACCTATACCTTCAGATTCTTTTGATAGTGTATCATTCCTCATCCCAAATTCCTACAACTTCCCTCTCAACTGTTTCTTCCTAAGGTTAGAAGCCACATCTGCAATGCTGAATGAATGAGTGTGAATAGAATCACACTCTCACTCTCACCCTTTGACTGGAGATCTTGGGTAAGTCACATACCCTCTCTGAGGAGGTTAATACACTGAGTGCCCTATTCTTAAAGCCTACTTTGTGTGATACCCCTGGTCCTGAGAAAACCTGTATTTGGTTAACCATTTTAAAACCACACAGTTCTCTTGCTCTGTTAATATAGCTGCTTTTTTGATCTATGTATAGGTTTCACACAATTAAGCGTTCTGGATTCCCATTCTTCTCAATGTTAGACATAGTGTAATATGATCCACACAGTAAAATGTTTTCATGTAGTCAGTAAAATACAAAGAAACATCTTTCTGGTATTCTGTGCTTTCAGCCAAGATCTATCTGACATTAGCAATAATGCACCTCACTCTACAGCCTCTTCTGAATCCAGGTTACATTTTTGGCAATTCCTTGTCAATGCACTATTCTTGCCATTCCCCCCCCACCACCAATCTTCAGCATTATTTTACTTGCATGTGATAGTAATGATATTGGGCATTTATTATCATCAAAAGATTGACTTTTTCACTCTTATTTTTTAAAAATGATATTGTTTTATAATTTCCATACTTTCTAGGCTTTTTTTTTAAGTGAGAACAAATATGGACTTTTCCAGTGGAAAGAGTGTCAGGAAAATGTGCATCAGGGTTGTACCCTCTCTTCATATCTATCCAATCTGTGCATTTAGTAAATAACCTGGGAAAGGGATAGAGAAGGTAATAAGATTTATTGGTGGCACCCTATGTGGTACAGTAATGTGGTGTCAAGGTTTATTGTTTGAAATGGCTTTCCTAGCCATTGACTTTTACTTTCACCACATGAGTGGGAAAATAGGATGTGTATAAAGTCATCATTATGGGATTGGTCAGCTTTTTCCATCCCATTAAGTTCAGCTGATCAGATTTAACAGCGAAGTTGGGTATCTCATCACTTGCTAAGGAAGAAGAAGCAGGGAATGTAGCACATGTCCTTCATGGGCACAGATTCCTGCACTAGTCAGACCAAGATCTACACAAAAGAAGCAACAGACTCAGTAGAGGACTAGAGATTGACATGAGACAGAGCTGACTTGGGAGTGCTGCCCAATGGAGCCAGAGTCAAAGACTGTCACCCAAGCTTGCTAGAGGACTAAAGGAAGACTCCATAACTGGCAGGACTAACACTTGTAACACTGACCTAAGCTGTGAAGGTCAAAGGGCCTGCAAGCATGCTTGAGAAGCTGTCTGGATTGAGGAATTGTATCCTACTGCCAACCTGAATTATGGCCCGTTAATTTCCATAATAAACCTCTTAACTGTGAGTATGGTTGTGAGAGATCTGTATGGTCATTGCAACTGATTTTGAACAAACAGAGCAGTAAATTTGGTGTTGGAATTAGTAGAATTAGGTTCAGTAGGTGCAGAACTGCAGGGGACCATGTCTAACCTTATAAAAATTGGTTTTGTACTATGAATATTGTTGATAGGGATAGTCCCCCCACTGTGGAGTTAGATGAAGTCAGATACAGCCATACTAGTGTTCTTTGTACAAGTAGCTAAACACTTGGCTCTTCACCAGAAGGTTAGCAGTCTGAATCCTCCACAGGAGGAAACTTTAGTAGGTATGGTTTTGTAAAGACCAAAGCTTTGAAATCTCTACGGTGCAGTTCTACTCTGTCCTATAAGGTTGCCTTGGGTAGGAATCTACTTGACAATGGGCTTGGAGTTTTTATGTATGGGAGAGTGGTGGTCGTTTAGTGGTACAAGTCTTGCCTCCCCTATAGGAGACTCAGATCTTATTACTGGCCAGTGTACCTCCTGTGAAGCTCCTATCATCAGTCAGCCGAGTCTGCTTGTTGCCATATGCTGGTGAGGTGGAGCCTGTAGACTAAGGTGGACTAGGAAGAAAAACCTGATGATCTGCTTCCAAAGCTCACCCAGTGAAAACCCTCTGTCTGGAACACAATAGAGCAATCAAAAATCTTCCTTGGTCACTGAAGACGACATTCAGATGGCTAACAAGCACATGAAGAAATGCTCAAAATCCCTAGCCCTAAAAGAGATGCAAATTAAAACAACTATGAGATATCATCTCACCCCAGTCAAAATAGTAAAATTTAACAGAACAGCAAGCAACAAATGCTGG
>NW_006399778.1:483774-493482 GCF_000299155.1 Elephantulus edwardii | reverse complement strand
ACAATAAAAGGCCTATAGACTAGCACTTTGTCTATTATAGTGTAGAGGTTAGGAACCACAAGATGTAGAGGCTCAGCTATGTCATTTATGGTTCTTAAGTCCTGGAGCAAATTCCATCTACCACTGGGTTGTTTTACAACTCGGAAGTTCGCATGTAAGGTAGAGGTCAAGTAAGGATCTGCTTATGAGGTTTTCCGTCCATTCCAACAACTACGAAATAGCGAGAAAAGTGGGACCTCAGAAGCCTTTTAGGACCAATTAGTAGGCTCTGTGTCCAGGAGAATTCCCCATAGTTTTATAACAGTCCATTACTGTGTCCATTCTGGAGACAGACATATCTGAACTTCAGAGACCCTTTAAAACAGAATCTGGGACTTGAGTTCACTATAATCTGGTTGTAACAAACTCATAGCTGACCCTCCAGAAGGTCTTTGAGGTACTTGCTCAGCTTTCTCTCACAGAAGTGCTGGTAGATTCAAACGACCAGAGAGGGGTGGCCTTTGGCTTGCCAGTATCACTAGAGTTTCCAGAGTACCCTTGTCTAAAGAAATTTCTCATCTCTCATCCTTACTCAGGAAGAACATAAATGAATTAGAAAAGAATTTATGCCTTTGAGCTTTGGTGTTGGGAAATAGTGTTGAGCATCCCATGAACTGCCAAAAGAATTAGCAGATTTGTCTTGGAAAAAGTACAGCCAGAATGCTCCTTGCAGGCAAAGATGGTGAAGCTTCATCTCTCAAAATCTGGGCATGCTACTAGAAGAAGCTAGCTATTCCTTGGAAGAGGAAATCATGTTTGCAATGGTGGAGGGTCGGCAAAGAGAAGACCTCTGTGAGAGGATTGACCCAATAACTGCAACAATGGGCTCCAGTGCGTTAGAAATTGTGAGAATCCTGTTGTAAAACGGGACTGACATAAGGGTTGGGGGGAGACTGAGAAAGATGGGATAAATTATGTATACTGCACTGAAACAGATGAAGGAGAGAACGTTTTTTTAAAATTATTATTAATTTCAATGAACATTTACAGAGATTTTGGATTTCCATTCATTCATTGTTGCACTTTTCTGCCTGACCTGCCCCCCTGTCCCCCCACGTCGCTCTTCTCTTTGAAAAGTACAAGAAAAATTCCTTCATTGGTATAAAATCCCCCCACGCCCCACCCCCACCCAAAGTATACTCCACTTTGGAGGGAGAGAACTGTTTAAAAGGGATATGTGATTAGGTATTATTATCATGACAGGAGTCCAGAAGGAAGGTTGCATAATGGAGTGGACTTGGAGGGAGGGATTGTATAACAATGAAACAATTTTTCTTTTACTTTTCAAAGAGAAGAAGGAGAGGTGGGCAGGGAAAAAGGTGCAACAAAGAGTTAATGGAAATCCAAAATCTCTGTAAATTTTCATTAAAATTAATAGTAATAAAATTTTTTTTAAAAAAATGTATGAGAATCGTACAGAATAAGAGTGTGTTCAGATCTGTTGCGCACAGGATTGCTACGAGTTGTACTCAATAGCACCTGATAACAACAACACTGTCTCCCAGAAGATGCATCTTCCTTGTTGAATCCTACAAAATATTTCTGGTTTTCTAACACATTTTTTACCTGCCTACTATTATGATCATTTTTTGCACAGTATACTCATCTCCCCATTTACTTTAAAAGCTCCCAGTGGGCAGGAACGTTTGTCTGCATTCACTGTTCTATCACAAGAGTCAGGACGTGGCACATTGTAGGTGCTGAATAAATATGTAAGGAATAACCACCAGGACACTTGGTTTAGTATTGGAATCTGGGATAATGCTCAAGGAATCACAGCCTCTCCACATTGCAGCCAAAGGAGGAAGCCTGTTGTCTGTTCCACAGCCAGCTCTCAGACACTCACTCAGCATCAGTCTTTGGACTTTGGAACCAGACAGATGAGGCTCAAATCTCAGTAGCAGGCTATCTGAAAAGGGGCAGAATATAAACAAACAAAGCTAAATATCTTCCTGACCTTTGGCAATGCTTTAAAATGTCCTTACAGCTATAAAATGGGAACATGACCATTTATGTAGAAAAAAAATGGTTGCCAGGCTCAAAGGAGAAAATATTTATAAAGTACTTGTTTAGTTAATTCTGTTAATCTCTTCCATAGAGTCAATCTCATGTTCTTAGATTGATAGTCTCAGTTTCCTCATCTATGGAATGGGAGTTTTAAGGACTCAAAATAATGTAGCATTCCAGCAACCTGGAACATTTTTTTCCTGGCCTTGTGCAAACAGTCACCTTTTAAGCCTTTAGCTCTCTCTTAAATATCATCTTATCAGAGTAACTGACCTCACCATTTCCCAGCATTTCTGTTTCTTTCTACTTTAGCATTTTTCATAATTTTAATTTTTACTTTCCTGTCTTTTTGCTCTTTGTTGTATTCTGAATGCTTACCACTGTACTAAATTCTCACAGTTTATTAATTGCATCAAATACTTACTGATCACATAAGCCAGTGATTCATAAGGATTCTTAGCAATCTTTAAAACAACTCTAGGACATGAGAAAGGTGAGACTGAAGTTTGAAACATTACTATTGCCCAGGGATTTCTCAAGTGAATTAGTAGTAGTTCTATACTTGATAACCAGTGTTCTTTCCACCCAACCCTCCCCCACCATCCAAGGGAATGACGGAGCCAAGAAGAAGCCCAGGGACTAGTCCAAGCTTTGTCCAAATTTGGCCGTAAGATTTAGACAAGTTACTGCCCTCCCTGAACTTTGTTTTGCCTATCTATAAAATGGAGAGAACAAGCCTTACTCTAATGGGTGAGTTTCAGTTGAGACAATGGGCAGATTGTATTTAATAAACTGAAAAGCACTGCACTTGTATATGGAGGATTAAAAAAAAAACATCGATATGCAGGAAGAACATGAAGTTCAAAGATATATCACTGTGGGCTGAGAAACCAAAGGAGTGTCCTAGAAGCAATAGCATTTCAGACAGACCTCAAAGGGTATGAGTTCTGAAAACAAAGCTTAGAACAAATTCACAGATAAGTAAATCCCTTCTGTTTCTCTGAATTTTATATTTTCTCCCTGGGGTTGATAGTCTCCTTAAATTTTCATTTCCTTTTCTCTGGTTCCTTTAAAATTAACTTCAGGGAGCTATGATGGCTTAGTCTAGGAATTTGCGCTGCTAATTCAAAAAGCAGGGGAGCTCTGGTGGCCTAGTGGCAAGGAGCTGTGCTGCAATCCTGAAGGCAAGTGGTTCAAGGCCACCAGCTGCTCTGCAGGAGAAGGATGAGCAATCTCCTCCCATGCAATTAACTGCCTCTGAAAACTCACCAGAGGGTCAGCTATGGATCAGTTCTGACTCTATGGTACACAACAACAAATTCAAAGGTAGTGCCTCTCTGGTGGTTTGAATCTACCAGCAGGAAGGATTGTCAAACTATTTTATAACATGATTATCTTACATTCTGATAAAAAAAGATATGAGTCACTCTACATTCTCACCAACATTTGATAATGTTGTTGTTGTTGTTGTTGTGTACTGTTGAGTCAGATCCACCCCATAGCTGATCCTCTGCAATGTGCTTTTGGAGGTAATAAACCACATGGGAGGAAATTGCCCAGCTTTCTTCTTTGGAGCAGCGGGTGGATTTCAACTGTGTCCCTTTGCCTTGGCAGTGCAACTCCTTATCACTAAACCATCAGAACTGATACCTTTGAGTTGTGGTGTTGGAGAAGAGTACCAATATTTTATGAACGGTCAAAAGAACACATGGATATGTCTTGGGAAAAGTGCAGCCAGAGTGCTCCATGGAGGTAAAGATAAAGAAGCTTCATCTCATATACTCCAGGCATATTGCTAGGAGAGGCTATTCTTTGGAAATGGTCATCATGCTTGGAGAGGTGGAGGGTCAGCAAAAGATAGACAGACCCTCAATGAGATGGACTGACACAGTGATTATAGTGGACTCAAGCATGTCAGACATGAGGAAGGCAGAGGATAGGACAGGGTTCAGATCTCTGTTGTTCATAGGGTCACTATAAGTCATACTCATGACACCTAACAACAAGGACAACAATGTATTTCTATCCTTTGTCAGTTATATAAATTACAGATGCATTCTCTCAGACTGTGGCTTGACTCTTCATTCTTTGAATATTGTCTCAAGAAGATTTTACTATTTCAATCAATATTTTCTCTTTTATGGTTTGTGCTTTTTAAAAAAAAATTCTGTCTAAGGAATAGTTTCCTATCCCAGGGTCACAAGGATCTTCCTGCCCTAATATTCTTTGTCATCTACCAATGTTTTATCTTTTATATTTAGGTCTCTTGTCTATTTTCTGTTGTTGTGAGGTAATAATAGAGATTAACTTTTTCCCTGTCAAGTCCCCATTGTTTTCATACCATTTTTAAGACTATTCTTTTACCACTTAATTACCTTATTATTGTCGTTGTTGAGTACTGTGGATTCAGACCTGACCGATAACTGACCCTCCACTACATTTTCAGAGGCAGTTAACTGCTCAGGAGGTGACTTCTCATCTTTCTCTTGCAGAGCAGCTGATGGATTCGAACCATGCCTCCACAATTGCAGCACAGCTTCTTACCACTAGGTCACCAGAGTTCCCTTATTATATTAATACCTCTGTAAAAAACTTAACTGACTGGCACACCCATATTTATTGCTGTTCACAGTAGCAAAGAGATGGGAAAAACCCAAGTGCCTATAAATAAATGAATGGATAGATAAGCTGTGGTATAGTCATACAGTGGAATACTACACAGCACTGAAAAAGGAGGAACTAATGAAATATTATACAAAATGGGTGGCCTTGGAGGACATTTTACTGAGTGAAATATCTCAGTAATTAAAGAACAAATACAAGTGCCACTGTTATAAAACAGAACTGACATAAGTGTTGGGGGGAAACTAAGAAAAGAGAGGATAAATAATGTACACTGTATTGAAACAGATGAGAAATAGAACTGCTTAAAAGGAATATATTATTTGCATGACAACATTCCAGAATAAGAGCTATTTAGTAATGTGGACTGGGGGATTGTACAACAATGAAATAATTTTTTTTGTTTCAAAGAGAAAGAGGAACTGGGGGTGAGCAGGGAGGAAAATGTGCAACAATGAATGAATGGATTTAATGAATGGATGGATGAATCCAAGTTCTGTATAAACTTTGATTAAAATCTCAATTAAGAAAATTTAATTGAGTATATGTCAATCTATTTCTAGCTTCCCTAATCTGCTCTGTTATCTCTAGATTTATCCTAGACATGATATTTACATTTTTAATTCGTTGTTCACTACTTAATCATATACATTTTCTGCAAGTAAGCTCCTACTCTTTGTGTAACTAAGGAAAAAGAAAAGTATTTTTTGTTGTTTTTTCATTTACTGAAGAAAAACCAGAACACAGAGAAGAGCAAAAATAAGAAAATGAAAGTTAGTGATAATCCCCCTATAAAGAGTACTGTTATTTTTTATGAATTTATCTTCTAGATTTTCTCTCTATGCTTAGACATGTTAACAAAATGGCAACACACTAAACATTCTGTTCTACAATCTGTTTTACTCCTCTATCCTACACAAAGAACATCTCTCCAAGTTAATAAATATACATTTACAGTATTATTTCTAGAAGCTGTATAATAAAGCAAAGGTCTTCTCAGTGTGGTACTGCTGACATTTTGGACCAGTGGCTCGTCACTGGGGCTAAGGAGGGCAGAGGTCTGTTCTGTTCCATTCATCAAAGGATGATTACAAACAGCTCTGGCTCCTATCTGCTAGACGCTTATAGCACCAGCAGTGACAACGAAAAATGTTTCCAGACATTGATGAGGTCCCCTTGACTGAGAGCCCTTGGCCTGGGTTTAAAAGCTTATGTACAGGAGCCAGATGTCAGTTCTACTGATTATTATATGAACTCAGCTGCATCATATCACTGCTTTGATATCAATTTCCTCTTCTTTAAAAAGGGACATTAGTATTTATCTCATAGCACTGTTATATCCTTTCAATTAAGTTTGTGGTTCAATTAAACCAACTGGAGGTGATTTTGCCTCTACAGGACATTTAGCAAAATCTGGAAATATTTTTTGTTGCAATAAATGGGAGGTGACTCCAGGGGCCATGGTGGTGTAGTGGGCTATACTCAGTTGCAAAATGAAAATCTGATGCTTTGAATCCTCTCAGCATTCTGTGAAAAGAAAGACAGGCACTCTCCTCCTGTTAAGATTTACAGTTTTGGAAACTCATTGGCAGCAGGTTTGATTTTTTTTTGTTTTCTAGAATCTAGAGCTTGGTATTTCAGAGTGGCTTATCAATCCTTTCTCCTAGTGTGTCTCAATCTGGGAGCTCCACTAAAGCCTGTCCACACCTCCGGCATTTGACACACTGGTGGCACAGATTTCAGCATCACAACAACCCACAAGTATAGCAAACTGACAGACAAGTGCTATACTAATCAGAATAATGATAAACAAGCAAGAGGAAGAATACCCTCAACCAGGTGGATTGACACAGAGACTGCAGCAATGGGCTTGAGGCTGTAGGAGATTGTGAGGGTGGTACAAGACAGTACAGGGCTCCCAGGGTTCCAGGGAACCTTGGCATATCCTGTCCCGTGTTCATTATCTCCTCCATACTCAAGCCAACTGTTACTGTCACTGTGTCAATCCATCTCTTTGGGAATCTTCCTCCCATTAGCTGACCCCTTTGCCTTTTCCAGCACGATGTCTTCCATGCTGACTGACATCATGCTCCAAAGTATGTGAGATGAAGTGTCACTGTCCTTGACACCAAAAAGCAGTCTGGTTGCAATTCCTCTAAGACAGACTTGCTATTCTTTTGGTAGTTCATGAGATATTCAACACTTTTTGCCAGCACCATAATTCAAAAAGCATAAATTCTTCTGCGATCCTTCTTATTCATTAGCTTTCTGATGTATACAAAACAACTGAAAATATCATGGCTTGGATCAGATGCACCTTAGTCTTTAAACTGATAAAACCTGCTCTTCAGCACTTTCAAGAGGTCCTTGACAGCAGATTTGTCCTATGGAACACTTACTTATTTTGATTTCTTGATTGCTACTACCATTAATGTTGATTGTATATCTAAGTAAAATGAAATCATTGTTAACTTTCATTTTTTCTCTCATGGTTTGTCTATTGGACTAGTGGTAAAGATTTTTGGGGGTTTTTTGTAATTGCTTCAAGTCTTCACCTTGTACAAGCAAAGTTGTGTCATTTACATAACTCAGGTTGTTGAGTTTTTCTCCAATCTTGATATCACATTCTTTTTCATATAGTCCAATGTCTTGAATGATTTGCTCAGCATACAGATTGAACAGGTATGAAGAAAGGATACAACCCCGACATACACTGTTTCTGATTTTAAACCATGTACTGTTCCTTATTCTGTTCAACAAAATGCAAGTCAACAGACATCTCTGTGATAGTCTAAGCTTTCAGCCAAGATCCATCAAGGTCAGCAATGGTATCCTTTGTTCCATAGTCTCCTCTGAATTAACTTTGAACTTCTAGCAGTTCCCTGTCAATATGTTGGGGTTTTTTTATAATCTTCAGCAGGATTTTACTTGCACATCTTGTTAATGATTGGATAGTCTTTTTTGTTGTGTTTTTTTGTTTGTTTGTTTGTTTCCCCCCTGTTCTGTAAAGTAGAATAGGACCCAACTGGCACAGGAGATTTCCCCTTCTCCAGGGAAGCATCTGGTGAATTGGAATTGCATGCCTTTGGGATTGTGGCACAGCTTCTTGCCACTATGCCACCAGAGCTCCCTTCACCTTTCCCCCCCCCCTTTGTTTTAATGGAAACAAATATGGATCAGTTGGCCAGATAGCTGTTTTCCAAATTTCTTGGCATAGACTAGTAAGCATTTCCAGGGCTGCATTTACTTATTGAAACCACCTCAATTGGTTGTTCCAATTCCATCAGTTTTGGGTGATCTTCATTTTCTGTCAATGCCTTCAGTACAGTTCAAACTGCCTTAGTGACCTCTAATTCGTGATCATTTTCTCATTGTGTAGACAGCTAGAAATTTTAATTTAGGGTGCTGACGCTAGAAGGTGGCTTTCTTTTTCTGTCACCTCTGGAAGAAGGTCTTTGTCTCTTGAGTTTCTTCTACTCTTAGGTGATCTTCATGTGACTTGTCATCTTCCCTGCTCCTCCACCCCCATCTCTGCTTCCTAGCTTGCATGTTTAATTTCTTTTGTATCTCAAAAGAGATTGGCTCAGGATATAACCTATAGAAATCCTGCCTTCTTAATATAATAAAGACAACCCATTCCCCAAAGATATTATAATCACAGTCATAGAAATTAGGAATTAAAACATATTTCGGATGACACAATTTATTCCCTAGCATATTCTAGATTATGTTCTTAAAAGGAGACCTGCATCCTTGAACCTTGGACTCCCCTGGGTGTGGGAGGCTGGGAGGGCTCACACATTCCACTTCCCCACCAGGCAGCATCTCCCCAGGCTGGAATTTCAGCTGTTGTCTGGATCAGTTCAGAGACCTTTGTGCTGTCTCAGATGCAGGATTGACCACCTGTGGGCTTCTTGCCATTTCCAGAGTACTTGGAAGTCATGTCCTAGGTCAGCAGACATTTGAGGGCTTCCAGAGATTGTGACACATGGTCTGATGACACAGTCAGGGTGAGCTGGAGAGGGGCTAGCCACAGTCTAGAAAAATGTGCAGTCAGAATGGGTCAGATTTGATTCCCTGGAGTTGAGCCTTGAGCACTTCCGTTGTAATTGCAGCTGCAGGTGGGATTCAGTTTGGAACCCTGGTTAGGAACATTGTTTCTATCTAGACAAGGGCTATTAAATTCCTTTGTAAGGCATATCATCTGTCTTCTCTAAATCACATGTGAATGCTTCAGCCTTCATCAAGATCCTAGAAAGACTGTCCTCATCCTTATTTTACAAAAGGGTAAGTCAAGGTTCAAATAGATTTAAAAAAAAAAGGCTTTGCCCAATATCATAGAGGATCTCTGGGAAGACAGAAAGACCAAAGGTCCCTGATAAGAGTGAGAGGAAATGTGAAACAAAAATTCAAAATAATGAAAAAACAAACAAACAAACAACAAAACTCACCAGGCTTACTGGTCTGATAGAAACTGGTGGAAGCCCAGATGATAACCTTCAGTGACCCTTCAAGCCTGTTGTTTTGTTGTTGTTGTTATGTGCCTTCGAGTCGCTTGTGACTCATAGGGACCCTATGTACAACAACCCTAAACTCTGCTCTGTCCTGTGCCAATCTCACGGTCTCTGACACTCCCATCCTGATTATCCCAGTCACTGAATCAATCCACCTCATAGAGGGCCTTCCCCTCCTGCGCCGTCCCTCCACCCTCCCAAGCATGATGTCCTTCTCCAAGGACCTGTTTCTCCTCACAACATGTCCAAAGGATGTTAGACGGAGCCTCAGAATCCTTGCCTCCAAGGAACCACCCAGTTTAACCCTTTCCAGGACGAATCTGTTTTCCTAGCAGTCCAGGGTATTCTCAATACTCTTCTCCAGCACCGCAGATCAAAGGCTTCAATTCTCCTTCTATCCTCTTTGGTCATTGTCCAACTCTCTGATGCATAACAAGTGATTGTGAAGACCATGGCCTGTATCAGACACACTTTAGTCTCCAGAGAGACACCATTGCTCCTCAGTACTTTGGAGAGGTCCCTAACA
>NW_006399778.1:482827-483674 GCF_000299155.1 Elephantulus edwardii | reverse complement strand
TTCATTGTTTTACAAACACTCCCCCAGGTCCCCTCCACCATGCAGCCCTCGCTCTAGTCTCCTGTGATGACAGAAATACCCAGTTACATCTCTCTGCCACTCTGCATTCTAAGGAATATTCTGGCTGTACTTTTTTCAAGACAGGTGTTTCTGGCATCCATGGTATATTCCGTATTCTTTGCCAACAAAGGAAATTCTTCTTCAGTCTTCCTGATTCATTGTGCACCTTTCATATGCATATGAGGCAACTGAAAAATATCATGGCTTGGGTCAGGCACACTTTAGCCCTGAAAGGGGTATTACTAGTTTTTAATGCAATAAAAAAGTTTTTTACAGTAGATTCGTCCAATATAATAGTCATCTCATTCTTTACTACTGGTTCATAGATTTTTTATAGTGAATTAAAGTAAAACGAAATCCTTGACAATTTCAGTGTCCTTGCTGTTAGATATATGTATATAATTTTCTCTCTATTTGTCATGATGTTGTTATATCCATTTATATGAAGTATTGAACAATATAAAATTATGAAGTACTGGTATGTGTTATAACATGAAAGAATCTTGAGAATGCTAAGTGAAAGACATCAGTTAGAAAAGATCTAACACTGGATTATTCCATTTATTCCATCTAAAAATAAGCAGATATATAGGGACAAAAGGTAGATATTGATGTTTTAGGGCTGGGCTAGCAGAAGGAGCTTGTTGTTGTTGTTGTTATGTGCTATCGAGTTGCTTGCGACTCATAGTGACCCTATGTACAACATCCCTAAACTCTGCTCTGTCCTGTGCCTATCGCACCATCTCCGACACACCCATCCTGATTACTCCAGTCACTGAATCAATCC
>NW_006399778.1:477172-482727 GCF_000299155.1 Elephantulus edwardii | reverse complement strand
GGAGGAGGGTGGAGAAAACAGTGCAACAATGAATGAATGAAAACCCAAAATCTCTGTAAATGTTCATTAAAACTAATAAAATTTAATAAAAAAAAGAAAAGGTAAAGCAAACAAAATGTGGATGAAAATTATTGAGCAAATAAAATCTTGCTAAAGATGTTAAAAAATGATTAGAGAATTGTCAAAAGTTCAAGCCAAATCCAGAATGAGCAGTGGAATGAGGGAGATCATTGCTGATGTCAAATGAATCATGACTGACAGCAAAGAACACAAGAAAGATGTCTCCTTGTGTCTTGTTGTTATGTGCTGTTGAGTTGCCTGAGACTCCTACTGACCCTATATATAGCAGCTCTGCTCTATAGAGCTCTGCTCTGTCCTGAGCCAGTCTCACTAATTCTGACACACCAATCCCCATTTCCCCAATCACTGTATCAATCCATCTCATTCGGGGTCTTTCTCTCCTGTGCTGGCCCTCCACCCTTCCAAGCATGATGTCCTTCTCTAAGGACTGGTCTCTCCTAGCCATGTGCCTAAAGTATGTGAGACAGAGCTTCATAATCCTTGCCTCCAAGGATAAAATTGGTTTCACCCTCTCCAAGACAGACCTATTTGTTTTCTTGGTTGTCCATGGTTATGCTCAAGACTCTTCTCCAGCATCAAAACTCAAAGGCATTGATTCTTCTTCTGTCATTCTTAGTCATTGGCCAGCTCTCTGAAGCATAGCAAAGTAATTGTGAAGATCATGGCCTGGATTAGGTGCACCTTAGTCTGTAGACTGACATGGTTGCTTTTCAGCATTCTGGAGAGGTTCCTGATAGCAGATTTGACTATGTAGATCATGATAAATTATGAATAATAGCAGAAGAATGAGAATTCTAAAATGCTTAATTGTGCTCTTGTGAAACCTATATATAAACCAAGAATCAGTCATTTGAACAGAACAAGGAGATAGTGCAGGTTTAAAATTAGGAAAGGTGTGTGTCAGAGTCGTATCTTTATTTACCATGCTTATTCAATCTGTATGCTGAGCAAATAATTTGTGAAGCTCAACTAAATGAAGAATAATTGGAGGAAGGATTGCATCAGGTTTAGAGGAAGACTAATCAATAAGCTATGATATGAAGATGACACAACCTTGCTTGTGGAATGTGAAGAGCTATGGAAGAAGATCAAAGATGGCAATCTGCAGTATGGATTACACCCCTGTGATGTCAGAACTTTTGGCTTTTTCATCTATCCATTTGCTCCCACCTGGGGGCATCGTCTTCAGCTACCTTAACTGTGGACACACAGTCTTGCAAATTATCAACAGCTGTGGGACCAAATAAGCGAGCACTGTGAGGAACACACTGTGAGGAACAGGCACAATGGTCGTGGAGAGAAGGTGAAGAGACCATGGTACTGCTGTAAAGAGATTGTAGCAAGATGTAACCAGAGGAACCTTGGAGATGGAGCTACAGTTAAAGATTGTGCTTCTTGGATGATTAAGTGAAAGGTGACTTATAACTGCTTTGAGATAAAGTTTGCTGGGCAATTTAGGAAACCAGAGGTTTCTTGCATCTGCACTGCTGAACTGAAATTAAATGTTCACTTGTTGACTAAAAAGCTGTCTGAACTAATTAAAGAATTTGGCCTTATTAATTTGGCTTGGGACTGCTAGACTAAACCTGGACTTGCATTGTGCGATATATTCTTTACCTCCCCCATTCCCCAACCTGTTTCTCTAATAAATCTCACGACTGTGAATAAAGCCCATGAGTCAAGTTGTGATGAATATCGGATTCAATGATTGGTAGAAAGAGGTCCAGGAGCATGCGGGATGGCATGTCTGACCATGAAGCTGTTTGTATGGTGCTATGATATTATTATGGGGAAAGTTCCCCTTTATGAAGCCAGTAGAAGTCAGACTTGGCCTTCCCCACATTGTATCTGCTCCTTTCATAGCCTTAACAGCAAGAAAACAAAAGCCCTTACCAGTGGACCAATAAGCAACATCATGACAGATCGAGAAAACATTGAAGTTGTCAAGGATCTAGTTTTATTTGCATTTATAATCAACGTCCATGATAGTATCAGTCAAAAGATGAGAAAAAAGGTATTGCATTAGGCAAATTTGTTGTCAAAGACCTCTTTAAGGTATTGATCTCTTTATAGGACCTCTTTAAGAGTAAGGATGTAAGTTTAAAATCTAAGGTGCACTTGATGTAATCCATGATAGTTTCAATTGCTACATATGCTTGTGAACATTGGACAATGCATAAGGAAGATTGAAGAACTGGTTCCTTGGAATTGTGGTATTGGTGAAGAATATTATATATTCCAAGGACTGCCATAAGAAAATACAAAGCAGTCTTGGAGTAAGTGCAGCCAAGGTGATTCTCAGAGGCAAGGTTAAAAAGACTACACCATTCTTGGTGAACAACAGAGTAAGATTTTGATCTGCTCTGCTGTATGTAGAACCTGTATGAGTCAGAGACCAGTTTAAGGCATCTACCAACATAACACAACAACAAATCTTATTTACTAATCTACAATGAACAATTTTACATTATTTCACTATCCCAAAAACTGGACAATCTGCTCCTGAGAAGCAGATGAGTACATTCTTTTCATGACTGGTGAATTCCAACCTCCCTTTCAGTTAGGGAGCTCTGGTGGTCTATTGGATAGGGAGGTGCACTGCAAAGGTGGGCAGTTTGAATCTACCAGTTGCTCCTCAGGAAGAAGATGGACAATTTTCTCTCATGCAATTCACAGTTTCTGAAAACCCACAGGAGGGTCAGGTCTTAGTTGTTTCCAATTCCATGGCAAATGAGTTTGGGTTGTCGGTTTTGGTTTTGTGGGGTTTTTTTGTTAGAAACCTACCTACTTAACTGCTGTGCCAAGAGAGTTTATTCTGTAAAGAATACAACCCACAAAACAACTATGAGATATCATTTCACCCCAGTAAGAATAGCAAAATTCAACAGAGTAGCAAACAACAAATACTAGTGACGTTGTGGAGAAACTGGAACCCTTATTTACTGTTGGTGGGAGGGTAACATGGTGCAACCACTATGGAAGGCAGTATGGCATTTTCTCAAAAAGTTGCAAATCAATTTGACCCAGCAATTTCACTACTAGGAATATACCCTTAAGAAACCTACTCAAACAGATATATGCACACCCATGTTTACTGCGGCTTTGTTCACAATAGCAAAGAGTTGGAGACAACCCAAGTGCTCATCAACAAATGAATGGATAGAGAAGCTGTGGTATATTCACACAATGGAATACTATGCTGCACTGAAAAAAAACAAAGAACTCATGAATTATTATACAAAATGGGTGACCCTGGGGGACATTATGCTGAGTGAAATATCTCAGTCACAGAAGGACAAACATTGTATAGTGCCACTGTTTTTTTTTGGCCAGGGATATATATTTTTAATAAATTATAAATATTTTTTACATTTATCAAGACATTAAAGAATTATCAAAGTTATTTAATCTTCATTCTTCTAGAATTATTTCTTCAAAGCAGAGCATCATCTCATATCTTAAATCCCAGGGCTCTCATACACTCCTTATGGGCCTCAATCAGGTGCCCACAATGCTCTTCTCCTTTCTCGATGATGCATGCATCGCGCGCCTTCTTGGTCTCTGGGCAGGCGCAGCAGGGCTTCAGTGGCTTCTTTTCCTGCGACTCGGACGGGGCAGGGCTTGCGGCAGATAGATCGGGCATCTTCCGCGCTGAAAGAGCTAAAGACACAAAACCCTCCAAACTTGCCACTGTTATAAAACAGGAGGGGCATCGCGGTTGGGTGAGACTGAGAAAGAGGGAATAAATAATGTATACTGCATTGAAACAGAGGAGGGAGAGAACTGTCTAAAGGGAATATATAATTAGGTATCATTTTCATGACAAGATTGCAGAAAAAAAAATGCATAGTAAAGTGGAATGTGGACTTGAGGCAGTGGGGGGTGGGGGTGGGGCCAGGGGGATCTTATAACAGTGAGAGAATTTTTTTCTTTTCAAAGAGAAAAGCGAACTGATAGGGAGGGTTGGGCAGGGAGAAAAAATGTTCAACAATGAATAAATGGGAAAAAAATTAAATGGGAAGAATATGCTGTAAAAAATATATTCTGCATTAAGAAAAAGAAATAAAACACACACACACACACACACACACACACACACACACACACCACACACACACACACAAGAATGTCTGCCTTGAGCAATATATCCTTGGGATGTCAGAGCCCTCAAAAATTGTCTTTTCTGGCCATTATGTTGGTCTCCAGCTAATTTAACTGTATTCATATAGTCTTAAAAATCATCAACAGCTGTGGGATCAACATAAGAGTGTGCTTTCCACATTGTGAAAAAGGGAGAGATTGTGAAGAGACTGTGTCAAGGTGTAACCAGAGGAACCCTGGATATAAAGGCCATACTTTAAAGTGACTGCTCTGAGATAGTTTGCTGAATGATAAAGAAAACCAGAGGCTTCTTGCATTTCTGCTATTGAACTGAACCTGGACTTTTCACTAATTGAGAAATTGTGCTTTAGTAATCTGGCTTGGGACTGCTGGACTAAACCTGGATTTGCACTGTGGGATATTATTTGACTTCCTTATTCTCCAACTCATTTCCCTAATAAACCCCACAACTGTGGAAAAAAATAATACAGTCTAGAAAACAAAATACACACAGCTATACAAATGAGTACAAATAAAATTAGAAATCTTCGGGAGGAAAAAAGAGAATATAACCTAGAAAACCCTATGGGGCAATTCTACTTTATGCTACAGGGTCACTATGAGTTAAATCAAGGTAAAGGCACACAACAGTAATAACAGCAAATGTTGAAAATACTTAATAATTGGAAGAGTATAAGTATCAACCAACCAGAATGAATGAAGAGCTATAAATAAACCCAAGGCCATGCTGATGGGAGTCATCTCTGTGAATGTCTGGGAAAGTGTGTGACCATTTACCCATCCAGTCTCCTTCCTACTCCATGTTTCCTCGACTTAGTTCTGGAGGACCTGACTCCCTTTATGACTCCAGATGTGAGCACACTATCTAATCTGCTCTAGTCAATCTGAACACAAAAGCAACGAGGATGGACATTTGGCCGAAACCAGTGAGACAGTGAGAATGCTCAAGCTGTTGGCTGGCACTCTCGGGACAAAAGCAGCTCTCTTTCAACAGGGAAGTTAACGGAGAGGAAATCCAAGTTTGGAAATTTTAAAAAAGAGAAAAACTCTCACCCTTTTTGCTTCATGCTGTTATTTTAATCTAAAAATCTACCCAAGCCTGAAGCCTTCCACTAGAAGCCTCAGTTACATGAGCAAAAAACCCAGAATGAGTTGGTTGGGTTTTGTTGTTGTTTTGTTTTGGTTTTTTTTTTCTGTCACCTTTAACCAAAAAAATATCTTTTGAGTTTACTTTTCAAAAAGAAGAATGAACTGGAGGGGAGGTGTGGGCAGGGAGAAAAGTGCAACAATGAATGAATGGAAACCCAAAATATCTGTAAATTTTCATTAAAATTAATAATAATAATACAAAA
>NW_006399778.1:474830-477072 GCF_000299155.1 Elephantulus edwardii | reverse complement strand
TTGACATTGAGCCTCAATCCATATTGTAGGCTGCAGTCCTTGACCCTCTGCAGCAGGTGCTTCAGGTCCTCTTCAGTTTCAGCAAGCAGGGCTGTTTCATATGCATAACGCAGATTGTTGATAAATCATCCACCAATCTTGACCCCACATTTCTCCTCATAGAGCCCAGCCTCCCGGATAATCTGTTCTGCATATAGCCTAGAACTGAAATTATCCTTTGACACAACTTTCAGCTAAACAATAGATGGACTCAGTGTTGTTAGGTGCCATTGAGTTGACTGCCACTCACAGAAACCCTGTGAACAACAGATCAAAACCTAGCCCTATGCTGCATCATTCTTACTGTGAGATGATGAACTCAAGAGAAGAACATATTCCTTAGGACAAGTAATCAAAAAGGCAACATTTATCCAGGATAAAGCTAAAAAGGGAGGGAGAGGTAGAAAAGGAGGACTAATGAAAATGGAAAACACAGGCAGGAAGTGGGAGGAGAGATATCACACTGTGGGGACTGCAATCAATGTCACAGAAGAAAATGTGCATAAATTGGAATGCCAATTTGTCCCATAAACATTCACTCAAATCAAGATAAAAAGTTACAAAGGAAAGGATGAAAGAAACCCTGTTGGGGCAGTTCTGCTCTGTTCTATAAAGGCATCAACTGTGAGTCAAAATCGCCTAGACAGCAATGACTTTGAATTATTCCTATTTAAAACACACACACACACACACACACACACACACACACATACACACACCCCAAAACAGAAACAAATAAGATTCAATTCCTGCCTGCAAATAAAGACAGAGACTCATGTTGTTTTAGGTGCCTTCAAATCCATTTTGCTCACAGAGACCGCATGTAACAGAGTAGATCTGTCCCACAGGGTGTCCAGGACTGTACTTTTTACAGAGGCAGCAGTGTTGGATTATCTAATAGGCAAAGTAGGCACTTTGTTTACTAATCTATCATAGATAATACCACATCTTTCTTCCTCACCAAACTGTGCTGCAATCTTAAAGACACTTGGTTCGAATCTACCAGCTGCTCTGTGGAAGAAGGATGGGCAATCCCTTCCATATAATTTACTGTCTCAGAAAACCTGCTGGAGGGTCAGCACTGGTTCCAACTTGATGGCACACAACAACCATCCACCACACCAAAGATTCTGTTTTTAGGAATGGGTGGCATCTGTCTTCCTCCCAACTCCACAGCATCTCCCTACAGAACCAAAGCTTCTTTTCAAATTTGCAATCTTAAAAAATTTACACTTTTTTAACACAGTACCCAGTTAGTGAGGTAAGCACAGGCTTGTTGTGCTTATTTAGTAATCTGTTTTAATCTTTCATTCATTTACACTGATGGCCAAAAACTAGTGGAGTTGTACAATGGCATCACATTGTGAAGAAATCAAAAGGACATTTGAAAAACAGGAAAGAAAAAAAGACCAGAATGGATATCAGAAACTACTGTGAAACTTGCCCTTGAATGTAAAGAAGCTAAAGTAAAGGAAGAAATTATGAAGAGAGCTGAACATGAGACTTCAAAAGGCAGCTCAAGTAGGCAAAGCAAGGTACCGTGACAAAATATGTAAAGACCTAGAGTTAATGAAATCAAAAGAGAAAACACATAACATTTCTCAAGCTGAAAGATGTGAAGGAAAAAAAAAATCAAACCTTGAGTTGGAACATATGAAATTACACAGAAAGTATTAAAAGAAGATAGAAGGAATATACAGCGTCACTGTATTGAAGGAATTGTTTGATGCTTAATCATGTCATGAATTAGCATATGATTATGAACCAGTGGCTCTGAGGAAATAAGGCTAAGCTGCACTGAAAGGCATCAGCAAAATATAAGGCTTCTGGAATTGATGGAAAAAGTGTTTCAGCAAGCAGATACAGCCCATTTGCCCATACCTGTGCTATTCTGCTACTTTACAGAATTGGTCAACTACGTCCAATAGTTTTTTTGCTGAGTCTTTAGGGTTTTTAAAGTATACTCTCATGTCATTGGCATAGAGGGATAATTTTACCTCCTCGTTGCCTATTTGGATACCTTTTATTCCCTTCTTTTGTCTTTTTGCTATTGCTAAGACTTCCAAAACCATATTGAATAAGAGAGGTGATAGTGATCAACAAATGAATGGCTAGAGAAGCTGTGGTATATTCGCACAATGGAATACTATGCTGCATTAAAAAACAAGGAACTCATGCAATATTATTCAAAATGGTTGACTCT
>NW_006399778.1:470665-474730 GCF_000299155.1 Elephantulus edwardii | reverse complement strand
GCAAAGACCATGGCCTGTATTAGACGCACCTTAGTCTGCAGAGAGACATCATTGCTCTTCAGTACTTTGGAGAGTTCCCTAACAGCAGACTTTCCCATGGCAATACGTCTTCTAATTTCCTGGCTGCTGGTGCCGAGAGTGTTGACTGTGGAGCCAAGCAAACTGAATCTGTGAACAATCTCAATCTTCTCACCATCCATCCTGATGCTGCCAATTGGCCCAGTGGTGAGAATCTTTGTCTTCTTGGCATTGAGCCTCAAAAGAGTGATTACTAGTTAATACTAAGTTTCTTTTTTTAAATTTCCATTCATTCATTGTTGCACATTTTCCTCCCTGTCCCCCCTCTGCCCTAGTTAACATTTTTTTCCTTTGGAAAAAAAGTTCTTTCATTATTATACAGTCCTCTCTTCTCCCTAGATAACTTTACTACGCAGCTTTTATTCTAGAATCTTGACATACTAATAATATCTAATCATATACTCAATATTTTATACAATTCTCTCCCTCATCTGTTTCAGTGTCGTGTACATTATTTATCCCCTCTTTTCTGTTTCCTCCAAACTCCGTATCAGTCCTGTTCTATAACGGTGGAATTATGCAGTGTTTGTGTGTGACTGAGATATTTCACTCAGCGTTATGTCCTCTATGGTCACCTATTTTGTATAATATTTCATGTGTTCTTTGTTTTTCAGTGCTGAATAATATTCCATTGTGTGAATATACTACAGCTTTGTTATCCATTAGTTTGTTGATGGACACTAAGTTTCTTTTTGAGGTGATAAAAAATGTTTTAATTTTTTTGTGGTGATAGCTGTACAATTTTGTATTTTGCACAGAACATACTAAGAATCCATTGTGTATTTTAAATGGGTGGGCTATGTAATTGTGCTGTCATAACTGAGTTCTTTTGAATTGAGTATGACTCATAACTATCCTATGAACAACAGATCTGAATGCTGTCCTATCCTCGGTCATCCTCATCATCTCTGACACATCTGAGTCCATGCCACAGACACTGTATCAATCCATCTCATTGAAGGTCTTCCTTTCCTTTGCTGACTCTCCATCTTTTCAAGAACATATCCTTTTCCAAGGAATAGCCTCTCCTAACAACATGTACAAAATGTGTGGGGCAAACCTTCATCAATCTTGCCTCCAAGGAACATGCTGGTTACACTTCCTCCAAGGTATATCTACTCTTTTGTTAAGACATGGGATATTCAGTACTTTTTTCCTACACCACAACTCAAATGTAACCATTCTTTTTCCGTCATCCTTATTCAATTCATTGTCCAGTTCTCAGATGTGTAGAAGGTAATTGGAAAGACAATGGGCTGTATCAGGACTACCTTATTCTTTAGACTGACATCATAGCTCTTGAGGACCATGGAGAGAACCTTGACTACAGACTTTCCCAATGCTGTATGTCTACAGATCGCCTGACTTCTGGTACCAAGGGTGTTGACTATGGATGCAAGCAAGACAAAATCATTGTCAATTTAAATCTTTTCTCCATCTATCATGATGTTGCCTATTGGTCCAGTGGTGAGGACTGGTCTAGGTATAGCTGTGTAGTATATAAACTCAGTATATAACTGTATATAACTCAGTATATAACTCTGTAGTATATAAACTCAGTAAAGCTTAGTGAAGGGGAGAGAGAGTGAGTGAGCATGAAGGGGAATAAATATATCCTCATTCTTTGGAGAGCCAGAGTGATGAGGCTTCCCACCATATATTTTAGGCACGTTGCTAGGAGAGGCTATTCCTTGGAGAAGGACATGCTGCTGGGAAGGGTGGAAAGTTGGCGAAGGAGAGGAAGACGCTCTACCAAGTTGATTGACATGGTGACTGCCACAATAGGCTCCTGTGTGTCAGGAAGTGTGAAGATGGTGTAGAATAGAACAGGGTTCAGATCTTTTTTTCATAGGGTAGCTATGAGTCATGCTTGACTCAATGGTACTGAACAACAACAACAACATTCTTCCACTACAGTCTATCAAGCTACATACTGTTTGAATGTGGAATTTGGAATTATGGTAGCTCGTCTTTCAACCATAAAAGAGAGGAAAAAAGACAACATAACTGAGGATGGAAAAACAGAAAAGGAAGCAACTTTGGTCTGAAAAAACAGAACAACTTCAAGTCCATTGCAGACTTGGAATTCTTTCATCAACATCATAATTCAAAAGTATCAATTCTTTCACCTCCCTTATTTACTGCCCTGTTTTTATAAGCATATGTCCTTTGCAACAGGTTTCCCCTTTGCAATACACTAATTTCTTGACTGTTGTTTCCATGGATGTTTTGTATTCAAGTAAAATGAAATTCTTGATAATTTCAATCTTTTCTCATTTTCTCACAAAGTTATTTCACTGGTCCAGTATGAGGATTTGTGTTTTCTTTATGAAGTTAAATCCATAACGAAGATTACAGTCTTAAAATTTGATCACTGACTGTATCTTCTTTGTTTTACACAATAGAGGAAATCTGTGTTGATTTCCAGCCATTGGGACTGAATACACAGCCGTCACCCATGTTACTGAAGACGGGCAAGTTGTTGTAACACTGAACAGATCTCAGAAGAGCCTTCAGCCTGAAATGTGCTAGGACGAAAGACTTCAGAAAAGTGTGGCAATGAATGAATGGATATCCAAAACCTCTGTAAATGTCTATTAAAATTAATTTAAAAAAAGAAGTTAATGAGCTGAATAAAAGATGTCAAAGGGCAGCAAGGGAAGAAAAAAAAAAAAAGAAAGAAAGACCTGATAATTTACTTCTCAGCATCAGTCCATAAAATCTGTGAATCACAATGGTGTGACCTAAATCTTGGAGATGCTGCAAGACAGGGCAGCAGTTTTTTCCAATGTGCACGGGGACACACTCAGTGAACATCAGCAAACATCAACAATCTGTAGAAAAACAACTGATTTCCAACCGTTAAACCAATTACATGGAATTTCTTCTAGGGATGCAAGATTTGCTTCTTGTTGTTGTTGTTATGTGCTGTTGAGTCACAAATGACAGCAACCCCATGTACAACAGCCCTAAACCCTGCTTTATCCTGTGTCAATTGCACTGCCTCTGACATACCCTTGCTGATTACCCCAGTCACTGAATCAATCCACCTCATAGAGGGCTTTCCTTTCCTGCCCTGTCCCTCCACCCTCCGAAGCATGATGCCCCTCTCTCCAAGGATCAATCCCTCCTTGCAACATGTCCAAAATATGTCAGATGAATCCCCAGAATCCGTGCCTCCAAGGAGCAGTCTGGTTTAACCCTCCCCAGGATAAATCTGTTTGTTTTCTTGGCAGTCCATGATACACTCAATACTCTTCTCCAGCCCCACAGCTCAAAGGCATCAATTCCCCTTCTATCCTCCCTAGTCATTGTCCAACTCCCTGATGCATAACAAGTGATTGCAAAGATCATGGCCTGTATCAGACTCACCTTAGTCTCCAGAGTGATGCCACTGATCTTCAGTACTTTGGAGAGGTCCCTAACTGCAGAGTTTCCCATTGCAATATGTCTTTTCATTTTCTGGCTGCTGGTGCCAAGAGTGTTCAGTGTGGAGCAAAGCAAACTAAGTTGTTAACAATCTCAATCTCTTCACCATTCATCCTGATGCTGCCAATTGGTCCAGTGGTGAGAATCTTTGTCTTCTTGATATTGAGCCTCAGGCCATACTGAAGGCTGCAGTCCTTGCTCCTCTGCAGCAAGCACTTCAGGTCCTCCTCAGTTTCAGCAAGCAGGGTTGTGTCATCTGCATAATGCAGATTGTTGATAAGTCTACCTCCAATTCTGATGCCACACTTTTCCTCATAGAGGCCAGCCTCCCAGACAATCTGCTCGGCATACAGGTTGAAAAGGTATTTAAATATTTGCTTCTTGTTATTGTTATGTGCCATTGAGTAGCTTGCGACTCATAGCGATCCAATGTACAAGAGCTCTAAATGCCGTTTTATCCTGTGCCAACCTGTTGTCGTTGTTATGTGCCATTGAGTCGGTTGCGACTCATAGTGACCCTATGTACAACCCTAAACTCTGCTCTGTCCTGTGCCAATC
>NW_006399778.1:439380-467730 GCF_000299155.1 Elephantulus edwardii | reverse complement strand
GTTTCTGAGATGGTTTTGAAATTTGAGTGGGACAGACTTAAGGTCAAATTTTTGTTCCCGTGGACTTTATTAATTTTCCTCAACTTCAGCTTGAACTTGCATATGAGTAGTTGGTGGTCTGTCCCACAATCAGCAGCCAGCCTGGGTGATATCACTGCTGATATTGAGCTTTTCCACCGGGTCTTTCCACAAATGTAATCGATTTGATTCCTATACATACCGTCAGGTGAAATCCATGTGTATAACCTGTGTTTATGTTTCTTATGAATGGTATTTGTAATGAATAAATCATTGAATGTGCAGAACTCTATCATTCTGTCTCCAGTCTCATTTCTCTCACCAAGCCCGTGTTTTCCAGCCACTGATCCTTCTTCCCTGTTCCCAACCTTTACGTTCCAGTCGCCCATTATTACCAATGCATCTTGGTTGCATGTTTGATCAATTTCTGACTGCAAAAGTTGGTAGAAATCTTCTATTTCCTCCTCTTTGGTTCTAGTTGTTGGTGCATATATTTGAATGATAGTGGTATTCACTCGACTTCCAATTGATTATTGTAAAATTTTCTTTTATTAAAGTACTTTTGGATTTTATTTACTAAAATTTTATTTTAAAAAAAGAACAAGAAAAATAACTTGAGTTTTTTTAAATACTGAAATATATGAATGACTCAGAGAATGAATTCTAGTGTTTTCCTATTTCAGAACTTTTAAATATGAGGGATAATAACTTTTTCTTAAACAATTTCAAGAGTAATTTGTTTTTACTTGTAGCCAAAAGCATAGAAATTTATAAAGATATGAAGAGTGGTGGGATCCAAACCATAAAGATCGTAAGAGAAAAAAATGGGACCAAACTTAGAAGTCCTAACCTATAATATAAACAAAGTGGCAAATAACAGCTAGAAATGCACAATCAGGAGAGGGTAACATCGATGAATGGGACCCTCTAAAGATTACATCCTGTGTGCATAAAAATATTTTACCAATAGAGTGAAAAGAAAACCTGTTGACTAGGGAAAAAATATTTGGCAATGACCTCTCAGACAATGGTATCTTAATGAAATTTTACAGAATACTACAGGGCCTCCATAAGAAAAAAGACTATTAACCCAATTATAAAATGAGCAAAAGACATGGCAAGACTTTTCACAAAGGAAGACATTCATATGGCCAACAGACACATTAAGAAATGCTAAGAAATCACTGGCAATGAGAGAAATGAAAATCAAAACCACAATGAGACACCATCTCACTGCAGTAACAGGGGCAAAGTTTAACAGGACAGCAAGTAATAAATCTTGGGGAGGATGTGATGAGCTAGGAACTCTCATACACTGTTGATGGGATTATAAAATGGTACAACTGCTCTGGAAGGCAGTTTGAAATTTTCTCAAAAAGTTGAAATTCCAAATGATTAAGCTATTCCACTGATGGGGATATACTTCAAGGAAAATAGAACTGAGATATGAACGGATATTTATTTGTACACTGATGTTTATAGCAGGTTTATTTACAATAGGAAGAAAATAGAAACAGTCTAATTGTTCATCAACAAACAACTGGATTTAAAAATTGAGGTACATTCCACACAATGGAATACTATGCAGCATTCACAAGTGACATTTTTAAAAATTACTACATAAGAGAGGCTAGAGAGCATTATGCTGAGTGACCTAACTCTGTTTCATAAGGACAAATACTGAATAAGACCATTATTGTGAAAATAGAAGGATAACTAGTAAGAAGTGTATAAAAGACCAAAGGGGGAAGCACTAAGGGCAGGGAACCTGAGGGTGTTGAGGGAGGAAATCACAGGATCACAGAGTTTGGTGGGTGAAGAGAGGGGTTGAAGGAATTAGGAAAGATTCAGTAGGTACCTGAAAAGATAGGGTTATAGTGGGCATAGATCAATGGCGATTAATTTTATAAAACAGAACGATCATATGAAACAAAATGGAAATGAAGGAATGTGTGAAACGTAATGTATATGAGTTAAACACAATGTATACAAATTCTGTGTGCAAACCAATATTAAATTTTAGAAAGTGATGAGATTACAATTGTTTTTCTTCCTTTTGATTATTCGTATTTTCTAATTTTTCTATATTCCTACTGATTAATATTTCCCCCAACTCATTACCTTCACCTGATTAATAGTTCATAAATCCTTACAATGCACCAAGCTCTTATTATTTTATATGCATAACAGCACTGACTTCTCATAACAAATCTGGACTAGTAAAAACTAAAGTACAGAGAGGAAAAGTACTTTCTTTTTTATTTTTTTAAATTTTTGCATGAGTGTACCGTCAAATCAGATATGACTGGTCCAGGAGGAGATTGTCCCTCCTTTTCCCGGCAGAGCATCTGGTGGATTCGAACCGTGTGCCTCTGGGATTGTAGTTGCAGCTCCTTGCCACTAGGCCACCAGAGCTCCCCAAAAAGTACTTTCTTATAAGCTTAGCAAAGAAAAAGTGGGGGCATTTGACTAGGGTCCAGAATCTTTTCTTAAACTTTATTTTGAGATAAATGTAGTAGACAGATTCATATACAATTGTAAGAAACAATACAGAGATCCATGCACCCTTTTCCCAGTTCATCTCCAATGGTAACATCTTTCAGAACCATAGTACAGTGTTGCAAATAGGATATCCACTTTGATACAGTCAAAAGTTAGAATGTTTCCATTACCACAAAGAAAACGATGTTGCCCTTTTATAGCCACATTTGTTTCCATGAGATCATGGACAACTTCACTCTGTTTTCTGCTTATCATGATGTTGCTTAATTGACTTTAGTAACTATAGTGATAAACTCTCTTCTGTGTATATTTTAAAATATATTTCACAGCACATCTTCCATGTAAACATTTTTAACATGTACAACTGAGTAACATTAATTATGTTCATTATATTGTGAATATATTACTAAATATCCCATGGACTGCCAAAAGAGTAAATCTGAGTTATAGAAAGTACACCAGGCAAAACAACTATGAGGTATCATCTCACCCCAGTCAGAATAGCAAAATTTACAGAAAAGCAAACAACAAATGCTGGCAAGGTTGTGGAGAAACTGGAACCCTTATTCACTGTTGGTGGGAGTGTAAAATGGTGCCAACCACTGTGGAAGGCAATATGGTACTTTCTAAAAAAAATGCATATAGAAATATCATTTGACCCAGCAATTCCACTATTGGAAATATACCCTAAAGAAATCAGAACTGCCATGCAAGCAGATATATGCTCACCATATTTATTGTTGCTTTGTTCACAATAGCAAAGAGTTGGAAACAACCTAAGTGCCCATCAAAAAATGAATGGCTAGAGAAGCTGTGGTATATTCACACAATGGAATGCTACACTGCATTGAAAAAACAAGGAACTCATGGCATATTATTCAAAATGGGTGACCCTGGAGTATTATGCTGAGTGAAGTATTTCAGTCACAAAAGGACAAATACTGCATAGTGCACTGTTATAAAATGGAACTGACATCGGGTTTGGGGGGAGACTGAGAAAGATAGGATAAATAATGTATGCTGCATTGGAACAGATGAGGGAGAGAACTGTTCAAAAGGGATATGTGATTAGGTATTATTATCATGACAGGAGTCCAGAACAAAGGCTGCACAGTGGAGTGGACTTGGGAGGAGGGATTATATAACAATGGAAGAATTTTTCTTTTACTTTTCAAAGAGAAGAGGGAATTGGGGGAGAGAGGTGGGCAGGGAAAAAAATGCAACAATGAATGAATGGAAACCCAAAGTTTCTATCAATTTTCATTAAAATTAATAACAATAAATAATAAAATTTAAGAAGGAGAGAGAAAGGAAGGAAGGAAGGGAGGGAGGGAAGGAGGGAAGGAAGGAAGGAAGGAAGGAAGGAAGGAAGGAAGGAAGGAAGGACGGACGAACATGCACCAGGGTGCTCCTTAGAGGCTCAGGTGGGGAAATCCCATTTCACACACTTCTGACATATTATCAGGAAGGTCCAGTCATTGGAAAAAGACATTATGCTGGGAAAGGTACAGGGTCAGAGAAAGAGAGAAAGACCCTCAGCAGGGTGGATTCACATAGTGATGTAACACTGGTCTTGGGCATATCAGAGATAGTGAGGATGGTGCTGAATTGGGCAAAGTTCTTATCTATTGTTCATAGAGTCTCCATGAGTCAAAGTTGACTCGAAGGCACCCAGTAACAACATTCCTTTCCAAATGCTTCAAACACCTTTAACCTTTTTCAATATTCCCTAAGCAATGGTTCTCTCTTCTCTTATCCTTTCTTCCTTTGGCAATCACTAATAAACCTTGGCCTCTACTCATTTGTCTATTCTAGATATTTACATAAAAGGGATCACACTATATTTGCCCTTATGTGACTAACTTATTTCTCTCAGCATGTATTCCAGGTTCATCAATGTTGTAGTCCATATCAGGAATTCATTGCTCCTTAAGGCTGAGTAATTAATTGTCTGTTGTATGTATGTACTGGTTTATCAGTTCATCTTTGATAGACATCTAGGTTGTTTTTTGCCTTTTGGCTGTTTGTGGACAATGCTGCATTGAGGAATAGTGTACAAGTATTTGTGTTCCTGTTTTCAGTTCTTTTAGATATATACCGAGGAGTTGAGTTGCTTGATTATATGGTAATTCTATGTTTAGTTCCCCTCCTCCACTTTTTAATTTTATATTGGTTTGTATAAAATGTTTATATTCCTTGTGTGTCACTCATGTACACTGAGTTTCACATATACCCACATTTATATTGTATTTCAAATGATCACTCATGTATATTGTGGTTTTTAAAATTAATAATCATTGATCTATGACTAATACATTTTTTTTTAAAAACAGGTCCCCATTGGATGTAAAATCTATACTTGGACCAGGAAGCAGTAGTTAGAACACTGCATGATTCAGGATCAGAAAAGATATGTGTCAAGGATGCATCTTATCTCCATGTCTTTTCAACCTATATGCAAAACAGATCATCTAGGAGGCTGCACTGTATGAGGAGGAATGTGGCATCAGGATTGGAGGAAGACTCATCAACAAAGTGAAGAGGGTATGAGGCCTTTGCTGCAGAAGGTCGAGGACTGTAGTCTTCAATATGGATTGAATGTCAACATCAAGAAAACAAAGATTCTTACACTGGGTGGATCAGCAGCTTCATGATGGACAGAGAAGAAATAGAGGTTGTTGATAACCTCAGCTTGCTTGGTTCCACAATCAACACTCTTGGCACCAACTGTCAGGAAATCAAATGACTAATTGTATTGGGAAAGCCTGTTGTCATGGACTTCTTTAGAGTACTGAAGAGCAATGATGTCAGTCTGGAGACCAAGGTGAACCTGATCTAGGCCATGGTCTTTGTCATTACTTGCTATGCATCTGAGAGCTGGACAATAACTAGGGATAATAGAATAAAGATGGATGCCTTTGTATTATGGCGCTGGAGAAAAGTGTCGAACATACTGTGGACTTCCAGGAGAACAAACAGGTCTGTCCTGGCCAGAGTGGAACCAGGATGCTCACGGAGGCAAGGATTTTGAAGCTCTGTCTCACATACTTTGGGCATGTGACCAGGAGGGACCAGTCCTCAGAGAAGGACATCATGCTTGGAAGGGTGGTGGAACAGTGCAGGAGAGGAAGACTCCAGATGAGATGGATTGACATGGTAACTGGGGCAATGGGATTAGTTGTGTCAGAGTCAGTGAGATTGGCTCAGGACAGGGCAGGGTTCAGAGCTGTTGTACATAGGGTTGCTATGAACCACAGGTGACTTGATGGCATATAATAACAACAATGCTCCCTATATTATCCCCTGCTATATAATATTTTACCAAATTATTGTTTCTCTGGTTTCCCATCTTGCAAATTGGCTGGACACCAAGGAGAAGCCTGAGGCCTTGACAAGAAGGCAGATTCCAGTGGCAAAGTTAAAAAGGGCAAGGGCAAAACACTCAAGGGAGGAAAGCCCCACTGCAGCCAGAATGTTGCTCTAGTCTGAGGAATTAACAGGTAGATCAGCCACAAGTTCCAGGAAGGCCATGTGCAAGAGGAAGTATTCAATCACTAAGTCCAGGGTTCAAAAGAAGAAGGTTCTTGCTACTATCACAAAGCTAGTTGGTGGCAATAAGAGTGGTTAAATTTTGCAAAATGCCTAGGGATTACCCTACTGAAGATGTGCCCCTAAAACTGCTGAGCCATGGCAAAAAAACGCTTCAGTCAGCTTGTGAGGAAGCTGTGCTCTCGCATCAGCCCATGGCCATTCTGATCATCCCCTTGGGGAACCACAGAGGGAAATGAGTGGTTTTCCTGAAGGAGCTGCATAGTAGCTTGCTATTTGTACTGAACATACCATGGACCACCAAAAGAACAAACAGGTCTGTCCTGGAGAAGGTGAAACCAAATTGCTCCTTAGAGGCAAGGATTTTGAAGCTCTATCGCACATACTTTGGGCATGTTGCCAGGAGGGACTAGTCCTTGGAGAAGGACATCATGCTTTGATGATTGGAGGGACAGCACAGCAGAGGAAGCCCAAGGATGAGATGGATTGGCACAGTAACTGAGGTTATGGGGTTAGGTGTGTCAGTGAGATTGGCTCAGCACAGGACAGGGTTCATCTATTGTACATAGGGTCACTATGAGTCACAGGTGACTCAACAGCACATAACGACAACATTTGGGACTAGGCCTCTGACCTTCAATCAAGTTCCTCTGCAGAGAATACATCAGAAATTTATTATTGCCACCTCCACTAACATTGACATTAGTGGTGTGAGAATCCCCAAACATCTCACTAATGCTGAACTGAAGCAGCAGCTGCAAAAGCCCAGATACCAGGAGGACAATATCTTCAATACAGAGAAGAACTATGAGATTACAGTAGAGCCCAAGACTGATCACAAAGCTGTGGACTCCCAAGTTTTGCAAAAAATATGAGCCATTCCTCAGCTCAAAAGCTACCTGTGTTCTTCATTCATCCTCACCAATGGAGTTTATCCTCACAAATTGGTGTTCTAGATATCTTGTAAAGGACCTAATTAAAGAATATTTAAACAGCCATAACAGCAAAAATATTCCTCCTTAGCATTCTTAGCTTTTTAAGGAACCACCAAGCTTTCCCACAGGGACTTCACCATTTGCCTTCCCACTGACAATGGATTGGGGGTTCCATTTCTCTACATCCTGGTCAGTACTTATTCTCTTTAAATTTGCTCAGAGTTTCCACAATACTAGGTGTGAGATGGTATTATCATTGTGGTTTTGATTTGCATTTCTCTAATGTCAAATTTCTCTAGCTCCATTTCTGTCACCAAGGCTATATTTTTCCAACCACCAGTCTTTCTTCATTTCCAACTTTTGCATTGCAATCACCAATTATTATTAATGCATCTTGATTGCATGCTCAATTAAGTTCAGACTGCAAAAGTTGGTAGAAACCCTCAATTTCTTCATCTTTGATTTTCGTGGTTGTTGTGTATATAGTGGTTGTATTAATAAGACTTCCTTGTTTGTGTAAGGAGAGTACCCTATCACCCACAGCATTGTACTTCAGGATAGATCTTGAAACACTTTTTTCAGATGAATGTCACACCATCCTTCTTTCTGAAACAGTAGACCCTGTCATTAATTGATTCAAAATGGCCAGGACCAGTCAATCTAGCCCGCTTAATGCCTGAGATGCCTGCTGATCTTTAGGAATTCAATTTCCATTTTGACAACTGCCAGTTTTTCTTGCTTCTCACTTCATCCATTCCATGTTCCAGTTATGAATGGATGTTTGCAACTGTTTCTCCTCATTTTGAGACTGGTCACATAGCAAATGAAGCTCTTTCATTGGGTGAAAGCTGTACTCCATCTGTTTTATAATGTTACAGAGACTGCAGCAATGGGCTCAAGTATGTCAGCGATGATGAGGATGGCAACAGGACAGGACAGGGTTCAGATTTGTTGTTCACAGGGTTACTATAAGTCGTATTTGACTCAGCGGGGACCAAACAACTACCTTGAGGAGGCAGCTCTTCCTCAGACACATTCTGAGTGCCTTCCAACCTGAGACTCAACCATAGGCAATGTATCCAACAGCATTCTTCTGTTATGCATAGGATTTTTGAGGACCAGCCTGGGAAACTCTCTGGGGCACTTTCACTCTCTTCCACAGAGTCACTATGAGTTGGATGGCAGTGTGTTTGGCTTTTGGGTTTAATCTTTACAAGAAAAGATCACCATATTCCCCCCCTCTTTCATAGAGCAAATAGTGGGTTCAAACTACTAAGCTTTTCATCAGCATTTGAAGAGTTTAATCATTGTGTACCTGGATTTTCTTTTTCTGATCCGGCAGGTTGCCTCTTGATTTTCTTGATAAAACCCTTTGATGCACAGATACTTTTCATTGTGATGAAATCCAATTTGTCCATTTTTTCCCTTTTGTTGCTGGTTTTAATGTCATACTGCTTTGGTTTTTAATCACTTCTAGGTGACTGGGAAAGTGCCACTATAATATAAACCCTTAGATAGCAGGAAGATAAATTTTGATTTGAAGTGGAGGTTAAGGCAGATCTGGGCACAGGATCCTCATAACAATTTGTGGAGAAAAAGAAAAGAAAAATAATTAACAAGAAAATAATAACAATTCCATTATTAAAGTAATTATTAAAATAATAATTATTAATAATAAAATAAAATTTTTTTTGCTTCCAATAGGCAATTTTATTAAGTGGCATTTACTATATAGTAATAAGAATTACTACTACTACTACTTATTATTATTATTATTATTATTATTTATTATCACTTAATAAAACTACCTATTGGAAGCAAAAAATTGTAAATTTCTTAGAATATAGACTATTCTCCACAAATTATTACTAGAAGTGCTATTTAATATCGTAAATTTGGAAGCAGGAGTGGCATCCACTTCCTAAACAACATGCCTCTGGAAACTCTGTGAATGTTGATAAATGTCAATAGTTATAGAAAGGCTCAGGCCTTTTGTTCATAGGTTTACTATAAGTAATACTCAACTCGATGGCAATCAACAACAACAATATAGTAAATAAGGGCACGGAAATTTAGAGAGAGTAAGCCATATGCCCTAAGGGTGCTGGAAGTATAGTGTGTAATGTGTTGGGGTACAAAAAAAGCTTAGTGCTTCAAATCCTTTTAATCTCCTCAGGAGAAATATGGGCAGTTTTTCCTGTAAAGATTTACAGCCTCAGAATCCTGGTATTAGGTTATCATGAGTCAGAATTCATTTGAAAGCAGTGGGTACACATGCTCAAGGTCACGAAGACAGCAAGAGGCAGAGCCAAGATCTAAATGCCAGAAGCCCAAGTCCTGACTATACAGCAAGCTATCTTTCAAAAAACAGGAGTACCCTAGTCCCTAATATATTCATCTCTTCCTGAGATTGAGCCTTGTTGGTTGTTATATCAGAGTAACTACCAAAAACACTGTACACAACTTAGTCCTGTTCCACCATCCATGACGCCTCAGGGACCAGAGTCCACTCTGTGCCCAGCACTCCTGACAAGGCATTGACAAGCAATGTGTTCATTGGACATGATGTCCTTTCAGGGATTAACCAACAGTTCCAGCCTGCCTGCACTGACCAGTGGAACAGGACTTCATACTGAGTCACTGTCTGGGTTGTTTCCCAATCTGTTTGTAAGGAGAAGTGGCAGAGGCCAGGAAGGTCACTTTGGGCAGTACCTGGTACCTTCTCGAGTTCCAGCTTAAAAAGGTGGTTCCCAGTGACAGGTACAAGGAGAGCCGATCTAATTTTTATCCATAGGTTTCGTTAACTTCTAGCTTTCTTCTTGGGTACAATCCTCAGTTCCTCGTTTGTAAAATGGGAAATATAAGCATACCATATTTTATTGTGCTTTGTTTCAAATCTAAAAGGAGTGGGGGCAGCATGGGAATGGCTTCTTCTGACCTTTATTAACTCCACAAAGAGGAAATGTCCCCATCAACAACATTCACAGTATAAAATAATTCCATTGAAATGAATAATAATAAAAATTTTTTAAAAATTCCAATGAGGTCAGATAGGCCCCCCACACTATTGTACAACTTTGACTATGTTTAACGCCAACCATTCTTTCCAGGGCTTTCACCACTCTACCACTAGGTCCTAAATTCATTGCAATGGCTACACAGATCTCACAGGACCATAATCACAGATACGGGCTTTATTGGGGAAGTTAAAACACTACAATCCAGGTTGGGAACAGAAAAACAACTCCCAAGCAGGACAATTTCTCAAGCATGCTCGGAAACCCTCTGACCTGCAACTTCACAGCTTGGGTCAGTGTTACAAATCTGAGTCCTACTAATTATGGTGTCTTCTCCACCTCCATTTTCCCAGTCCTCTAGCGAGCTCTGAGGAAGGAGTCTAGCTCCATGGAGCTGCAGTCCTTAGTAATCTCTGTCTCATGCTGGTCTCTGGTTCTCCACTGAGGCTGTTGCTGCCAGTCTGTGCAAAGGAATCTCTGGCCCCCAAAGGATATGCACTGCTATCTCTGCTTCTCTTTCCTTACTAGTAGTGAGAGTCCCATATTCTGCTGCTAAGCCTACTCAGTTTAAACCTGGGAGGATGGAAAAGCTGACCAATCCCATCATGAGTCACTTATACATGTCCTATTTCATGTTTCCAGCTAGCCATGTGGTAAATGTGAAAACAATGGTTAGGAAAGCCATTTTCTTTTTTTTTTTAGGAAAGCTATTTTTGAACTATAGATCTATTACATAACACCAACTCTGTATCAAGCAAGCCTATCGGTGCCATTTTCCAAAAGTATGTACTGCTTGTTATCTCTGTGTAAAATTCTGGTAATTCTCAAAATAATTTCAACTTCTCCATAATGCTCCTCAGACCACAGTATAGTGCAAATTGGGGTGTGTGTGTGTGCATTTTTTATTATTATTTGTGTGGAAACTTAAAGGATATTGGGGGAGTTGTAAATCATTCAAGTATATTTTGTTCCATAATGTTAATTACAATACATATATAGTCTGATTGTCCATTCTTTCCACATTGTCCTTCCCTTAACTCATTCCAATAGAGTGTTCAATGTCTATCCATTCGTTTTCTACTCCTTCTCCCCTCCCTGGGAACCATATTAAATTGATTCTCTCCACAGGCAAATATTTCTCTAGTTTTTATGACAGTAGTCTTATACAGTATTTGTCCTTTTGTGACTGACTTATTTCACTCAGCATAATGTCTTCTCACCAGTTATCATTAATGTACCTTGACTGCAGGTTTGATCAACTTCAGACTGCAAACTATAGTAAAAATTTTCAATTTCATCCTCTTTAGTTTTGGCTGTTGGTGTGTATTTTTAAATAATAGTCATATTAACAGGTCTTCCTTGTATGAGTTTGAATAATATCCTATCACTCACAATACAGAACTTAATTTGATGGCACCTAATAACAACATCACTCAGCACTCAACAACAGTCAAACTCTTGGCACCAGTAGCCAAGAAATTAAAAGATGTATTGCAATGGGAAAGTCTACTGTTAGGGACCTCTCCAAAGTACTGAAGAGCAATGGTGTCTCTCAGGAGACTAAGGTGCATCTGATACAGGCCATGGTCTTTGCAATAATTTGTTATGCATTAGAGAGTTGGACAATGACTAAGGAGGATAGAAAGAGAATTGATGCCTTTGAGCTGTGGTGCTGGAGAAGAGTATTAAGGGTACCATGGACTGCTAGGAAAACAAACAGATTCATCCTGGAAAGGGTCAAACCAGGTGGCTCGTTGGAGGCAAGGATTCTAAGGCTTTGTCTAACATACTTTGGACATGTATGGACATTATAAGGAGGGACCAGTCCTTGAAGAGGGACATCATGCTTGGTAGGGTGGAGGGACAGCGCAGGAGGGGAAGGCCCTTTATGAGGTAGATTGATTCAGTGACTGGGGTAATCGGGATGGCTGTATCAGAGACGGTGCAACTGGCGCAGGATAGAGCAGAGTTTAGAGCTGTTGTACATAGGGTCGCTATGAGTCGCAAGCGACTCGACGGCACATAACAACAAACAACAACAACAATAACAACAGTGTCTTCTAGGCTTATCCATAATGTGTAATGTGTCACAAATTCTTCACTGCATTCTTCAAACTTTTATATCCATAAGGAAACAAAAGATTTGTGTGACTTTATGGCAATATTCACTTCATTGCAGTGCACTGTAACTGGATCAATAACTCCAAGGCATGCCTGATAGACATATTTCAATTACTGTATGGCCTACATGAGTCATACAATTTAATGTTTAGATAAATCAGTGAGGTAGATGCCTTTATTTCTATTGATTAAATGAGTAAATGATACTGAGAAGCAGAGATGTTACATCACTCACCAAAATCACACAGCAGTTTACTGTGAAGTAAGAAACTTAATATCAGACTTAGTTCAACATTCTTACTCTTACCACACAAAATTAGTGGAGACAGCGAGGCTCAGGGAAGAAAAGGGACTTGCTTACATGATTGAGTATAGAGTGATTTCTCTTACTGTTTTTTCTGAACCCCTGGGCATAGTCTCTTTTCTTTACACAGATCCTAGTGTGTAGTTGAGTTTTCTTTGAGGAAAGAGCAGGCAACTATGACAAATTATTACATCTTGGTGATTTTCCAGCAGGTTTCAGCTCTTGCTTATAAATTTTAAAATGGTTTCTTAGTTTCTTGAAGTTCAAAAACTCATTATTTCCAAGTTGAAGCCAACATTTGGCTGGCCCTTTAGCAAGCTTCTCAGGCAATAAATCACACTGGGGGAAAAGATGACCAAACTAACTCTATGAAATTTACAGCCTCTCAAACCCCCCTTGAGGGTCAGTTGAGAGTATGTTCCAACTGGACAGCACATAACAAGAACAAAATGGCACAGAAGGAAATTGCTCCTTACCGCTAGGCCACCAGAGCTTACTATAGTTGATGGATGTTATAAAATGTATTTGAACTCATAGCAATCGCTGTGACAGAGAAGAACATCCTGATAAGGTTTTCTTGGCTATAATTTTACAGACAGGTTCAAATTACTAGTCTTTTTGTTAACAGTCCGGTGTTTAAGCATCACTAGGGCTCCTTATATCCTATAGAGAACATGCTCTTTAAAATTTTCCTTTCATTGTTGTTGCTGTTAGGTGCCATTGAGTGGGGTTCTACTTATAGTGACACGCCAGGGATGTGTCCTGTCTCCATACCTTTTCAACCTGTATGCAGAGCAGATTAACCTGGAGGCTGGGCTCTATGAGATTTGTGGCATCAGGATTGGTGGAAGATCTATTAACAATCTTCGTTATGCAGATGACACAACCCTGCTTGCTGAAACCGAGGAGGACCTCATGCACCTGCTGCAGAGGGTCAAGGACTGCAGCCTTCAGTATGGACTGAGGCTCAATGTCCAGAAGACAAAAATTCTCACTACTGGACCAACTGGTAGCATCAGGATGGATGGTGAAGTGACTGAGATTGTTCACAGCTTCAGTTTGCTTGGCTCCACAGTCAACACTCTTGGCACCAGCAGTCAGGAAATAAAAAAACATATTGCGATGGGAAAGTCTGCTGTTAGGGACCTCTCTAAAGTACTGAAGAGCAACGGTGTCTCTCTGGAGACTAAGGTGCATCTGATACAGGCCATGGTCTTTGCAATCACTTGTTATGCATCAGAGAGTTGGACAACGACTAGGGAGGACAGAAGAATTGATGCCTTTGAGCTGTGGTGCTGGAGAAGAGTATTGAATGTACCATGGACTGCCAAGAAAACAAACAGATTCATCCTGGAGAGGATTAAACCAAGCAACTCCTTGGAGGCAAGGATTCTGGGGCTTCATCTGACATACTTTGGGCATGTTGCAAGGAGGGACAGGCCCTTGGAGAGGGACATCATGCTTGGTAGGGTGGAGGGACAGCACAGGAGGGGAAGACCCTCTATGAGGTGTATTGATTCAGTGACTGGGGTAATTGGGATGGGTGTGTCAGAGGCAGTGCGATTGGCACAGGATAGAGCAGGGTTTAGGGCTGTTGTACATAGGGTCGCTACGAGTCGCAAACGACTCAACGGCACATAACAACAACAATAACAACATATGTAGCAGGATTAAATACTGTGCCATCTTCAATACTGCTGCTGTGTCTCACTGCTGTAGCTACTGTGTCAATTCATCTCACTGAGAGTCTTCCTATTTTTTACTGACCTTCTACCTTACTAAATATGGTCTCCTTCTCCTGGGACTTGTCACTCCTCATGTCCAAAGTCTGTTAGATAAAGTCTCATTAGCCTCTCTCCTAAGGGACATTCTGGCTGTACTTCCTAGACACATTTGTTGGCTCTTATGGTTGTTGTTGTTGTTGTTATGTGCCTTTGAGTCGCTTGCGACTCATAGCAACCCTATGTAGAACAGCCCTAAACTCTGCTCGGTTCTGTGCCAATTGCACTGTCTCTGACACTCCCATCCTAATTATCCCAGCCACTGAGTCAATCCACCTCATAGAGGGCCTTCCTCTCCTGCGCTGTCCCTCCACCCTCCCAAGCATGATGTCCTTCTCCAAGGACCTGTCTCTCCTCACAACATGCCCAAAGTATGTTAGATGGAGCCTCAGAATCCTTGCCTCCAAGGAGCCACCCAGTTTAACCCTTTCCAGGACAAATCCATTTGTTTTCCTAGCAGTCCATGGTATTCTCAATACTCTTCTCCAGCACCACACCTCAAAGGCATCAATTCTCCTTCTATTCTCCTTGGTCATTGTCCAACTCTCTGATGCATAACAAGTGATTGCGAAGACTATGGCCTGTATCAGATGCACCTTAGTCTCCAGAGAGACACCATTGCTCTTCAGTACTTTGGAGAGGTCCCTAACAGCAGACTTTCCCATGGCAATGCACCTTTTAATTTCCTGGCTGCTGGTGCCAAGACTGTTGACTGTGGAGCCAAGCAAGCTAAAGCTGTGTACAATTTCAATCACCATCCATCCTGATGCTGCCAATTGGTCCAGTGGTGAGAATCTTTGTCTTCTTGACATTGAGCCTCAATCCATATTGTAGGCTGCAGTCCTTGACACTCAGCAGCAGGCGCTTCAGGTCTTCTTCATTTTCAGCAAGCAGGGTTGCTCTTATGGTAGTCCATGGTATTGTTTCTGTTATGTGTCGCCAAGTCAACTACAACTCATAGTGAACCTATGTACAATGACTCTGAACCCTGCCCTAGCCTGAGCAAATCTCACCAGCTCTGACACACTTGAACCTAATGCCACAGCCATTGTGTCCAGGGTATTTCTCTCCTTCACTAACTCTCTACCCTCCCAAGCATGATGTCCTTCTTCAAGGACTGGTCCCTCCTGGCAACATGTTCAAAGTATATGAGATGGAGCTTCTATATCCTTGCCTCCAGGGATCAACCTGTTTTCATTCTCTCCAGGACAGACCTGTTTGTGCTCTTGGAAGTCTGTGGTATATTTAGCACTTTTCACAAGCATCACAGGTCTTTTTTATGTCTTCCTTAGTCATTGTCCAGCTCTCTAATGCATAGCAAGCAACTGAGAAGGTCATGGTCTGTATCAGGTGCAGCTCAGTCTCTAGACTGACATCATTGCTCTTTTGCACTCTGGAGAGGTCCCTGAGAGCAGATTTTTCCCAGTGTAATTCATCTTTTGATTTCCTGGCCGCCAGTGCCAAGACTCTCACCAATTGGCGGCATCATGATAGATCATGAAGAGATTAGATTGTCGATTAGCTTCAGTTTGTTTGGCTCCACAATCAACACTTTTTTTTTAAATTTCCAATTTTTACTCTTAAAAATAGGAATAAAAATTGCAAAGGCAGATTTATAGTCACTTCTGAATGAGAGAGTCCTTTTGGAACATCACAAGAACGCATACTCAGATGGAAATATAGTTAAAGTGCAGTTGCTCTTCTGGTTGCATTCATTCCTGCATTTTCTCAATGAGTTCTTCCTTGTATTTGCCTTTCTCTTTTCCAACTTGCCGAGATTTGGCTTTACGTTCAAGAATTTTTTTCTGACCTCTATCCAATTTCAACCTTTTGATAAGCACCTGGCTTGGGTGAATGCCCACATGCACTATGGTACCATTAGCCTTCTCACGCTGCACTCCTTCGATGTAGATGACAGACTTCTTTCTGTACACCTGGACTACCCTACCAATTTGCTGACCTTTGTAATGTCCTCGCACCACCTGGACCTCGTCATCCTTGAGGATGGGCATGGAGCGCACGTTGTACTTCTGCCACAGCTCCTTGGACAGAGGGGAGGATATGCTCTTCCTGCACACTTGCGAGGGGGCATTGAAGTGGCATTTGCAGTTCTTGCTCCAGTCCGAGGTAACAAAACGGTTGAACTTCATGGTGACAGCCGTCGGGCAGCGTCAGGCTCTCCACATGCCCACAATCAACACTTTTAATACCGGCAGCCAGGAAATCAAAAGACAAATTGCATTGAGAAAATCTGTTGTCAGGGACCTCTGCCCCTGATCAGCCATGATCTTTGCAATTACTTGCTATGTATCAGAAACCTGGACAATCACTAAGGATGATAGAATAATAATTGATACCTTTGCGTTGTGGTGCTGGAGAAGAGTACTGGATATACCTTATGCTAAGAGAACAAACAGTTCTGTCCTGGGGAGGGTGAAACTAGGCTGCTCCTTGGAAGCAAGGATTCAGAAGCCCTGTCTGACATACTTTGGACATGTTGCAAGGAGTGACCAGTCCTTGGAGAGGGACAACATGCTTGGAAGGGTGGAGGAACAGCACAAGAGTGGAAGACACTGGATGACATAGATTGACTCAGTGATTGGGGTAATGGGAGTAGGTATGCCAGTGACAGCAGAATTAGATCAGAATAGAGCAGGGTTCAGAACTGTTGTACATAGGGTCGCTAAGAATTGGAGTTGACTCAATGGCACATAACAGCAAAGTGCCAGGACAGAGGAGTATAAAAAGATTGAGATGGATGTCATAAAAGCCTCTGAATATTGCACTAAAATGTAGACAAAGCAAAGGGAATAAATCAGGAAATCAAGAGCTGAACAGGAGATTTCAAAAGGAAGGTTGGGAAGACAAAGCAAAGTATGATGATGAAATGTGCTAAGAGCTGGAGTCAGAAAATCAAAAGGGATGGACTTGCTTGACATTTCTTAAGCTGAAGGAACTGAAGAAAAAAAATTCAAGCCTCAAGTTGCAATATTTAAGGATGCTGTGAGCAAAATATTGGATGATCCAGAAAGTATCAAAAGAAGATGGAGAACACAGAGTTACTTTATCAAAAAGAATAGCTTGACATAAGATTTTCATGAAACAACATATGAACAAGGGGCAATACTGATGGAGAAATTTCAAGCTGCTTTGAAGGAATTGGAAAAAAATCAAGGTTCCAGAAATTAATAGAATTGACATCTTTCAACAAACAGACGCTGCCCTAGAAGTGCTCACAAGGGTGCGTCAAATCTGGAGGACAACTATGTGGTAAACTGACTGAAAGAGAATTCTATTCCCATTCCAAAAAAAGGCGAATCAAGAAAGGTTCAACAAGCAATGCTGTGTCATCTGCATAATGCAGGTTGTTGATGAGTCTTCCTCCAATCCTGATGCCACATTCTTCTTCATAAACTTTAGGTTCTCAAATTATCTGTTGTGCACACAGATCGAAAAGGAATGGAGAAAGGATATATTCCTAATGTACTCCTTTTTTACTTTTAAATCATGCAGTGTTCCCTTGCTCTGTCAGGACAACAGCTTCCTGGTTTACATATGTTGTTTTTGTGTACCATCATGTCAGAAGTATGCCATAGCTGACCCTCCAGCAGCATTTTCAGAGGCAATTAATTGCACAGGAGGAAACTGCCCATCCTTCTCTCAGGGTGGTCTTGAACCATGTGGAATTCTCAGGGTGGTCTTGAACCATGTGGAATTCCAGTGCAGCTTCTTGCCACTAGACCACCAGAGCTCCCTATATATATAGGTTTAGTATTAGCACATCCATGTGTTCTGGGATTCTTATTCTTCTCAGCATCAGCCAATTTGTTGTGATCCATGGTATTTTCTATATTCCTCACCAATACCATAACATCAAAAGAAGCTTCTTGGTCTTCTTTATTCATTGTGCAGCTTTCAAATAAATATAAAACAACTGAAAACACCATGGTTTAGGTCTGGTTCTAAAAGTGACATCTTTGCTTTACAAAGCAAAGGTCATTTTTTCTTTCTTTTTTTTTTTAACACAGGTCTTCTGCAGATTTGCACAATGTAACAAATCATTTTACTTTTTGACTACTGCTTTCATAGAAACTGATGGTAGAGGCAAGTAAAAGGAGACCATTGACAACTTCAGTCTTTCCTCTGCCTATCACAATGTTGTCTATGGTCCAGCTATGAGGGGTTTTTGTTTTATGTTGGGATATAATTAACATTGAATTAATTTCTGCAACCAAGGTTGTGTCATCTGCTTAACATAGATTATTGGTTAGTCTCCCTCCACTCCTGATGCCAAATCACTCTTCATATAGTTAGCTTCTTTGATTGTGTGCCAGCACATAGATTAAATAGGTATGTTGTATTTATGTGCCAAGTCACCTGCTACTCATAGTGATCCTATGTTCAACAGCCCTAAACCCTGCTCTATCCTGTGCCAATCTCATTGTCTCTGACACCCACCCCCCATTGGGTCTTCCTCTCTTGTGTTGTCCCTCCACCTTCCCAAGCATGATGTCACTGTCCAAGGATTGGTCCCTCCTAGCAACATGTCCAAAGTATTTCAGATGAAGCTTTGAATCCTTGCCTCCAAGGAGCAGCCTGATTTCGCCTCTCTAGGTCTAGGTTGAACTTGTTTGTTCTCCTCACAGTCGATGGTATATTCAGTACCCTTCTCCAGCACCACAGCTCAAAGGCATCAATTCTCCTTCTATCATCCCTAGTCATTGTCCAGCTTTCTGATGCATAGCAAGTAATTGCAAAGACCATGGCCTGGATCAGGAGCACTTTAGTCTTCAGACTGACATCGTTGCTCATCAGTACTTTGAAAAGGTCTCTTACAGCAGACTTTCCCAATGTCATTTAATTTCCTGGCTGTTGGTACAGTGAAAAGATATAAACCTGACAGAAACCTCTCCTAATTATAAGCTACACAGTATTTTCTTGTTCTATTTTAACTCTCTCTTGGTCTATACACACATTACACATGCAGCATGATAAAGCCTTCTGGAATTTCCATTTTTTTCCCCAATATCATCCCTAATTTGTCCTGAATCACAAAGTTGAATGCTTCCACACAGTCAATATCACACAGATAAACATCTTTCTGGTACTCTCTGCTTTCAGGCAGGATCTGCCTCATGTCTCCTTCCACAGTATCCTCTTCTGAATCTGTCTAGAATTTCTGACATGACTTGGAATTATTTCATCAGTTCTCTTCTTTAAAGTCTATATCCTTCCTCATCAATCAAAGTGCCCAAAGTCAGTGTCTAAGAACACTTGCTATACCAGAATATGTATATCATCTATAATCAGCAATCCTGGCAGGAAAATAAGAACCTTTCTTAACAAAAAGCAGACTCAGAGAAATTAGATGGCTGGCTCTGAGCCAAACAGGCAGTATACTGCAGAATCCATATGCTAACCTATGTTTAATATATTCAAGTCCTACAGTTGAGGCAGTCCCTGCAATAAGAATGAAAGTTGTTCCTCATTGTGTCTTTAAGCCAAACATGTAGGCAAATTGGAACAGGTGCATATGCTTCTTATTTAGCCTTTGGGCTGCTGAAAGAAAGGTTGGCAGTTAGAATCCACCAGCTGTTCTGAGTGAGAAAGGTGAGGCATTTCACCATCAATATTTTCAACCACTAATATTTATAGTCTCAGAAACCATCTGACAGAGAGTCTCCATGAGTCAAAATCAACTCAACAGCATTGGATTTGGCTTTGTACAAGAGGAGCCCTTGGAAGCACTCTCATTAAAGCACTTGGCTGCCAACTTAAATGTGGTCAGTTCAAATTAACCAGGCACTCCATGGGAGAAACAGGAAACAATCTGCTTCCGTACAGATTTACAGCATTGGAAATCCTATAGGGAAATTCTACCCTATGCTGTAGGGTCATTATGAGTTGGAATCAATTCCAGGACAGAGAGTTTAATTTGAGTTTAGTGCTATGAATTGAGCCCTTTTCAATTATTTTAAAGTCTCATGTGTACAGAGGGAAGGTAACTGTGATGAATAATTTGTTGTTAGTAGGGGTTAGTTCAATCACTTTTTAGTGAGGGCACATTTAAATACCATTAAACTTAACCCAAGAGAATGTGAAAATTATCAAACAATAGATAAATATCACCTGCAAGCAAAATACTGCTCAAGGTCTTCAAAACAGCAAGAACAGTACATAGACAGAGAATTGCCAAAAGTTCAGCTAAATTTAGAAGAGGCCATGCACCAAGGATGCGCTCACCAGTCTATGCCAGGCAATTTGGAGGACTACTGTCTGGCTAACAGACTGGAAGAGGTCCATATTTGTTCCTATTCCCAAGAAAGGTGATCCAAAAGAATGTGGAAACTATAAAACATTAATATCACATGCAAGCAAAATACTGAAGATCATAAAAAAATGGCTAGAATACTATGTAGGTAGGGAATTGACAGAAGTTCAAGCAGGCTTTAGATGAGGCCGTGGCACCAGGAATATCATTGCTGATGTCATATGGATCCTGGCTGAAAGTAAAGAATACCAGAAGAATGTCTATTTATGCTTTATTAACTATGCAAAGGCTGTGTAGATCATAACAAGTCATGACTAACATTGAGAGGAATGGGAATCCCAGCACACTAAATTGTGGTCATATGAATCCTAGACCTAGACCAAGAGGCTGTTGTGTGAACAGAGCAAGGGAACACTACATGACTTAAAATAAAGAAGGGAATGCTTCAGGGTTGTATTCTCTCTGTGTGTCTAGTCAATCAATATGCTAAGCAATTATTCAAGAAGCTAGACTCTATAAAGAATGTATCATAAAGATTGGAGGAAGACTCATCAACAACCTGTGTTATGCAGATGACACAAATTTGCTTGCTGAAAGTGAGGAAGACTTGAATCACTTCTTGCAGAATATCAAAGACTACAGCCTTCCGTATGGTTGCATCTCAATGGCAAGAAAACAAAAAATTTTACCACTAGACCAAAAGAAAACATCATGATAGATGGAGAAAATATTGAAACTATCAACAACTTAATCTTACTTGGACTCTCAAACAACACCGTAGGTACCAGCAGTCAGGAAATCAGGAGACATATTTTATGAGAGAGTCTGCAGCTAGGGACTTCTCCAAAATATTGAGGACTAATGATGTCAGTTTGAGGACTAAGTTGCACCTGATTTGCACATGGTTTAAAGTTAAGAAAGGTATATGTTAGGGTTGTATCTCCTCTTCTATTCAGTCTATATGCTGAGCAAATTATTCAAGAAGCTGGACTCTTTGAAGACAAACAGGGCATCAGGGTCAAAGGAAGACTCATCAACCTGTGTTATGAAGATGACACAGCCTTGCTTGCTGAAAGTGAGGAAGACTTGAAGCACTTGTTTCAGAAGTGCAAAGAATACAGCCTTCACTATGAACTGCATCTCAACATCAAGAAAAGAAAAATTCTCACCTCTGGACTGATAGGCAACATCATGATAGATGGATAAAAGATTAAAACTTTCTACGACTTCATCTTACTTAGATCCACAATCAGCACCCTTGGCACCAGCACTCAGGAGATCAGAAGTTTTGCACTGGGAGTCTGCAGTCAGGGAGCTCTCCAAATCACTGAGGAGCACTGATGTCAGTTTGATAACTAAGGTGAACTTACTTTAAGCCATGGTATTTTCAGTCACTTGCTCTGCATCTGAGAACTGGATAGTAAATAAGGATGAAAGAAGAAGAATTGATGCCTTTGAGCTATGTTGGAGAAGAGCATTGAATATTCCAAAGACTGCCAAAAGAACAAAAAATAAGTCTTGGAGAAAGTACAGCCAGAGTGCTCCTTGGAGGCAAAGGTGGTAAGCTTTGTCTCACCTACTTTGAGCATGTTGCAAAGATAGGCTATTCCTTTGAGAGGGACATCATGCCTGGAAAGGTGGAAGGTCATTGAAAAAGAGGAAGACTACCTGATTGACTGACAGAGTAACAGCGTAACTGGTTCAAATATGCCAGAGATTGTGAGGCTGGCTCAGGATAGGACAGAGTTCATTTTAGTTGTCCATAGGGTCACTAAATGTCCTACTTAACACCTAACAACAACAACATGTGTTATCCAGAAATTTGTAATCTGGGAATTTACTGCAACAGTATTAGAAATAGTTAAAATTGACATCTGCTATGTGTCAGGTTTTTCAGCCAACAATCATAATAACCTTAGAGGGAAATACTAATACTATCTTTATTTGAGAGATGAGAACATGACGTTCAGAGAGACCAAGTAATTTGCCCAATGTCACACTGTAAGACAGTATTAGAATTTTAACTCAAGTAACCTGATTCCAAGGGTTTTCCAAACAATTTCTTTGAGGTTCTTTATCCCCTTTGGTCTGTTAATATGGTCTTGCTACGTTTGAACTAAAGATAGAATGTGACTCTCTGATCCCAAGAAAGAACTGGCAACCAGGTATCGTTATTATGTACCATCAAGTTGAAGCCAACTCATAGCAAACCCTTCAGCTGGTTTTCAGCTCTGTTGCCCTAGTGGTAAGAAGCTCTGCTGCAATCCTGAAGGCAGGCGGTTCTAATCCACCAGCAGTTCCATGGGAGAAGGATAGGCAATCTCCTCCTGTGTGATTAACTGCCTCTGAAAACACACTGGAGGGTCAGCTATGCATTGGTTCCAAGAACAACAAATTGCATAGGAGGGGGTTGCCCATCTTTCTTTCATGGAGCAGATGGTAGATTCAAACTGAGGGCCTTTTGATTGGCAGTGAAACTCCTTACCACTAAGACACCAGAGCTCCCTAACTGAATATTTGGAACCTAAAGAATCAAACTCTTTCACTTCAAGAGATACTGAATGGTAGATTAGCAATTCTTGTAGCTATAAGGTTGAAAGACTAACTGTTTTTAGGGGGTTGTCACGAAGAGACAAGAAGTGAGTCATTAAAAGCATTGATTCCAGAGTCTGTTGCTCAAAACACTTACTAAAGGGGAGCTTCTAAAGGGACCACATCAGGAAATTTGAGACTCAACGGGTTAATTATTTTCAGACAGAAAACTGCACTGACTGCCCAGACAGATCTGGGAAGGGAGAAACCCAAACAGACAGTTACAGTTCAGCTGAAACAGAGCTAATCGTTAATCTTTTATGGATATGTGTAATACATTAACTATTATAGCCTGTCCCCTCAAGGCACCACAACACCTGGTCAACCAGAGGCTCAGCCTGAGTTAGCTGAGTTAAGTGGAAAGGAAGAAGTAAACAGACCAATTATTCTCCTAAGAAAGACTTTCTTAAATCTCTGCCTTGAGATTAAAAGGATTAATGGCTGTCATACAGGGTAAATGGCTGTCATACAGGGGGTGGGGTAGGAAGATGAACCCTTGAGTCAGCAGCCAAAGAAGAGCCTAGGCACAAAATGACCTGAGATGTTTTACCTGTCTTTCAGCAAATCAAATTCCCTGAGGGCAAGAATTGAATCATTTGTTGTTTGTCATTAGGTGCTTGCTGTTGGTGGTTACTATTAATAATGATGATGTTGTTACTACAATAAGGAAAAAAATAAAGGTGCAGAATTACTAAGGCTATGTGTCTCTATGAATTATAAAATAATAAGATTCAACTGCTGTATTTCCTTACCTCTGTGATGTACTGTGTCCACATTTATCAGGCTTTGTCTTATCAAAACATGTGTACACGTTTCTCAATTATTTGAGACTTTATTATTAAATAACTCTATTGTGCATGTAGGTTTTTGTTTACGCAGATGTAAAATTTGTCAATGAGTATTGCCAGGGCTTGTAAAACATGATGGATAGCATTGTCTTTATTGAATGATACACTTGAAAAATGTTGAATTGGTAAAAATCATATTTGATTTTTACAATAAAAATAATTATCTTTAAAAATGCTATGACTTAAAGTCAGCAGTGTCTAAGAATTGAGAAAACAGTTCAACCTCCGATTTCAGGCAATAATTCTTCCAATCAGTTTCTGCTTTTAATATTTCCTTGTCCAGACAGTAAATAGTCATTTCATTACCAGACATCACAGTTGTAATCAGTTCTTCCTTATATGAAACTAAAGTCTGTGTCCGTGCAATTTCCACCCAACAATTCTAGTCTTATTTCTTGGAATTACACAAAATGCTATGATTTCCCCCCCCCCCCCTTGAAGGAAGAGTGGCTTAGAAGAAGGAACAGAGGTTCTGGTGGCATACAGATCTGAGTTTCAATCTTGACTCTGACATTTATTAGCAAGCTACTTCACTGAGCCTGTTTAATCTGTTAAGTGGGCTAAACATTGTTGTAAGTTTTGTTGTTGTTAGGTGACATCAAGTTAACTAGGACTGACAGCAACCATAGAAAACAACAGGTAGAAATATTTCCCTATTCTGCACCATCTTCACAATCATTGCCACACTCAAGTCCATTGTTACAGTCACTTTGTCAATCCACCTTATTGAGGGTCTTCTGCTCTTTTTCTGACCCTCCACTTTTCCCAGCATGATGCCTCTTTCTGAGGACTGGCTTCTCTTGATAACATGCCCAAAGAATGTGAGATGAAGTTTCACCATCATTGCCTCTAGGGAAGATCTTGCTTGCACTTCTTCCAAGACAGATTTGATTGTTTTTTAGGCAGTCCACGGGATATTCAGCAGGCTTCCAAAAGAATAATGGATGCCTTTGAATTGCGGTGCTGGAGAAGAGTATTGAGGGTACCACAGACTGCTAGGAAAACAAACAGGTTCATCCTATTGTTGTTGTTGTTATGTGCTGTTGAGTCGCTTGCGACTCATAGCGACCCTATGTACAACAGCCCTAACTAAACTCTGCTCTGTCCTATGCCAATCGCACTGTCTCTGACACTCCCATCCTGATTATCCCAGTCACTGAATCAATCCACCTCATGGAGGGCCTTCCCCTCCTGCGCCGTCCCTCCACTCTCCCAAGCATGATGTCCTTCTCCAAGGACCGGTCTCTCCTCACAACATGTCCAAAGGATGTTAGACGGAGCCTCAGAATCCTTGCCTCCAAGGAGCCACCCAGTTTAACCCTTTCCAGGACAAATCTGTTTGTTTCCCTAGCAGTCCATGGTATTCTCAATACTCTTCTCCAGCACCACAGCTCAAAGGCATCAATTCTCCTTCTATCCTCCTTGGTCATTGTCCAACTCTCTGATGCATAACAAGTGATTGCGAAGACCATGGCCTGTATCAGACGCACCTTAGTCTCCAGAGAGGCACCATTGCTCTTCAGTACTTTGGAGAGGTCCCTAACAGCAGACTTTCCCATGGCAATGCGCCTTTTAATTTCCTGGCTGCTGGTGCCAAGACTGTTGACTATGGAGCCAAGCAAACTAAAGCTGTGTACAATCTCAATCTCTTCACCACCCATCCTGATGCTGCCAATTGGTCCAGTGGTGAGAATGTTTGTCTTCTTGACATTGAGCCTCAATCCATATTGTAGGCTGCAGTCCTTGACCCTCTGCAGCAGGTGCTTCAGGTCCTCTTCAGTTTCAGCAAGCAGGGTTGTATCATCTGCATAACGCAGATTGTTGATAAATCGTCCACCAATCTTGATCCCACATATCTCCTCATAGAGCCCAGCCTCCCGGATAATCTGTTCTGCATATAGGTTGAAAAGGTATGGACATAGGATGCATCCCTGGCGTACACCATTCCCAATTTTGAACCATGCAGTGTTCCCTTGCTCTGTTCTGACGACTACCTCCTGGTCCAAGTATAGGTTTTGCATTAGCATGATCAAGTGTTCTGGGATTCCCATTCTTCTCAGAGTCAGCCACAGTTTGTTATGATCCACACAGTCAAATGCCTTTGCATAGTCAAAGAAACACAGACATTTCTCTGGTATTCCCTGCTTTCAGCTAAGATCTATCTAACATCAGCTACAATACCCCTAGTACCACGACCCCTTCTAAACCCAGCCTGGACTTCTGGCAGTTCTCTGTTGATGTGCTGTTTCAGTCATTTTTGGATGATCTTCACTAAAATCTTGCTTGCATGTGAAATCAGTGAGATTGTTCTGTAGTTTCCACATTCTGTTGGGTGACCTTTCTTTGGGATAGGTTCATCCTAGAGAGGGTGAAACCAGGCTGCTCCCTGGAGGCAAGGATTCTGAAGCTTCATCTGACATACTTTGGGCATGTTGCAAGGAGAGACCAGTCCTTGGAGGAAGACGTCATGCGTGGGAGGGTGGAGGGGCAGCACAAGAGAGGAAGACCCTTGATGAGATGGTTTGACTCAGTGACTGGGGTAATCAGGATAGGTGTGTCAGAGATGATAAGGCCTCGGCTCAGCATAGAGCAGGGATCAGAGCTATTGTACATAGGGTTGCTATGAGTCTCAAGTAACTTGCTGGCATTTAACAACAAACAACTCCAACATTACAATTCAAAAGCAGGGATTTTTCTTTGCTCTTTCCTATTCATTGTCCAACTTTCAGAAGCACAGGAAGTAACCGAAACTACCATGACTTGGATCAAGAGCACCTCAATCTTTAAAATGATAGGTCTTGCTCTCTAGCACTATGAAGAGGTTTTTAACAGCAGATTTTCCCAATGCAACACATCTTGATTTCTAGACTGCTGTCACCATGAGTTTTGATAGTGGATCCATGTAAAATGAAATCATTAACTTCAATCTTTACCTATCATGATATTGCCTATTAGTGCAGTGGAAAGGATTTTTACATTCTTGATGTTTAGATATAACCCACACTGAAGGGTATAGCTTTTGATCTTTTGTAGTAAGCACTTCAAGTTGTCTTCACTTTCTGGAAGCAAAGTTGTGTCATCTGTGTAACTCAGGTTGCTGACAAGTCTTCTTCCAATCCTGAAGCCACATTCTTCTCCATATACCCAGCTTCTGGAATGATTTGTTCAGGATATAGATTGAATAAGTATGGGGGCGGGGGTGGGAAATACAACTCTGACATATATGTTTCCTAATTTTAAACCATGCATTGTTACCTTGTTCTGTTCAGACAATTGCTTTTTGGTCTAACTTTTGCATGAGCACAATTAAGTGTTCTGGGATTCCCATTCTTCTCAATGTTATCCATAATTTGTTATGATCCACCAGTCAAAATGTTAAAACACAAGTAAACAACTCTCTGGTATTCTTCCCAGCCAAGATCCATCTTACATCAACAATGATACCCCTGGTGTTACAGCCTCTCCTGGACTCAGCTTGAAGTTTTACTATTTCCTATTAATTCCAGTCAATTTAAAAATAATCTTCACCAAGATTATATTAGCATGTGATACTAATTATATTGTTCAAGAATTTCCATTCCGCAGGGTCATTCTTTTTTTGAATGAAAACCTATCACTGCACACCTACAATAGACAATATGTGACAGGCACTGCTGAAGGCCTAAAAGGTGAAATAGTTTGCCTTGAGCCACAGAAGCAGTGGCCAGGACGCAAAGCCAAATTTAGATCTTGCAGAAGTGTTATCCAACAGAAATACAATAAGAGCCATGTATGTAAATCTAAATGTTCTGCTACCTCCATTAAGAGGCCTGATGGCATAGCAGGTTAACTGTTGAGCTGCTAACTGAAAGGTGGGTGATTCAAACCCATCAGTTGCTCTCCACAGGAGTAACACAAGGCAATCTCTATCTCCTGTTCAGATCTATAGGAAGCCCACTGGGCAGTTTGTCATTATGAGTCAGAATTCATGGCAAGAAGTTTGACTTTTTGTTTTCTGGGGTTTTTTCAGGAGCCACAAAGACCTCCCTGAGTGGTATAGTTAACACACATAGTTGTTGTTGTTGTTGTTGTTATGTGCCGTTGAATCGTTTGCGACTCATAGTGACCCTATGTACAACAGCCCTAAGCCCTGCTCTATCCTGTGCCAGTTGCATGGTCTCCGGTACACCCATACCGATTACCCCAATCACTGAATCAATCCACCTTATAGAGGGTCTTCCCCTTCTGCGCCGTCCCTCCACCCTCCCAAGCATGATGTCCCTCTCCAAGAACCTCTCCCTCCTTACAACATGTCCAAAGTATGTCAGATGAAGCCTCAGAATCCTTGCCTCCATGGAGCAGCCTAGTTTAACCCTTTCCAGGACAAATCTGTTTGTTTTCTTGGCAGTCCAGGGTACATTCAATACTCTTCT
>NW_006399778.1:437116-439280 GCF_000299155.1 Elephantulus edwardii | reverse complement strand
GGGATAATTGGGATGGGAGTGTCAGAGACAGTGCGATTGGCACAGGACAGAGTGGAGTTTAGGGCTGTTGTACATAGGGTCGCTATGAGTCGCAAGCCACTCTACGGCACATTACAACAACGAAGTTACTTTGTACTGATTGCTCTTCATTTTTAATTTCTAAAAGCTTCTTTATAATTTGGCTTTATTTAATGCAGTTTTAAAATTTTCAAGTAGTTCTTGGTGGGATAAATATTGATCATTTTAGTGTTTATAATAGAATTATCACTGTTTTAGTTTTGGAGCAGGAGTGGTATCCACGTCTTAAACAACGTACTTCTGGACACTTTTTTTTTATTGTATTATATTTACATGTACCATCAAATCAGATCTGACTGGTACAGGAGGAGATTGCCCCCTCCTTCTCTAGCAAACCATCTGGTAGATTTGAACCGCGTACCTCTGGGATTGCAATGCAGCGTCTTGTCACTAGGCCACCAGAGCTCCCTGGACACTCTTAAGAACTTTGATAAATGACAATAGTTAAAGAAAGGCTTCAAGCCTTTTGTTCATAGAGTCACTATGAATCGTGCTTGACGACAAAGTTTATTTTCTAAAAATTTTAGACTACAATTTTTAAAATTCTAGAACTTCTGTTTCTTTATTATCCCAATTGAGATGCAATAAACAAATATCTTTGCATCTGTATACCATTCAAGGATTAATCTGAGTACAATAGCTTTGTTTGTGTTTGAAATATAAGTAATAGAAATTATAAATTACATTAAAATTACAAAATAACATTAAACCATAAAGATAGCATTATCTAGCCTAATGATAAATCTGAAAAGGAGATCGTCTCTAGTTTGGATTGTTTCATTGCTTTGAGATCCTTTTCTTGTCTTTCTACCATGTGTTTACAAGAGAGTTTTGTTTTCCCCTCTGGTTGCAGAAGTTCTTTCTTTCATAACATATTCAGAAGTTCAGGCAAAACCCATTTCTTTTGTAGTCTTCCCATTATTCTTGCACTCTACAGTTCTCATTCACTCTTGTCTTATTAATACACTCTGATATGCTCAGTGTCTGTCCAAGATGCCTGTCTTGTAAAATGCGTAGTTATGTGTTGTTATGTGCCATCAAATCACAACCAAATCATAGATGATCCTCCAATGGGTTTTCAAGGGAGTAAATCACACAAGAGGAGATTTCCCATCTTTCTCCCACAGAATTGCTAGTGCATTAGAACTGTGGGCCTTTGGTTGACTGTGCAGCTCCTTACCAACTAGGCCACCAGAACTCCAGTTATATGAGTATATTCAATCAACATAAATCATAGTGCTTTGGGTGCATTCCAACTCATAGTGACCCTGAACTGTCCAGTAAACTATCCAGTCCTGCTCCATCTTTACAATCATTGCTGAGTTTGAGCCCATGGTTACGTCTACTGTGTCAGCTTGTCTCATTGAGGATCTTCCTCTTTTTAACTGACCCCCAATCAGGTACGATGTCCTTCTCTAGACTGTTTCCCTTGATAACATGTCTAAAGTATATGAAGTGAAGTCTCACCATCCTGATTTCCTGAGGAGTATTCTGGCTATACTTCTTACCAGATAGATTTTTTTTTCCTGGCAATCCATGCTATATTCAGTATTCTTCACAAACATAATAATTCACGGCACCAGTGCTTCTTGAATCTCCCTTATTCATTGTCTAATTTTCCCATACATATGATGCCGTTGAAAATACTATGGTGCACTTTAGTCCTCAAAATGACAGCATTGCTTTTTAGCACTTTAAAGAGATTTTTTTTATTGGGGAAAAAACATATTGGGGGTACAAGGAGGTGAGGGTTGGGGGCAGAAGGGTGAGGATGGGCAAGGATGCAGTTGCAGAGCTGCAGAAATTGGTTGGTGGGGGGAGCAGGTGAAGGAAATGAAAAAGATCCAGTGGGGACCAGATGCTACAGGAAAATGACAGGCATTTTCCAATGGTAATTAAATCAACTGTCTTATTGATTTGGGAACTGGATGCCGACTCTCTGGCTTTCATGCTAAACAGGGGCGTTGATGTGAAGGGGGAAAGGGAAGACACTTTATCACCTTACTGGTGATCTTGGATTAAAGCTGCTTGCCTTCTTGTTCTGTTAGAAGATATTTTCCTGTCATTTGCTCCCCTCTGGACTGCA
>NW_006399778.1:436429-437016 GCF_000299155.1 Elephantulus edwardii | reverse complement strand
AACAAGGAACTCATGCAATATTATTCAAAATGGGTGAGCCTGGAGGACATTATGCTGAGTGAAATATCTCAGCACAAAAGGACAAATATTGCATGGTGCCACTGCTGTAAAATGGGACTGATATCAGGGTTGCGGTAAGACTGAGAAAAACTAGATAAATTGTGTATACTGCACTGAAACAGATGAGGGAGAGAATAATTTAAAAGTCATGTATGATAGGGTATTATGGTATCACAAGAGTCCACAATTAAAAAAAAAAAGAGTCCACAATTAAGGTTGCATAGTGGAATGTACTTGGGGCGTTGGGAAGGGTGGTGGGGGGGATTGTGTACCAGGGAGGGAGTGTTTTGTTTACTTTTCAAAGAAAGGATAGAAGGGGGGGTTGGGCGGGGAGAGAAGTGCAGCAATGAATGAATGGAAATCCAAAATCTCTGTAAATGTTCATTAAAATTATTTTAAAAATTTAAGGAAAAGGGTGAACTAGAAGACCCGGGGAGTGCCGACAAGATGGCGGACGGGGAGCTGAACGTGGATAGTCCCATCACCCGATTGCTGGAGGAACTCTACTATGCTTAGTGGTAAAAAGA
>NW_006399778.1:431744-435939 GCF_000299155.1 Elephantulus edwardii | reverse complement strand
GATAGGGAATGGCAAGGGACACACTGACAAGGGAGATTGATCAGAACTGGCTTTGGCGGGCACTGTGGCAATTGGACAATTAAAACAGACATGGGAGGGGAGGGAGGAACGGACTGGGGAGGAGGGTGGAGAAAGCGGTGCAACAATGAATCAATGAAAACCCAAAAATCTCTGTAAATGTTCATTAAAACTAATTAAAAAAAGACCAAAAAATTATTTAAAAAATTTTAAAAAACCCTCAAAACAAACAAAAATAAAACCCCAAAGATTCTCACCACTGGGCTGATTGGCTGCATCATGACAGATGATGAAGAGACACAGATTATTAACAGCTTTAGTTTGCTTGGCTCCACAATCAACACTCTTGGCACCAGCAGCCAGGAAGTTAAAAAACTTATTGCATTGGGAAAGTCTGCTGTCAGAGATCTCTCCAAAATACTGAAGAGCAACGATGTCAGTCTGGAGACTAAGGTTCACCTGATACAGGCCATGGTCTTTGCAATCACTTGCTATTATTCATCAGAGAACTTGACAATGACTAGGGATGACAGAAGGAGAATTAATGCCTTTGAGCTGCGGTGTTGGAAAAGAGTATTGAATATACCATGGACTGCCAAGAGAACAAACAGGTTCATCCGGAGAGGGTGAAACCAGGCTGCTCCTTGGAGGTAAGGATTCTGAAGCTTTGTCTGAAATTGGACATGCTGTAAGGAGGGACCGGTCCTTGGAGAGGGACGTCGTGCTTGGGAGGGTGGAGGGGCAGTGCAGAAGAGGAAGACCCTCGATGAGATGGATTGATTCAGTGACTGGGGTAATGAGGGCAGATGTGTCTGAGACCGTGAGACTGGCACAGGATAGGGCAGAGTTTAGGGCTGTTGTACATAGTAGGGTCACTATGAGTCGCAGTCGACTCGACGGCACACAACAACAAAAGTTGTGGTGTTGGTGAAAGTTATTGAGTGCCAAAATAACAAATCTATCTTGAAGGAAGTGCAGTCAAAGTGCTCTGGAGAGGCAAGGATGATGGAGCTTCTTCTCACTTTGGGCATGTTCTCAGGAAGAACCAATCTTCCAGAGATGTCTTGTTGGGAAATTTGAATAATATGGATTGACACATGGGGCGTGCCTTCAGCATGACAGAGTTCTTGCGGATGGTGCAGCATATGGCCAAGGGTTATTATGTGTCATAGTCGATTCAAGGGTCCCTAACAACAGTTCCAGGCCTGTTCGCACTTAATGTGGTTCACATATAAGCAGTGTTTAAAAAAAATACTTTTAAAAGTTACTTACCTTCCTAAACTTTTAAATTGAGATACACTGTAAAGAGGGGCTATGGAAGCGTAGTCCCTAGAGCTGTGCGCATTTCTTCGTGGATGAAATCCACCAGCCACAGCCAAGAAAACAGATCGCCAGATAGATTCCGTTTTGGAAGACTCACTGGAAGGTCAACTTGGAGTCGTTACCGACTCGACAGGAATGGGACAGATACTCTGTAAAGTGAACCAAGCGTATTATTGAGCGCATTAGTTATGCAGAACATCACACTTCTTCCCTTTTCTTTGTTTTATAACTTTCCCCCTTTCTTTCTATAACTCTGCTACTTTCTCCCCACAAGGCGCTACTTGCTCTGAGTACAAAGTTCTGGCATAAGGGGAACTCTGGTGGCCTAGTGGCAAGGAACTGCAACTACAATCCCAAAGGCGCATGGTTCAAATCCACCAGATACTCTGCCGGGGAAGGAGGGACAATCTCCTCCTGTACCAGTCAGATCTGATTTGACGGTACACTCACACAAAAATTAAAAAAAAAAAAAAATTTTTTTAAAAAAAGTTCTGGCATAGTAGTCTTTATTCAGTCCTATTAGTTCCTAAAGATACGAAAACATCTTCAGCCCGCCGAACTTGGAAAAGTAAATGATTTCCTAGAGGACCTACTATGACGCCAAGGTCGCTGCCAGCCCTCGTCGCATGCGCGTAGGAAGCCCGCCATCTTCCCGCAGCCGCACAGCGTTTGCGCATGTCCATAGGCGTGCCTGGCCGCAGAGACAACTATTTTGTGACTTCTCGGCACCCGTCCCCGCGGAGTGGTGCTGTCGCGCGGCGTTTGCTGAACCGCTGGAAGTGGGAAAAGGAGACGATAGGTAGTTTCTTCCTATCTGTGAGCTTACAGAACTTGCTTAGTTTTAGTATTGGGGTCTAAGTGAAGCTAAATTTTAGAGACACTGATAACTTACAGGTTTACAAAAAGTCCTTGCAGAATCCCGTTCTTAGTGGAAGTGTCTACGTAAGTTGGATGCCAGTTTAGAAATATCGAAACCATAGTCTTAAAACGTTTTCCTATTCCACTGGTTTCTCTTTTAAAAGGTGATTTTATCGTTCAGAGAGACAAGGCCTAGTCTAATCCAGGCTTTGCCACGTACATGCTGGATGTCCCTTTCACTGCTGAAAGTGAAATAAAGACAAGGACTTCTAAGTCACTTTGCAGTTCCACTTACGTCGCTTGAACCAAAAAGAATTGGGAATTAGCTATGATGGTCCAACTTTATTTTTTGTTTCACTTTGGTTTTCTTTTTTTGGTTGTTGTTAGGTAGTCCCCTTGTAAAAAATGAACTTCCTAAAATGAGAAGTTGAATGACTTTCAAAATTGTGCAGCTAACTTTTGAAGAATTGATAAGTTGACATTTGAGCAAAATGTTACGACTTCATGTTTTTCGTTTGTATATTTCTATGTCTTCAATTACTGAAGTAGTCTTGGCCGTTTAGCAGTTACTAAAAAAAAAAAAAAAAAGAATGACTGAAACCTTTTGATGTCCAACCAAGCCCTCCCCACCTCTCTGATGTTTAACATGTCTAACTCTTTTCCAGGTATATTCCGTCCCTTGTCTGATTGGGAGCTCTGAATCCATTTCTATTATCTCCAGCTCAATCAGACAGACACTATGGAGGCCCCTCCAGTCACCATGATGCCTGTCACTGGGGGCACCATCAACATGATGGAGTACCTGCTTCAAGGTAACTGAACGAGGGAATGTGAATTGCCTGCAATTTGTTATTCTGTGCAGCTTCACGCACATAAAGTGAGCCTATGCAGTTTCTGACACTCATTGGAAATAGTTCTTGCCCCAACACTTTATGGAATGCTTTGGACATTCAGTATCTTAGTTATCTATTGCGGCCATCAGAAATACCAAACATGGGTTGTTTTAAAGAACAGAAGTTTGTTTTCTCAGAGGTCTGGAAGCTAAAAGTCCCAATCAAGACTAATTTGATTCCTTAGCAAGCCCCTCTCGATATCTTTTATCAGCCTGTCAGCCTTAAAATTCCTTTGTTAAGGGAGCTCTAGTGCCCGAGTGGCAAGAAGCTGTGCTGCAGTCCTGAAGGCGTGCAGTTCGAATCCACCAGATGCTTTACAGGAGAAGGAGAGCAATCGCCTCTTGTGCCAGTTGGTACACACACAAAAAAAAAAAATAGAAAGAAAAAATCCCTTTGTTATAGGCTAGTCTTCACTTGTAATTTGTCTTTTCTCCCTTTGTGTACCTCTATGTCCATTATATTATTTGTATAACTTAGAAGATAATGGGTTTAAGATTCATTCCACTCTGATTTGATTTCATGAACATATTTCCAAATGTTGTTATGTACCATCAAGTCAAAACAAACTCATAGCTGGCCCTCCAGTAGGTTTTCAGAGGCTGTAAATCGTGCAAGAGGAGACTACCCATCTTTCTTCAGCAGAGCAGCTGGTGGATTTGAACTGCTTGCTTTTGGATTGGCAGAACAACGCATTACCACTAGATTACAGGGGTCACAATTATAAGATTAGGATTTCAACACACATTTTGGAAAACTGTTTAATCAACAACACGCAGAAAACTTGGAAATATTTTATAGTGAATGTGCATATAACTGCCATCTAGATGCTACAACTTTATTTTACTAGTTTTATTATGTGTCTATAAAGTTTTTTCTGATGCATTCTAATATTCATTGAAGCTTCCACCTGCTGCTTTTTAATAATTTAATTGGTAACATTAGAAATTGTTAAGAAAGAAATGGAACGCATAAATATTGGCATACTAAGCATTGGAGAGATGAGATGGACTGGCATGGGGCATTTCGAGTCAGATGATCATATGATATTCTGGAGACAAAAAGGTGAGGTAAAATGGAGTTGCTTTCATAGTCAAAAAAGAAAT
>NW_006399778.1:421843-428041 GCF_000299155.1 Elephantulus edwardii | reverse complement strand
TTGTACTCGGGATGGGTGTGTCAGAGGCAATGAGATTGGCACAGGATAGAGCACGGTTTAGGGCTGTTGTACATAGGGTCGCTATGAGTCGCAAACGACTTGACGGCACATAACAACAACAACAACAACAATATTTGTTAGATTCTTCTTTCAGGTATTCCTTGTTTTATTTTGCTTCACAGATACTACCTTTTTTGTAGATTCAAAGTTTGCAGCAAACCTCTTGAACAAGTCTGTCAGTGTCATTTTCCCAATAGCATATGCTCACTCTGTATCTCGGTGTCATATTTTGGTAATTCTCACAATACTTCAAACATTTTCATAATGCTGTTGCACACTTCATAATAGACTACTGTAAACACTTGTGCTCAAATGTTTTCAGAACAAATTCAGAGGTTTTCACAAATGTATCCACTTAAGTAATAAAGCCTTTTCTCAAGAAAGAACATTGTCATTAACAAAGTTGATGCCCCTTTATGACTTTCCTGCCTGAACTGCCTTAACTTATTCCTTTTTGTAGTAACTACTGTTCTGGTTTTTCCCCCATTCTAAAATTTTATATAAATGGCACTATATGAATGTATTCTTGCATGAAGTTTCTTTCAGTCAGCATGATGTTTTTGAGAGTTACTCACTGTGAACACACCAGACCTTTTTCTGCCTTAATGTCTGTGAAAGAACTTGATGATCCCATCACTCCGAAACACTGATTTTCATCTTTTTGGTCTCAGTTGCTATCCCTTAGAAGTCTGGGGGATTTTCTTTGATCATTCCACCTCTCGAAGAGATCCTATCTCTACCTCACCCTTCTAACAGTTGTTCTCTGTGCTGTCTCCCTTTTATTTTCTTGGTTTTGTTTCTTGCATGAAACCAATCTTCAGGAGGGAAGGAACTTTTAACTGCCAAACAAAGTACCTGAACAAAGTATATGTTTAGTGGACCAGCATTTATTAAACACTTAACGTGTTTGAGAAATGAACAAACACATGTCTTACATTGCCATATATGTGAGCTGTCATTCCTTGCTCCCAACATCTCTGTCCTATGATTACTTGGATTACTTGGGCAGGTGCTTTTCTTAACATACTACTATTTCAAAATATTCAGTCTTTTGCATCCATTATCAGTTTTTTTTAGGTCCTAGAGTCATGTGAACAATTTACACTCCACTACCTAAAGTGGTTTGCCAGTGGTGCTATGGACAAAAGACCTGATGATATATAGTTCCATAAAACTGCAGCCATTAAAAAAAACAAAAAAAACTGCAGCCATTGAAAACCCTATTGAATATCATGCTAACCTGAAATATGTGGGAGTTGGAATTGATTCAGTGGCAATGGGTTATTGAATTTTGCCATAGTTATAATAAGTTGTAAATACTCATTATTAAAGATTAGCAAATATTTTCATGTTTTTTCAGCATTAAAATATCAACAGTAAGAGAAAAATTACTAAAAAAATGTAATTGATATTTCAAAAGATGACTCACAATTTTAGGTGATAATCTTCTTTTATTTAAGGTAATCATAAAAGGCCTCTCCAATTGGAAACCTTATTTACTGTTGGTGGGAGTGTAAAATGGTGCAACTAGTAAGGAAGGTGGTTTGGCGCTTTGTCAGAAAGTTGGAATATACCCTAAAGAAACCCATAACCACCATCCAAACAGATATATGCACACCCATGTTTATTGCTGTGTTATGCACAGTAGCAAAGAGATGGAAGCAACCCAAGTGAGCATAAACAAATGAATGGATAGGAAATCTATGGTATATTCATATAATGAAATACTATGCAGCCCTGAAAACAATGAACTCATAAAACATGGGGGACACTGGAGAACATCATGCTGAGTGAAATATCTAAGTCACAAAAGGGCAAATACTACATAGCACTACTGTTATAAAGCAGGACTGACATGGGGGGTTGGGAGGAGACTAGGATAACAGTGGATAGATAATGAACATTGCATTGGAACAGAGGAAGAAATGTTTAAAAGGCTAGTATGGTTAGGTATTATATGTATGACTACAGCCCAGAATAGGAGGCTTATCATTGCAAAGAGAACTTGGGGTTGAGGGTAATTGTGCAACAGTGAATGAATATTAAAAAAGAAAAAGTGAACTGGGAGAGGAGGAAAAGAGAGAGAGAGAGGGTAGAATGTGTAGCAATGAATGAATAAAAATCCAACTTCTCTGTAAATATTCGTTAAAATCACAATTAAAATAAAATTTTATAATAAAAATTAGACCTCTCCGATAACGATCTGAAGAAAGTGGTGGGATAAGTCATGTAACTATCTGAGGGGAAAATATCCTAAGCCTAGGGAATAGAGAAAGACACTCTGAAGAGGATGTATACTTGGTATCTTTTGGAAATGGCATAGATGCTACAGTGGCCAAAGAGAGCTACCAAGGAAAAGAGCAGCAGGTTGGAAAGGTAGCAGAGACCTGCATAATATCCAGGGTTTTGCCTGCCGTGGTAAAAACTTTGGGTTGTATTGTGAACGACATGGCAAGCAGGATTCTGAGCAGAATATCATTATTTGTCTTAAATATTAAGAGTGCTTGGATGCTGTAGGGAGGATAAAAGAAGGCGAGGATGGAAGCAGGCTGTTGCAAAGACCACACAAGAAATGAATGAGATTTAGTGTAGGTAGAAGTGAGACATGGTTGTATTTATTTTAAAATGTATGAGTTGGATTGGGGTGTGGGAAAATAAAATTAATTCAAAGATGATTCTATAGGTTTGGCCTGGATTGGAGAAGATTGTATAAGCAGTAGACTTGTAAAGGAAAGTATTTAATGTTTGATACTGAGCATGTTAAGATTGTGGTGTCAGGTATCCCAGTGAAGATGTTGGATGGACAGATGTGAGTCCATGAGATATGTGCAAGGTCTCAGAGCATAGGTGATATTTAAAGCCATAGGAATTAGGACACTTAGGGAGAAAGATGCTGTTAATGTAGGGGGGAAAATCAAGATTAAATCCTGGGATCTTTCACACTTATAAAAGACAAGGATGAACCAGCAAAGGTGGCTCAAAATAAATGCTTAGTGAGTTAAGTGATAAATTGGGAAACTCATTGTAATCGACAGACAAAGGGAACATTTCAAAGTCAGTATATAATCAGCTGTATTCATTGCTGCCAAGCAGATGAATAAAATGAAAACTAAGAATTGCTTAATATATTTCTTTAAAGACATTCATTCTCTGTATTACTCAGAATGGAAATAGACAAAATCATTAAAATAAAATAAATTAAAATAAAATGACCACAGCATGCTATTGTTGTTGTGTATCATTGAGTCAGAACCGACCCATAGCTGACCCTCCAGTGGGTTTTCAGAGGCAGGTAATCACACTGAAGGAGATTACCCATCCTTCCCCCACAGAGCCCCTGGTGGCCTTGAATCATATGCCTTTGAGATTGCAGTGCAGCTCCTTGCCACCAGGACACCAGTGCTCCTGCCATACGATAATCATGTTATATTTTAATAGATTCTTTTACCTGTTAAAGACAGGTAAGTCTCCCTGCTCAGCTGGAGAGTCCTAAAACTTTAGGTATCAAATAAGAACACGCAAGTAAAATGACAAAAGGGTAACTGTCATATTGTAGAATACTGTCCTCTCATCTGACATGTTAGGCTTTAGCTTTACAAACAGTACACAAAACTTGGGATCTTTCATCTAGGTCTTTTGAAATGTTTACTAAATCTCTGACCTAAAAATAGTGCTTTTCTTCTTCAGGAAGTGTTTTGGATCACAGCTTGGAAAGCCTCATCCACCGACTTCGTGGTTTGTGTGACAACATGGAACCTGAGACTTTCCTTGACCATGAGATGGTATTCCTCCTTAAGGGCCAGCAGGCCAGCCCATTTGTACTAAGGGCTCGGCGCTCTATGGATAGAACAGGGGCACCCTGGCATCTGCGCTACCTGGGACAGCCAGAGATGGGAGATAAGAATCGCTATGCCCTGGTGCGAAACTGTGTGGACATTGCGACATCTGAGAACCTCATAGACTTCACGATGGAAATGGGCTTCCGCATGGACCATGAGTTTGTCGCCAAGGGACACTTGTTTCGTAAGGGCATCATGAAGATTATGGTGTACAAGATTTTCCGCATCCTGGTGGCTGGAAACACAGACAGCACTGAGGCCTTATCACTCTCCTATCTTGTAGAACTAAGTGTTGTTGCACCAGCGGGGCAGGACATGGTCTCTGATGACATGAGGAACTTTGCTGAGCAGCTAAAACCCCTGGTTCACTTAGAAAAAATAGACCCCAAAAGGCTCATGTGATTAAGAGAGGCTGTCCATTAATGGACAAAAAAGGTGTTATAAATATCCCACTACCTTACTATTATTACTCAAGCATCCTTCCCTCAATGTGGAAGATAGTGAGAACTTGGTTTTTTTGCTTGTTTTCCTTGTCTGGTGATTTCACTTTTATAGTCTTTTTATAGAAAAAAGAGTCTGTTTGATCCCTGTCACTTAAAAGAAGGGAACCTGAAATAAATTAGCTGTTGGTGATTAAGTTATTTGTGTATAAAGTTTGTAATATAGAACTGTGAACTTGTAATAAAGTCTGTGTAGAGAAATAGCTGTGTAATTCTGATTGTTTTTCTGTTACCCTCCTATTTTTAGTTTGCATAGAGATGAGTTTTTCAGAAAAATAATAGGTTTTTGTTGTTGAAAATTTTGCAGTAGAAACAAAGATAATTAGAAGTAGTCTGTAGTCTTATTATTCAAAGGAGTTTCAGGGTAGTATAAATAGTTAAGTGCTCAATCGCTTACTGAGAGGCTGGTGGGTTGAGTCTACCCAAAGGTGCCTCAGAAGAAGAAAGGCTTTATGATGTATTTTTTTTTAAATAGCCATTGAAAACTATGGAGCATAGTTTCTCTCACACACTTTGGGGTCTCCTTGATTCAGAATGGACTTGATAGCAACTTTTTACAGAAAATGCAGAGATAACATTATCTCTATTTTGATGCATATTCCTCAAGGTTTAAAAATAAATATGTGTGAAATATATTATTGCTGTTGTTATGTGCCATCCAGTTGCCTGAGACTTACAGTGACCCCTTGTATAACAACTCTGAGCCCTGCTCTATACTGAGGCAGTCTCACTGACTCCAACACACCTACACCCATTACGCCAGTAACTGCATCAGGCTTTCTCATCTGAAGTCTGTCTTTCCTGCGCTGTCTCTCCACCCTTCCAGGCATGATGTCCTTCTCCAACAACTGGTCCCTCCTGGCCATGTGCCTGAAGTGCTTGAGACAGAGCATCAAAATCTTGCCTCCAAGGGGAGCTCTGGTGGCCTAGTGGCAAGAAGCTGCACTGCAATCCCAGAGGAACATGGTTCGAATCCACCAGATGCTCTGCCGGAGAAGGAGGTGCAATATCCTCCTGTACCAGTCTGATCTGATTTGACGGTACACACAGACAAAATAATAAAAAAATTTAAAAAAAAAATCTTGCCTCCAAGTAGAAACTTGGTTCGCCCTCTCCATGAGAGACCTATTTGTTCTCCTGGCATACTCTTCTCCAGCACCACAACTCAAAGGCATCAATTCTTCTGTTATCTTTGGTCATTGTCCAGTTCTCTGATGAATAGCATATAATTGTGAATATCATAGCCTGGATCAGGCTCACCTTAGTCTCTAGACTAACATCATTGCTCCTGAGCATTCTGGAAACGTCCTTGACAGCAGACTTCCCCAATGCACCTCATCTTTTGATTTCTTGACTGCTAGTGCCAAGAGTGTTAGTTGTGGAGCTGAGCAAGCTGAAATTGTTAACAACCTCAGCCTCTTCTCCATCTATCATGGTACTACCAATTGGCCCAGTGGTGAGAATTTTTTTTGTCTTCTTGATATTAAGCTTCAATCCATAATATATAAAAATATTCTATATACACTAGTTTTATAGCCTCATGTTTTTCATTTGATGTATCATTTCTATCTTTTAGAACATCAGTCTTCAGTGTCCTTTTGTAAAAAAAAGATTCAGTTATGTGTCAGTGCTGGCCTAAGTGCTCTAGATCCACTAACTCGTTTATTCCTGACCACTAAAACCATTGCCAATGAATAGAGTCCAACTCAGAGTGACCTTTGAATGGCTTTTCAAGGCTATAACTCTTTTTTTTTCTATAATTATATTTTATTAATTTTCATAAACATTTACAGAGATTT
>NW_006399778.1:413682-421743 GCF_000299155.1 Elephantulus edwardii | reverse complement strand
TCTTCCACCAATCCTGATGCCACATTTCTCCTCATAGAGCCCAGCCTCTCAGATAATCTGTTCTGCATACAGGTTGAAAAGGTATGGAGATAGGACATATCCCTGGCTTACACCTTTCCCAATTTTGAACCATGCAGTGTTTCCTTGCTCTGTTCTGACGACATATAGTAGCTAACAAAAAACACTGAAGTTGGCGAGGTCTGGTGGCCTGGTGGCAAGAAGTTGCACAGCAATCCCAGTGGTGAGCTGTTTGAATCCACCAGATTCTCTGCTGAAGGAGGGACAGACTCATCCTGTACCAGTCAGATCTGATTTGACAGTATACAAATAATAATAAATAATAAATTTTAAAAAATTTAAGTTTAGGTTCACTGAAAGTGTCTTCTCTCTTTTTCTGATCCTGAAAGGTGACAGAGGCCCTCAGATGGCATTTTCAATTGTTTCCTATACATTAGGGAGCGCTGGCAACTTACTAGGGAAAGAGTTGTGCTGCCAACTCAAAAGCAAGCTGTTCAAACCCACTAGCTGGGGTGAGAAAGATAGACACTCTCCTCCTGTGTGAGTTACAGCCTCTAAAATCCCACTGGAGTGGTTTCCAACTTAACGGCAATGAGGTTCCTATGCATTTGAAAGTTGGTTCATGAATAAGAAAGACTAAAGAATGACCAAAGATAATTTTAGATGGAGGTGCTGGTGAAGAGTACAGAATATACCATGGACTTCAAAAGAACAAACGTATTTTGTGCAGCCAGGGTGCTCCTCAGAGTTAAAGATGGTGAAATATCATTTCATGTACTTGGAGTATGTTGTCAGATGGGGTCAGTCCTTGGAAAAAAACATCATTCTTATAATAGTGGAAAAGCCTCAAAGAGATAATTACCAAAGCCATTGCGACAATGGGGAGATCGTGACACAGATGGCACAACATACTGCAAGGTTTCTGTTTTTCATAGGGTCACTATAAGTCAAACTCACTTCAGTGTCATCTAACAACATGTAATGCAAATACATAAAGAAAATACATTAATTCTTCTAAAGATGTTTAAGATTTCTTCAAAGAGATGAGACACGTACACAATCAAAGACATCATATATGAAGTGAGCAAAAGGTCATTCATTACAAAGACGGATTGAACAGATATGGAAAGGGAATACACCCCTAATACACATATTTCTTAACTTTAAACCATGCAGTGTTCCCTTACTCTGTTCACACAACAGTTTCTTCATCTAGGTATAGGTTTCACATAAGCATAATCAAGTGTTCTGGGATTTCCATTCATCTCAATGTTATCCATAATTTGTTATGATACACACAGACAAATGCCTTTGCATAGTCACTAAACCACAAGTAGACATTCTTCTGGTATTCTTTTTTTTCCATCAGGATCCATCTGACATCTGCAAGGATATCTCTGGTATCAACGCCTCTTCTAAACCCAGTATGAACTTCTGGCAGGTCACTGTCAATGTTTTTGGATGATCTTCAGCAATATTTTGCTTGTGTGTAATATTGATGATATTGTTCTACAAATTCCACATTTTCTTTTTTTACTTTTGTTCATCTTTTACTTAAGCATCTCTTCCTTTGTTTTGACTTCCCGGTGCTCAAGTGCAATTTTCCGAGTCTTGTCTCACAGTCATTTAGTTTTTCTTCTTTTTCTTTTGTCTTTATAATGACCTTTTGCTCTCTTCATTGATGATATCCTTCAAGTTAGCCCATAACTTATCTGGTCTTTTAGCATGGTGTTTAATGCCTCAAACCTATTCTTAAGTTGATTTTTAAATTCTAATGGGATAGACTGAAAGTTGTATGTCAGCTTCTTAGGCTTGTTATAATTTTGTTCAGCCTCAGTTTGAACGTTCACATGACTGTTCCACAACCCTGGCCTGGCTTTCACTGCTAATGAGCCTCTCCAATAATTTCACAGATGTCGTCAATCAGATTCCTATAAAGTTCATCAGGTGAGGTTCATGTGTAAAGTCAACTTTTGTGTTGTTTGAAAATGTTATTTCTGATTAATCATTGAACATACAAGTTATCACTTAGTGGGTACTTTAGTCACTGTTTTAAGTGCTTTATAACATTTCATTTTTAGTTTTCTAACTCCCTTCCCTTAAAGTATTATTATTTTCACTTAAAGAAAGAAAAGGGAAGCTGCGGCTCAGAGAGAAGTAACTTGCCCAAGGTTGCTCAGCTGTGTTAACAGAGGCAGGTTTGAACTCATTCTCATTTCCAAGTCTCAGATCCTTATCTGAAAAACCTAATCTTATCACCAGGAGGTCTTGTCCATATTCTGCTATATCATTTATTCATTTCTATATTTTTTTTCTTTCTTCTAAATTTAGCTGAATGCCTACTTTGAAATAGTAGCTAAAATTCGGGCTAAGTACTGTGGTGCTTTAAAGGCCACACACTTCACTGAACTTTCCATTCTAAAGTGTCTGTAAGGTGATTGTGGTGTGGTGGTTATTGTGGTGACTGTCAAATTGGAACTGACCTATATCTGACCCTCCAGCAGGATTTCAGAGACAATTCAGAGCCAGGAGGAGGCTGCCCATCTTTCTCCCTTGGAGCAGCTGGTGAATTTGAACCATTTGCCTTTAGGCTGGCTATATAACTTCTTACCACTAACCTATCAAAGCTCCCGAAGGTTGGTGATAGGTATTGTTGCGTGCCACCGAGTGGAAACTGACTCATTGCTGACTTTCTAGAGGGTTTTCAAAGGCAGTTAATTGCAGGAGGTGAGATTGCCCATCCTTCTGTGGAGGAGTTTGTGGATTAGAACTATAAGCCCTTGGGATTGCAAAGCAGTTTCTTACCACTGGGCCACCTGAGCTCTTTAAGGTTGACTGTTGTGGGTGTTAAGTGCAGTCAAGAATGACTCATAGTGACCCTATGAACAACAGATATGAATCCTGTGCCATCTTCATAATCTCTGCCACACTTGAGCCCACTGTGTCAATCCACCACTTGGTCTTCCTCTCCTTCACCTCTCCTCACCTTTACAAGCACAATGTTCTTCAAGAACAGCCTTTCCTGGCAACATGCCCAAAGAGATGAAGCAAGACCCTGTAATAAATTGACCAAAGACAATTAACATTGTAAAACAAAAAGTCTATGAATGATTCAATGAAAAATCTGAATATTGTGAATCTTCACTCAAATAAATACAGTAAAATTTAAAATAGTTTTTGTAAAAAAATAAAAAGAGTTTCAGAATTTTTTATAATTCCTCTGATCATCTGGCACAAAGAATTTGTTGGGAACTGCCAGTCTGCTGAGGAAGCATATCCTAAGACCTTAGAACATAACTCAAACATTCACTGCTGTTGGTCAGTTCAACTCATAGCAACCATTGGGTTTCCAAGGCTGTAAGTCGCAATGGGAGATTGTCCATCTTCTTCCAGAAGAGCTACTGTATAGCCTTTGGCTTACTAGTGAAAGTTGCTAGACACTAAGAGACCAGGATTCTTCTAGGATTCATTAAGGTACATGCAGATCTAGTAACTGTCAGACTTTTAAACAAGGACCAGTTCTTTGCAGTGTTCTATGTATTCTACATACATTCCCAAGATGATCTCATTCATTCTCAAGTCTTTGCTGCTGTTATTAGATGTTAACAAGTCAATTACAGTTCATACTTTTTGAACAATAGATCTGAACCTTGCCCTATTCTACTCCATGTTAACCATTCCGATGTGTCAAACCCACTATTATACTCACGGTGTCAATCCATCTCATTGAGGATCTTCCTCTTTAAGCTAACCTTCTGCCTTTCTCTGCATAATGTCTCTTCCCAAAGACTGGCCTCTATGAACAACGTGCCCAAAATATGTGAGATGAAGTTTCACCAGCCTTGCCTCTAAGGCAACGTTACACTTTTTCCAAGACTTAACTGCTCTTTTGACAGCCCATGGAATAGTCAGTATTTCCAACACAATTCAAAAGTATCAATTCTCCTGTCATTTTTATTCATTGCCTCATGCTTTTAGTTACTATCTATGAGACTGTAACTCTGAAATCTCTACCTCTGACCAGCTCGTGCGCTCTCTCTCTCAACAATAGCAGAGCATTGCCACCTGGGTGTTCCATAGACATGTCACACTCAATGTATCTATATGTAAACTTCTCTGTCCTGTCTACCTATACTGCTCCATGCTTCAAAATTCAGAAAAAAGAAGTCCAGTGGCCACTCAAGATGGAAAAGCTATACATCTGTTGTTCCTTCCTAACTTTCCCTCTACTTAGTCATCATATCATTCTTGTCTACAGTTTTTATATTTTTTAGATGTCTTTTTTTCCTTACGGTTATCTTCCAGTTGGAGTTGTGCCAAAGCTTCTTGATATATGTTCTCCAGGCTCTCCTTTTGCAAACTTTCCTCTCACACCGTAGCCATGATAACCATCTTAAGAGCTCATATCTATTATGTTGTCTAGAATGCAGAGCTTTTCAGGATCAGAATTTTACCCTTTCTTCAGACAACTCAACAGCACATAACAACAACAACATGCCGATCCCACTCAACACACTTTTGTATATTGCTGTTACCGTCACCTGGAATCCTCCTTCTTTCCTTCTTTATCTAGCTAACTCATAGAAATCCTTGAGCATTTATTACTTCTAGGAAGCCATCCCTGATGCCCTCAAAATGACCCAAGTGTCCTGCTTACTTCTGTAGAAACCTTGGTGGTGAAGTATTTAAGTACTCAGTTGCTAACCTAAAGGACAGGTCAAACCTAGCAGCTACTCCAGAAGAGAAAGATGTGGCAGTATGCTTCTGTAAAGAATCTCAAAACTCACTGTCAATCAGTTCCAATTGATAGCAACCTTCCATCAGGTTTGTGAGGCTGTAAATCCTAGTAGAAGGAGACTGTCTATCCACCCAGGAAAACAGATGGCTTTGTGTTAACAGAACAACTACCTACAAACACCACCAAATCTTCCCTGTAAAGATTAGTCTTGGAAACCCTACGTGGGTAGCTCTGTTTTAGAAGTGAATCAAAACCAATATTCTGGGTACTTTCAAAGAAGTTGAGCTGCTACTATTGCATTATCCTAGTGTATATTATTAGATGGCACTGGCTCTTTCTTTTGGGAGTTCTGGAGCTGAACTGTTAACCCAAAGGAGTGTCTCTCTAGCAGTTCAAATCCACTAGCAGTTTCACAGGAAAATTAAAAACCACCTCCTCCCTTGGGATTTATACCCTCTGAAAAACTGCTGAAGGGTCAGTTATGAGTCAATCCTGACTCAATGGCAATAAAATAAGACTTGTTAGTTTTACTTTGATTACTACAACTTGTCTACAAAATTTTTTAATGGAAGAACACGGTAGTTTTTTTTTTTTACACCTTGCCCAGTATTTATTGTTTAGTGTCTTTTTTTATTCCTTTTTTAATAAAATATTTTTCTTTTAATTGTGATTTTAACAAGTTTAAAGAAAAATTAGATTTTCACTCATTCAATGTTGTACATCTTTACCCCCTTCTTCTCTGCCCCCTCTCCCAGTTCAGTTTTTTTGTATTTTTTTAAATACACAGCAGTACGTTCAAGTAATGTCCAACTGAAAAAAATAGTTGGAAGCAGGAGTGGCATCCATTTCCTAAACAACTGCCTCTGGAAACTCTAAGAACTTAGAGAAATGATGATAGTAATAGAAAGGCTTCAGGCCTTTTGTTCATAGGGTCTCTATGAGTCGTGCTCGCCTCAAAGGCAATTAACAAGTGTACATAGTTTCCAGCTGAAGAACAAGAACTACAAGTGGCAGCATAGTGAAGTAATTAAAAAGGTGAGCTCTCGAGTCAGCTGCTTAAGTTTCTATCTCAGCCTTTTCATCTCTTAGTAAATTACTTAACATTTGCTTGGTTCACAGAGCTGCGGTCAAGATCAAATTTTAAATTACAGGGTTTCCTACATTTACATTTACTACATGTAAAATACTGCATTAAATACTACTTATTTTAATGACTGTGGGTTTGGGGATTTTATTGTTGTTGCTAGGACTAAGACTAAGACTTGGAGCTTTTTTGGTTTTGTTTTTGCATCCCATGATATACTGCACTTAGATGAGTGCCTCCTTTGCCTCATCCTAGTTCCAGTTTGAACTGCTCTTTGAAATCTTTTGTTCAGCTCTCTTAATTCTGCATTCTTTCTCCTTGTTATGGTTCCTTTTTGTTGCAATGCAAGTTTTAGAATCTGTTCTGAAATCCATTTGGTCTTTTCTTTCCCCTCTGTCTTTGTATTGGCCTTTTTTTTTTAATTTTATTTTATTTTTTTTGTTTAACTTGAAAAAGGAAAAATTTACTAACTGGCAACCCAGAGGAACTCTTGTTCCAAAAGTCTGGGCTGTAATGACCTTTTGCTTTTTTCATGAATGATATCCTTGATGTCATCCCACAACTCATTTAGGGTTTGGTCATTAGTGTTCACTATGCCAAAACTGTAACTGTTTTTAAATTTAGTTGAGATACAATCCAGGCCATATTTTCATTCTCATGGGCTTCCTTTAATTTTCTTAACTCCAGCTTGAACTTGCATCAACCATTTGACTTGAGCAGTTGATGGTCTATTTTTTTGTTAGCCCTTTGTCTTGTTCTAACTGAATATTTAGCTGCTCTAACATCTCCACAAATGTAGTCAGAAAATAAGGAGACACATTAAACTGGAAAAATCTGCAGTTAGGGATCTTTCCAAATTATTGAGGAGTAGTGATATCAGCTTGAGGACTAAGGTGCATCTGATTCAGGCCACAGTATTTCCAATTACTAGCTATGCATCTGAGACCTGGACAATGAATAAGGATGACAGAGAAAGAATTGGTGACTTTGAGCTGTGGTGTTGAAGAAGAGCACTGAACATACCATGGACGGCCAAGAGATGAACAGATATGTCTTAGAGAGCGTGCAGCCAGAGTGCCCTTTGGAGGTAAGAATGATGAGGTTTCACCTCACATATTTTGGACATACTGCTAGGAGGTGCTATTCCTTGGAGAGGGACACGATGTTGGGAAGGGTGGAGGGTCAGCAAAGGAGAGGAAGATCCTTAGCCAGGTGGATTGACACAGTGACTGCTGCAATGAGCTCTTGTGTGTCAGGAAGTATGAGGATGTTGCAGAATGTTCAGATCTTTTGGTCATAGGGTTGCAATGAGTCATACTCAACTTGATGGCACCTAACAACAACAGTCATTCTGATTCCTATGTAATCCATCACATGAAATTCATGTATATATAGTCACCATTTGATTTTTTAGAAAGTCTTTTCAAGTAATAGCTCATTCACTGTACAGAAGTCTATCATGTGATCTCCAACCTAATTTCTGTCACTAAGGTCTTATTTCCAAAGATCTAAATAACAAGCCTATCAGTTTAAAGACAAAGGTGCATTTGATCGAAGCCATAGTCTCTTTAGTTGTTGCCTGTGCATCTGTACTTTGGCCAATGAATAAAGAAAACTGAGGAAAAATCGATGGCTATGAGTTGTAGTTCTCTGTTGATGTGCTGTTCCAGTAATTTTTGGACAATCTTCAGCAGAATCTTGCTTGCATGTGATATTAATATTGTTTGGTAATTTCCACATTCTATTGAATCACTTTTCTTTGGAATGGGAACAAGTACAGATCTCTTCCAGTCAGTTGGCCAGGTGATTGTCCTACAGATTTCTTGGCACAACTTGGTTAGTATATCTAGGGCAGCATCTGTTTGCTGAAATATATCTATTGATATACCATCAATTCCTGGTAACTTATTTTTTGCAAATTCTTTAAATTTCTTAATTCTTAAACTTCTTCCTTCATCACCACAGACTCTTGCTCATACGTTGTTTCATGCAATTCTTCTGTGTCCACCAATTCCTTTTGGTATAATAACTGTATCTCTCTCCATCTTCTTTTAATATTTCCTGGATCATTTAAATATTCTGCCCAGAGCATCCTTAAGTATTATCAACAAAACAAAGATTCTCCAAAACAACTATGAGATATCATCTCACCCCAGTCAGAATAGCAAAATTTAACAGAACAGCAAGCAACAAATGCTGGTGAGGTTGTGGAGAAACTGGA
>NW_006399778.1:403048-413582 GCF_000299155.1 Elephantulus edwardii | reverse complement strand
TAGAAGATATTTTCCTGTCATTTGCTCCCCTCTGGACTGCAAAGTGTTTTCCCAGGTGGGTCCAGTGGGGATGGTTGGTTGAACCCAGAGGCTCCATCCTCCTTTGCTTCTTTAGCTGGCAGTTGTATTTCCTTTGTCACTGGGTTTGGGGTCAGGTCTGAAGTAAAACTCAGTGGTAAGGTTACCTATAGGAAAGGGAGCAAACCTAGAGAGAACAAACTTGTGAGTTACAAATAGAAGGGTTTGGGGGGTGTTGCTTTTCAGGTTTACTGGGGGAGAGGGTGGCAGAAAGTAGCCTAGATAAAATTCTCTGAATACCCTAGGCATTTTTGTTCCTACCCAGGGGTCAGATGGCACAATCTAGGGACTGAGGAGCTCACCCTGAAGGCCATGATGGCTCACCCCTAGCCGAGGGCTGAAGACAGCCCGCCCCGGGCAGAGGGCCGTGATGGCTTGCCCCGAGCCGAGGGCCAAAGACAGCCCGCCCCGGACAGAGGGCCGTGACGGCTCGCCCTGAGCCGAGGGCTGAAGACAGCTCGTCCCGAGCAGGGCAGCACCCCCAGTGGGCTGGCTGGTACACTCCCCCTCTAATTGTCCCCACCCCAGTCTGGTCCCCTCACCTGACCGAGGACTGTGTGGCCAGGGACAGCGTCTCCAATTCCAGCACCACCACTTTTAAAGAGATTTTTGTAGCAAATTTTCCTATATATCATTTGGTTTCTTAACTTCTGCTGCTTTGGACATTGGTAAATTTTAAAAATGTAATTCTTGATAGCATTTCTCCATTTACCATGATTCTATTTATTGGCCCACTTGTGAGTAGTTTTATTTTCTTTAGGTTGAGGTGTAATCTGTACAGAAAACTATACATTGAGCCTCATTGGTAAGTGCTTCAAATATCCTTTTTTACTTACAGCAAGCAAGGTTATGTTGTCTGCATATTGTTACTAGGTTCCACTGAGTCAAGTAGGACTCATAGGGACCCTATGGACAAGAGATCTGAACCTTATCCTATCCTGCACCATCCTCACAATCTATGACATATTCGAACCCATTGCTTCAGTGACTGTGTTAAAATATCTGGTTGAATGTCATCTTACTCTCTTTCACCAACCTTTCAGCAAGCACAATATCACTCTCCTGGTAACATGCCCAAATTATGTGTGATGAAATTTTATCATCTTTGTCTCCAAGGAGCACTCTGGCTGCACCTTCTCTAAGATATATCTATTTGTTCTTTTGGTAGTCCATGGGATATTCTGTACTCTACTCCAACACCACAGCTCAAAGGCATAAATTATTCTTCTGACATCCTTAATCATTTTCAAGTTCTCATATGCATAGCAAGTGATTGAAAAGATCAGTCATGTGCATCTTAGTCCTCAAGCTGACATTGTGCCTCAATAATTTGGATAAATCCCTGCCATCGGACTTTCCCAGTGCAATACATCTGATCTCCTGACTGCTAGTTCCCAGGGTGTTGTAAATACAAGTAAGATGAAGTTATTGACAGTTTGAATGTTTCTCCACCTGTCATGATGTTTTTGTTTGTTGTTGAGTTGGAAATGACTCAGCTGCCCCTCCAACTGGTTTTCAGAAGAGTAAATTACAAGAGAGTAGATTGCTTGTCTTTCATAGAGCATCTGGTGTATTTTACTATTGTGCCTTTGGGATTGCAGTCTAGCTATTCTTACCACTAGGCTACCAGAGGTCCTTAAAATACTGTTGAAGATTATTTAAAATGGCTAAAACTACATAGAGAACTGTCAGACATTCAAGCTGGATATAAAAGAGGCCATGGTACTAGGGATATCATTGCTGATATCAGATAGATTCTGGCTGAAAGCAAAGAATACCAGCAGGATGTCTATTTGTATTTTATTGGCTATAAATGGCATTTGACTTTGTGAATCATAACAAATTATAGCTGACATTGAGAAAAATGGGAATCCCAGAACACTTAGTTACGCTCATGTGAAACCTACACTTAGATCAAGAGGCTGTTGTGTGAGCAACAAACAAGGGAACACTACATGTTTTAAAATTAAGATATGTGTCAAGATTGTATCCTTTTTCCTATTCAATCTGTATGCTGAGCAAATTATTTGAGAAGCTTGACTCTATGAAGAAGTATGTGGCATTGGGATTGGAGGAAGACTCAGCAATAATCTTTGTTAGGCAGATTACAAAACCTTGCTTACTAAAAGGAGGACTTGAAGCATTTGCTGCAGATAATAAAAGAATACAGTCTTTAATAATGTCTTGCATCTCATTGTCAAGAAAACAAAAGTCCTTGGCACTAAACCAATATACAACATCATGATAGATGGAGGAAGGATTTAGCATGTCAATTACTTCATTTTACTTGGATCCACAATCAAAATACTTGGTATCAGCATCAGATCAGGAGACATTTTGCACAGGGGAAGTCTATAATCAGGGATCTCTACAAATTATTGAGGAGCAATGATGTCAGTTTTGGGACTAGGGTACGCCGAATTCAGGTTATAGTCTTCAATCACATGCTGTACATCTAGGAGCTTGATAATGAATAAAGATGACAGAAGAATAATTTGATGCCTTTGAGCTGTGGTGTTGGAGAAGAGTCCTGAATATCTCATGAAATGCCAAAAGAACAAACAGATATATCTTGGAAAAAATGCAGCCAGAGTGATCCTTGAAGGCAGATTATAAAGCTTTTTCTCCCTCACTTTTTGGACATGTTGCGAGGATAGACCTATTCCTTGAAGAGGGACATCATTCTTGAAAAAGTGGAGGGACAGTGAAAGAGAGGCAGATCATCAACCAGGTGGATTAACACACTGACTGCAGTAGTGAGTTGAGGATGTCAAGGATTGTGAAGATGGCACAGGATAGGACAGTGTTCAGATCTGTTGTTCACAGGGTTACTATGAGTTGCACTTCACTTGACAGAACCTAATAACAACAATCATGATGTTGCCTGTCGGTATATAGTAGATTGTAAAGTCAGCATTCCTCCAATATAGACAGTGAGTTCTTCATATAGGCAGCTGCTTGGATTATTTGTTTAACTCAGAGATTGAATTAGTATGATGAGATTATAACCCTAATGCATGTCTTCCCTGATTTTAAATAATGCGCTACCACCTTGTCTTTCCAAAGAACTGCTTCTTGGTCTCCGTACAGATTCCACTTGAACACAATTGAGTATTCTAGGATTCCCATCCTTGTCAATGCTTTCCATAATGTGTTATGGTCCACCTATTCAAATGCCTTTGTATAGTTAATGAAACAAGTAAAAATCATTCCGATGCTCTCTGCTTTGAGTTAATTTTTTTTTTATACTCTTCCAGTTACGTTTTTATTATTAGTTAAGTCACAATTCAAGATTCTGGCAGATGGGTAAGGTGGGCCAATTCAGATCTTCCCAGGAAATGTGCCTTCTGCCCTGTAGTCATCCCAGGCTGATGCGCAGGGCATGGGCAGAGGGACTTGTACATGTGCTGATACCATTCACACACAGAGACATTGCCGCCTTTGGCAGAAATTGCTTTCTTGCAGCGGTGGAAATCCAGGTAGTTCCACCAGCAGTTCCTGGTTTGGTTCTGATTGGGAAAGTGGCTATCAAAAGGCGCAGTTCAGTAGTTCTTGATTTTGGTCTTAATGTCTTCGGCCATGGCAGTGACTTCTAAAAGATTCCCCTCAAATTAGCGGCAGCTCAGTGTGACCCTCAGAAGAGATTGGGCTCATTTCTGACATGAGCTTATGTCCCTTTTTCTGAATCCAGGTAGAATTTCTAGCAGTTCCATGTCGATGTATTGCTGCCATTGTATTCAAATTATCTTCAGCCAAAATAAATGATAGTGTACTTTTTGTTTAAGCTTTTTTTTTGAGAAAGCGTGTTCAGTTTAATTTTTTAAACTTTTTTTATTTAAATAAGGATAATTCTTTCATATGGAGAGAGCTAGTACAATCACATATTTGAAAGGAGAAACAATAGGTGCTGAACTTGTTTAAGCTTTTACGTTAACATTTGTTGCTATGTATAAATCTAACTCATAGCCTTTAACTTGGACATGGTTTTTATACTGGCATTTGTAATGTTAGCTAGGTTTAAATCTGTTCCTAGGGTCACTATGAGTCATAGTCGACTCAAAGACACCTAATACAACAATAATGTTGGCACTTCTATGATGTTTAACTCTGCAGATATTTTAATGTTTTGACTCATTTATTTCTTGAGAAAATTTTATAAGGACTGGGCATAGAGGGGTTACTCAGAATTTCCATTTCCATTATGTAAAGCCAAGCTTGGAATCAGGAGTGGCATCCACTTCCAAAATAGCCTGCCTCTATGAAACTCTATGAATGTGGAGAAACAATAAAAGTTCTAAAAGTATTCAGGTCTTTTGTTCATAGGGTCTCTATGTATCATCTGTGGCTCAATGGCACCTAACAACAACAACAAAACCAACAACAACATAAAGAGTCCTCTGTTGGCCTAGTGGATAGAAAGTTATGCTACCAAGCCAAAGATGGGTGATTGTAATCTGTGGCCCTCAGGCCTGGTTTTAATTGTTTTTGGTCAAACATTCTCCTAAGTGGTATAGCACTGGTCTGTCCATTTGCTGTACAGAAATAACTCGTGGTTGCTGTGATGCTAAACACTGTTACACTGATGTGTCAAATGTGATAATGGTTACCCATGGTGGACAGTGTTTGGTGGAGCTTCCTGATTAAAACAAGCTTGGAAGTAGGAGTGGCATGCACTTCCAAAATAACTTTCCTCTGAAAACACTACAAACATGGAGAAGCGATGAAAGTTATACAAGTGTTCAAGACTTTCGTTCATATGGTCACTATGAGTCATCTACGTCTCAATGGCACCTAACAACAATAAAGACAGAATTTGCCATGTGGTAGAGCCTAATTTCAATTTGAGCAGTCTACTCTAGAATGTTGTTGTCTAATTTCAAGTCGGAGCTGACCCATTGCTGGCGTATTTTCAGAGGCATTAAATTGCAGAGGAGGAGATTGCTCATCTTTCCCCTCCGGAGCAGCTGGTGGTTTTGAACCACGTTCCTTTGGGATTGCAGTACAGCTTCTTAACATTCGGCCACTAGAGTTTGCTCTAGAATACAGGCCCAAAACCACTATGTGTCCACCATATTTTACTAATTCAATCCCTTGTTGGAAACCTTGATTGCCTTCAATGTTCTACCACCTTAAAAAAAAAAAAAAGATAATAAAGGAAGCCATAGTTTGGTATGAAAATTCAGATAGGTAAGGGCATGCTCAATTCCACAAAATATTGCCAAATTACTTTCTGAAGGTCTGTACTGGTTATCTTTCTATCAACTTGGCGTTAAGAACTCTTATATGCTTACATTCACCAGTCTTTGATGTATTTGTAATTCAGAGATTTTGCCAGCCTAATGAATTTAAGTGTCAACTTTTGGTTGTTTTGATTTGTATTTCTCTGACTAGAATTCAATTTGAATTTTTTTCATATATACTTTTTGCACATGGAGGTGTCTGTACTTTTTTACTATATCAAATTGAGGTATTTACAGTTAATCAGTTTTTCTCTGTCACCATCTAAGAAAGTAATTTTCTTTCTATTGTTTTGTAATATCATCTGTATCTTATATTAAGTTTCTGTATATATTCTTTATTTCTTTGCTCTTTGTTCTGTGTCATTGGTCTTTTTACTGTTTTTTCTTTGCCAGGAGTATAATGTTTTTCTTACTGTGGATTTGTGGTGGAGCCAGTTTTACCAGTAGGACAAGTACTCAACTGTTTTCTTCTAAAATAGATTAGCTTTCATTAGACTTTATTGTTCATATGTATTTTAAAGTAAGTTTTCCTTTTCCAAACATTGTAACTAGATTTTTTTGTTGTTGAAATTTCATTTAATAGCTCGAAAATAAGTTGAAGGATGGGAGGATTGACATTTTTATCTAGAATCTAATTATTTTCAGTATGATTCAGCTCCCTTGCTTTTCAGGTCTCTGTTAAAATATCAGAAAAATCTCTTCTGACATCCTGTATGAAGCTGTACATGCACACTCTACCTTTTTTGTTTAATTTTTATTATGGTGTTTATTACTACTTGCTTTAGATTATCCATGTAAGCAGAGCCTTTTCTTTATTTTGCCCTTTTTGGCACCCTTAGCACCCAGAACAAAGCCTGGACTCTAGTCATAACTCAGTAAGTATTTGTTAAAACGAATACATGCAATGTTTACAATGGTGAGGGTATCCCAACTATTCAGGTTATTTCCTTAAATAGAGTTTCTTAATAAACTTATTACTCTTGTTTTAGTCTGTTATTATTTTAGACAAGTTATATCTACTACCTGTTTTTAAAACAAAGTTTTGTTGAAACACACCTTTATTCATTTACATATTGATTATGGCTGATTTTGTGTATGTATCTGTGTGTGTAAGTGGCATCTTAATGTTATTATTATTACTGGTTTTATTCTGCAGCAGAGTTGAGTAGTTGTGTCAGAGATCATTTGGCCTACAAAGCTGAAAGTGTTTGCTAATATATGTTTGTTTATATATGAAATGCTGGTGATTTAGTGGTAAAAAGTTGTCCTTTCAACTGAAAGACACACAGTTCAAATCCATAAATTGTTCTTAGGAGAAAGATGAATAATCTCCTCCCATGAGATTAACAGCTTCAGAAAACCTCAAAAAGTAATGTGAAAGGGTGTCCCATTATAGAATAAGGTATGAAAGCTCTCAAAGCATGACAACTCCCTAAGGACTAGGCTGCAAGAAGTTCGTAGGCTGTGGTATAGTAGCTATTATAAATAGTAGTATATATTTTTCGTTAGTTTTTTTTCTTTGTTCTTCCTATAGTAGAAGAACATTACTGATTTTTTGTAGGTTGATTTCTTCTATTGTAATCTTGCTTCACTTTCTTATAATTCTAATAGTTTTCTCAAAGTGAGAGGGACCTGAAGCATTTGTTGCAGAAGATCAAAGACCACAATCTTCACCATGCATTGCATCTTAGGAGAGGAAGACCCTCCAGGGATAATTGACACAGTAAATGTGGCAGTGGGGTCAGGAATGTTAGAAATGGTGAGGTTTGTTCAGGACTGGGCAAGGTTCAGAGCCATTGTTCTTAACTATGAGATGTAATTGATTTGATGTCATATAACTTCAACAACCATAAACCAATGGCCAACATTCCCTTATGAATGGGTACCAGGTAAGATTACTCTTTATCATCATGCCTATTCAATATTGTATTGGAAGTCCTAGCCAGAGCAAATAGGCAAGAAAAGGAAATTTAAAAATATCAGAAGGAAAATAAAAATAGATTGCATCTTAATATCAAGAAGACAAAGGTCCTTACCACTAGACCACTGAGTAATAATATCATGATAGATGGAGAAAGGATTGAAACTATTAATGATTTCATCTTGCTTGGATCCACAATCTATGCCCTTGGTACCAGCAGTCAGGAGATCAGAAAATGTATTGCTTTGGGCAGGTCTGCTGTCAGGGACCTCTCCAAAATACTGAAGAACAAGGATGTCAGTTTGAAGACTAAGGTATGCCTGATTCAGGCTATGGTCTTTTCAATCACTTGCTATACAGCTGGAGAATGAATCAGTATAACAAGAAGAATTGCTGCCTTTGAGTTGTGGTGTTGGAAAAGAGTACTGATATCCCCGGTACTGCCAAAAGAATGAACACGTATGTCTTGGAAAACGTACAGCCGGATTGCTCCTTGGAGGTAAAGATGACTAAGCTTCATTCATCTCTCATATTTCAGACATGTTACTAGGAGAGGCTATGCCTTAGAAAAAGGATACCATGCTTGGAAAGATGGAGGGTCAACAAAAGAGAAGACCCCCTTTAAGATGGATTGACATGGGGACTGCTGCAGTGGGTTCAAGTATGTCAGAGATAGTGAGGTTAGTACAGGATAGGACAGGCTCAAATCTGTTGTTCATAGGGTCACTATGAGTCATACTTGACAGCACCTACCATCAACAACACAATAATTTGTTGATTCTGTTGTATTTTTCAATATAGTTGGTTGTAACATTGGCAAGCACTATTGTATCTCTTTGCTTCCTATTCTTACATACCTTTTTAACTTTTTTCTTTTATAAAAGCAGTGACCAGACTCTCTAGGGCTCTAGTAACAACTAGCAATAATAATGGACATCCATGTCCTAGTCTTCATCTTAAAGTTATTGCATCAAATGTGTTTGTTAAATATGTTTACTGTAGATATCTGATACTGTATTGGTAAACTAGCAAATGAAGACTTTTCTACCTCTGGAGTCTTATATTTTTAATAATATATGTGCAGTGACTAGGGATGATAGAAAGAGAATTGATGCCTTTGAGCTATGGTGCTGGAGAAGAGTGTTGAATATACCATGGACTGCTAGGAGAACAAACAGGTTTGTCCTGGAGAGGGTGAAGCCAGGCTGCTCCTTAGAGGCAAGGATTCTGTAGCTCCGTCTGACATACTTTGAGCATGTTGCAAGGAGGGACCAGTCCTTGAAGAGGGACTTCATGTTTGGGAGGGTGGAGGAACAACGCAAGAGAGGAAGAACCTCGATGAGATGGATCAATTCAGTGATTGGGGGTAGTGGGAGTAGGTGTGTTGGAGATGATGAGGTTGGCACAGGATAGAGCAGGGTTTAAGGCTCTTGTACTTAGGGTTGCTATGAGTCGACAGCACGTAACAACAACAAAATGTATAATTTTTAAATTGTTTTATTGTATATTCAAGATCATCATGGGATATATGCCCCTCCTTTGGTACATGTGTGTGGTAAAATATATTTACAGATTTTCTGCTGTTGGACCATCCTGATAGAAATGGGATAACCTCTCTGCATCATGGAAATTTTTATCTTGTTGGGATTGGTTATACATTATTTTGTTTAGGATTTTTGTACATGGGCTTTCTTAATTGCCATTTAGAAATCTACACCATTTAAAAAAAAAAGAAAGAAAGACATCTACACCATTTATAGTGACCTTACCTTACTTGTTATTCAGAAGTCTTTCCCAAAATTCTCTGCTGGAACTAAAAACTGAGCACTGTGCTGAACATTAAGTCATTACAGGGGCTAAGATAGAGCCCCCAGCTCCAGTGCCATCAAGTTGATTCTGGCCTTACAGGACAAAGCACAATTGCCACATAGAGTTTTATAGCCACCACTTATCTGTCCATTTGTTGTACTGTGGTGGGTTGTGTGTTGCTCAGATGTTGGACACTATCTACTCATATTTCAAATACCACCAGGGTTACCCACAGTGGTTAGGTTCCAGACTAGGACAGACAAGGAAGAAAAACATCATGATCTACTTCAGAAACACTTGGTCATTGAAAAGTGTGTAATAACAGTGAAATATTGTTTGGTATAGTGCCAGAAGAAAAAGGTTGGAAGGCACTCAAAACAGGACTAGAAAAAAACAGAGCAAAACAAAACCCACAGGACTAGATAAGGACAAATACTGTATAAGACCATTATTGTAGAAATAGAAAAATAACTAATAAAACGTGTATGAGGATCCAAGGGAGGGAGGGTGGGAGCAGAGAGGTTATGATGGTTGGGAGGTAATCATAGCATCACACAAGTTGATGGGTGGAGGGAGGGGTATGTAAAGGAAATGGGAAGGATCCGGTGTGAAAAACAGTGTATATGAACTTTGTAATTAAATCAATATAAAATTTAAAAAATTATTTTAAAAAGCAAACAAACCAGGACTGGAGAAGAGCTGCCTCCTCAAAGCAGTCGTTGTGTTTTGCCTTCAAGTCAGAACTGACTCATAGCTCATTCTCTAGTCAATTTTCAGAAGCTGTAAACACACAGGAGAGGATTACTCATCTTTCTCCCACAGAACGGCTAGTGGATTAGAACTCCTTGCCTTTGGGTTGGCACTGCAACTCCTTACCAGTAGGCAAAAAAACCCTCAAGAGTAGAGTCAACCTTAATGACTAGGTGCAGCAAAGCTTTCTAGACCTTCATTTGCTTAATGTGACAGAACTAAAATGAGAATAAATAGCTGCAGGCATCCAATAATAATTGGGACGTGAATACATAAAGCAAGGATCTCGGAGAATTAGAAGTTGTCAAAAAGGAAGTGGAATACACAAGGATTGCTATCTTGGGCATTAATAAATGGAAATAAACTGGGATTGGCCTTTTTTGTTTGTTGTTGGGGTTTTTTGGGGTTTTTTATTATTAATTTCAATGAATGTTTACAGAGATTTTGGATTTCCATTCATTCATTGTTGCACTTTTCTCCCCGCCCACCCCACCCCCACCCCCAGTTCGCTCTTCTCCCTGAAAAGTAAAAGAAAAATTCCTTCATTGGTATATAATCCCACCCGCCCCCGCGCCCCTCCACTCCCACCCCGAGTGTACTCCACTCTGCAACCTTTATTCTGGACTCTTACACAGCATAATCTTTAAGACATAGCATAGTCAACTGCTCCAAAATCAAAGATAATGATAGCATACTAAAAGCATTTTGAGAAACAATGACATTAACTTCTGATTTC
>NW_006399778.1:402098-402948 GCF_000299155.1 Elephantulus edwardii | reverse complement strand
GGTGTGCATATATCTGCTTGGATGTCAGCTAAGGCTATAACTCTTAACAGGGAAAGAATGCTCATCTTTCTCCTGTGGAGCTGGTGGATTCAAATTACTAACCTTTTGGTTAGTAACCTGGCATGCATTATGCCACAAAAGCTCCTTTTAATCCTTACTACAGTCCCATTTCATAAACAACAGAACTTAAGGTACAGAGAGATTAATGAACTTTCTCTAGGCTATACAGCTGCCTAGAAATACAGCTGGCATTTTGTATTCTATAATATGGGTAGCCCATAATTTAATTGATTCTCATACTGTTGCATTTTTAATTTGGTTTTTTGTTTTAATAGCATTTATACACAATCTTACAATGCTAGTGCTTTTAATTCTTTATTGACATATGTGATTGATTTAAAATTATTTGACTTAGCCTTTACAGAACAGATTGGTATTCCAGTGATTGTTCCTTAGGCAGCTACTGAATCAAAAGGAATGTGCTATTTTAAGACTTCTGTCATACTTTGCTAGAATTGTCCCCGTTTTTACTCCTGCCAGCTGGAAGTGGCATTTCTGACACTGGCCAACATTGTGTGCTGCAAAAAATTGGTTTTGGTTCTCATTGACAGGTGGTAACTAGTTTTCATTTTCTTTAATATCAAGTTCAAATTTTTTATATATTATTTTCTTACATAAAGTTACTTTATGTAAGAAAATGCTGAAACTGAAGAGGACCTGAAACACCTGCTGCAGAGTGTCAAGGACTGCAGACTACAATATGGATTGAGGCTCAATGTCAAGAAGACAAAGATTCTCACCACTGGACCAATTGACAGCATCAGGATGGATGGTGAAAGAGATTGAGATT
>NW_006399778.1:393994-396639 GCF_000299155.1 Elephantulus edwardii | reverse complement strand
ATTAGGACTACTAAAGTTCTTCCAAGCTTTTCTTTAATGAAGTTTATAGTCCTAGGTCCATGATCCACTTCGAGTTGGTTTTTGTTTATGGAGTGAGGTGTGGATATTGCTTAAATCTTCTGCAGATAGTTTTCCAATTTTGCCAACATCATTTGTTTAAAAGGCTGTCGTTTCTCCACTTAACATATTTCATCTCCTTGTAAAAAAATCAATTGATCATAAATAGATGGGCTGACTTCCGGGTTCTCACTGATCTATGTGTCTGTCATTGTACTAGTACCATGCTGTCTTATCTACCACGGCAGTGTAGTAGGATTTTAAATCAAGGAGTGAGATTCCTCCTACATTTCTTCTATTTTTAAGAAGTGCTTTGCTTATTCAGGGCTTCTTTCTATTCCAGGTGAAGCTGGAGATTGCCTTTTCCATCTCCTTGAAGAATGGGATTGGTATTTGTATTGGGATTGCATTGAACATGTCAATTGCCTTTGGTAGTATTTCCATTTTCACAATATTGAGCCTTCCTATCTATGAGCAAAGGATATTCTTCCACTTCTCCAGGTCTCTTTTTGTTTCTTGTAGTAATGTTTTGTACTTTTCTTTGAATAGATCCTTTGTGCTTCTAGTTATATTTACTCCCAAATATTTAATCTTGTGATTAGCTATTATGAAGGGTATTGTTTTTCTTAGCTCCAGCTCTGTATTCGCTTTGTCACTGTACTGAAATCCAACTGATTTTTATTTTTATTTTATTATTTGTGTGTGTGTACCGTCAAATCAGATCTGACTGGTACAGGAGGAGATTGTCCCTCCTTCCCTGGCAGAGGATCTGGTGGGTTCGAACCATGCGCCTCTGGGCTTGCAGTACAGCTTCTTGCCACTAGGCCACCAGAACTCCCCTCCAACTGATTTTTGTATGTTGATCTTGTATCCTGCTACTTTGCTGAATTGGCCAACTATGTCCAATTGTTTTCTTGCTGAGTTTTTAGGGTTTTCTAAGTATACTATCATATCATCTGCATAGAGAAATAATTTTACCTCCTCTTTGGGGATTGGCCATTTTTAATAAGATGATCTACTATACTAGAAATGTGCCTAATGCAGGTTGTTGACGAGCCTTCTTCCAATCTTGATGCTACATTCTTCTTCATATAGTCCAGCTTCTCAAACAATTTGATCGGTATACTGATTAAATAGGTATGGAGATAGAACACAACGCTCATGCATACCTCTCCTGATTTTAAACCATGGTGTGTGTTCCCTTGTTCTGTTTGGAAAACAGATCTTAATCCAGCCATAGGTTTCACATGTATACAATTAAGTGTTCTGGGATTTCCATTCTTCTCAATACTGTTCATAATTTGTTATGATCTGTACAATCGTTGCTTGCTGAAAGTGAAGAGGACTTGAAACATTTGTGGTAGAAGATCAAACACTGCAGCTTTCAATCTGGGTTGCCTATCAGCATAAAAAAATCTTTATCACTGGGCTAGTTTACAACATTGTGATAGAGAAAAGATTAAAGTTGTCAACAATTTATTTTACTTGAATATACACTTAACACCCATGGCAACAGCAGAAATCAAAATCCATATTGCACTGGGAAAAGCTGCTGTCAAAGGACCTCTCCAAAGTGTTAAAGAGTAAAAATGTCAGTTTAAAGACAAAGATGTACCTGTTCCAAGTCATGGTCTTGTCAGTTACTTCTATGCATCTGAAAATTGGACAGTATAAAGATGAATAAAGATTACAGAAGAATGGATGCCTTTGAATTGTGTTGCAGAAGAGTAAGGAATATCCCGTGAACTGCTGACAAAACAAGTCTGTCTTTGAGGAAGTGAAACCAGAGTGTTCCTTAGAGGCAAGGGTGATGAAACTTTCCTTGCCTCTAAGGCAAGGATAAGAAGAGTAAAGATAAGAGATTATGCTACCAACCCAAAGGCATGGAAGATGGACAATCTTCCTCCATGTGATTTACAGCCACTGAAAACCCGCTGACGTTCTGATTACATGGCACATAATGACGACAATAACAACAACGTAAGAAAGAGCAGTTAAGAAAACTATTATTTCATATTCACACAACAACCTCTAATGCCAAAGATTAATAAATGGAAGATTTCTGCCAACTTGTGCACTCTGAAATTGATCAAACTTGTAATCAGAAAGTCTTGATAATTGTGATTGCAATGAAAACACAGAAGGATCAAGAGTTGGAAAATACATTCTTGGTCATTGAAACAATGCTGCAGATTGCATGATAGAATTTTGCAAAATCATTGACTTAATCATTGCAAATACCCTCTTCACCAGCTTAAGTGGTGACTACGCATGTGGATTTCATTGAATGAATACACAGGAATCAAATCAGTTAAAATTATGGGGAAAGGCAGAGGATAAGTTTAGTATTATCAGTCATCTCAAAGACAGTAGCTAACTATGAAATAGAGGATCAATTGCTAATATGCAAGTTTAAGTTGAAATTGTATTAAGGAAAATTAAAACAATCTATAAGTGTCAAAAAACAACCTTGTGTATATCTCTCTTAAATAGAATACTGATGTTAGATGGATCTTGGCTGAAAGCAGAGAATACCAGAAGAATGTCTATCTGTGTTTCATTGATTATGCAAAGGCATTTGACTGTGT
>NW_006399778.1:388065-393029 GCF_000299155.1 Elephantulus edwardii | reverse complement strand
TTGGAGAGGGACATCATGCTTGGGAGGCTGGAGGGACAGCGCAGGAGGGGAAGACCCTCTATGAGATGGATTGATTCGGTGACTGGGGTAATCAGGATGGGTGTGTCAGAAGCGGTGCGGTTGGCGCAGGATAGAGCAGGGTTTAGGGCTGTTGTGCATAGGGTCGCTATGAGTCGGAAACGTCTCAACGGCACATAACAACAACAACAACGACTGAAAACCAGATGAACTATGAGATTTCATCAAAGACTTCAAACATGAACAGAGCAAAAGATCAGGGAAGAAAGAAAAGACCAATGTGTATATCAGGTAAGACTCTGAAACTTGCTCTTGAACATAGAATAGCTAAAGGAAAGGGAAGAAATGATGACATAATAGAGATGTCATAAGATTACAAGGGGAGCGCTGGTGGCCTAGTGGCAAGGAGCTGCAACTACAATCCCAGAGGCGCACGGTTCGAATCCACCAGATGCTCTGCCGGGGAAGGAGGAACAATCTCCTCCTGTACCAGTCAGATCTGATTTGATGGTACACGCACACAAAAATAATAATTAAGAAAAAAAAAAGATTACAAAGGGCAGTTCCAGAAGACAAACTAAAATAATGAAATATACAAAGATCTAGAGTTAGAAAACCACAAGAGAATGTCTCAAGTTAAAAGAACTAAAGAACAAATCCAAGCCTTGAGTTGTAGTATTGATGATTTCTATAGGCACAACTCTGTGTACTCCTTTCCTCTATTTCCCCGCCCCTCCGCCCCAAGAAATGAACAGGCCTTTATTCAGCATTCTGCCCACAACATTCTTACATATTGCAACTCCAGGCTTGAATTTGTTCTTCGGTTCCTTCAGCATAAGAAATGCTGAGCGAGCATATCCCTTTTGATTTTCCAACTCCAACTCTTTTTGTTGTTATTGTTTTATTGATATTTTAACAAAACTTTACAGAAAGGGGAGCTCTGGTGGCCTAGTGGTAAGGAGCTGCAACTACAATCCCAGAGGCGCACGGTTCGAATCCACCAGATGCTCCTCTGCCGGGGAAGGGGGGACAATCTCCTCCTGTACCAGTCAGATCTGATTTGATGGTACACTCACACAAAAATAATAAAAATAAAAAATAAACTTTACAGAAGACTTGGATTCCCATTCATTCACTGTTGCGTATTTTCCTCTCCCCCTCCCAGCTCGCTTTTCTCTTTAAAGAGATTTTTTTTTCATTGTTGCACAATTTCCTCACTCCCAACTCCAGCTCTTTCCTTTGTCTTCCTGTGCTGCCCTTTGATTTAGGCCTTTTCTTCTTCCTCCATCTTTGTAATGACCTTTTGCATTCTCTATGGGTAATTTTTGTTTTTTGTTTAATGGTTGATATTCTTAATATCCTCTCACAGCTCATCTAGTCTTTGCTCATAAGTATTCAAGGCCTCAATCCTGTTCCTGAGATAGTTTCTAAATTCAAAAGGGATAGACTCAAGGTCAAACTTTAGCTCTTGTAGATTTGATTTGATTTGATTTTCTTTAGCTTCAGTTTGAACTTGCATACAAGCAGTTGATGATCTGATCCACAGTCAGCACCTGGCCTAGTTTTCATACCTAATGTTGAGCTTCTCCAACGATTTTTCCTGCATATGAAATCAATCTGATTGCTGTGTAGGCTGTTAAGGTGAAGTCCATGTATATAGTCACTGTTTCTATTTCTTATAAAAGGTATTTGCAATGAGCCAGGGATGTATCCTGTCTCCATACCTTTTTAGTCTATATGTGGAACAGAGCATTTGAGAGGCTGGGCTCTATGAGGAGGAATGTGGCATCAGGATTGGAGGAAGACTCATCAGCAACCTGTGTTATGCAGATGACACAACCTTGCTTGCTGAAACTGAGGAAGACTTGAGGCATTTGTTCCAGAAGGTCAAGGAATACAGCCTTTAATATGGACTGAAGCTCAACATCAAGAAAACAAAGATTCTCACCACTGGGCCACTTGGCAGCATCATAATAGGCAATAAAGAAATTGAGATTGTTAACAGCTTCAGCTTGCTTGCCTCCACAATCAACACTCTTGGTAGCAGCAGCCAGGAAATAAAAAGATGAATTGTATTGGGAAAATATATTGTCTGGGACCTTGCCAGAGTACTGAAGAGCAATGAAGTTAGTCTAAAGACTAAGGTGCACCTGATCCAGGCCATGGTCCTGGCAATTATTTGCTATGCATCGGAATGCTAAACAATGACTAAGGATGATAGAAGAAGAATCAATGCCTTTGAGCTGTGATGCTGGAGAAGAGTATTGTATGTATATACAATAGGAAAACATTCAGGTTAGTCTTAGAGAGGGTAAAACCAGGTTGCTCCTTGGAGGCAAGGATGTGGAAGCTTCATCTGACATACATCGGGCATGTTGCAAGGAGGGACCCACCAGTCCTTAGAGAGGAACATGATGCTTGGAAGGGTGCAGGGACAGCGCAAGAGAGGAAGATCCTGGACGAGATGATTGATTCAGTGCCTAGGGTAATAGGGGTAAGTGTGTCAGAGACAATGAGGTTGGCTCAAGATAGAGCAGAGTTCAGACATAGGGTCACTATGAGTCGCTGTCAACTCAATGGCACATAACAATAACAACATAGGCAAAATGTCAGGGAGTTCAGATTACCTAGTGGAAAAAAGCTGTGCTGCAATCCCAAAGGCATGACGTTTGAATTCACCAGATGCTTCACAGGAGAAGGATCAGCAATCTCTTGTTGCAATTAACTGCCTCTGAAAACCCACTAGAGGATCAGCTATGGGTTGGTTCTGACTTGATGGCAAGCAACAACAAAACAGGCAAAACATCAAGACTAAAATCCTCACCACTCAACTAATAAGCAAAACCATGACAGAGAAAAGATTGAAATTGTCAGTTATTTCATCTTACTTAGATCCACAACCAGCACACTTGGTGCCAGGAGTTAGGAGATCAGGAGACATATTGCAATGGAAAAGTCCACTGTCAGGGACCTTTCTAAATTACTGAAGAGCAATGATGTCAGTTTGAAGACTAAAGTGCACCTGATTCAGGACATGGTCTTTTCAATCACTTGCTGGACAATGAATAAGAATGACAAAAGAAGAACTGATGTCTTTAAACTATGGTGTTAAAGAGTATTCCATATACCGTGAACTGCCAAAAGAACAAACATATATGTCTTCAAAAAAGAGCAACCACAATGCTACTTGGAGGCATGAATGGCAAAGCTTTGTCTCACATACTTTGGGCATATTGCTAGGAGAGGCTGTTCCTTAGAAAGGGACATTATGCTTGGAAAGATGGAACGTCAGTGGAAGAGAGGAAGACTGTCAATGAGATGGATTGACCCAGTGACTGCAGCAATAGATTCATGTGTCAGAGATGGTGAGGACAGTGCAGAATAAGACAGGGTTCAGATCTTTCATCCATAGGGTTGCTATTAGTCGTACTAGACCAACAACAACAGGCAAAATAGGGAGCTCTAGTCTGTAAGGTGTTGCATTGCTAGCTCAAAGGCCAAGCCTCTCTCACAGTTCAAATCCACCAGAAGCTCCAATGGAGATAGACAATTTCCTCCTGTGTGATTTACAGCATCTGAACTCACCAGAGCATCAGCTGTGGTAGGTTCCAACTGGACAGCAATCTTCCTTCTGTGGAGCACCTGGGAAGTTAAAAGTATCCACCAGCAATTAAGCACTTAAACTCCCACACCACAAAGGTTCCTTGAACTACTACTACAAAGAAAAAGAAAAGCATAATCAAATGTAAAATGAGTGGTAACTGCTTAGCTATTCTGTTCAATCAGAGGTCAGAGGAGAAAAACTTCCATGACCTTCTTGTGGTCCAAGAATGGTTACAGGAAGACAGAAAGGGAAAGTACTGAAGATTTCTCAGTTGCTTTAATGTAAATCTTCATACAAATTATCTGATGGTATTTATGTAAAGAAGGTATTATTAGTCTTAATTTATCAGAAAAAGAAAAGGATTCTCTTCTTGGTGATGTAATAGATCTGTATATAATTACATAATACATAATTACTAATAAAGGTCACAGCTAGAATTGGAACCAATATTTGTCACTAAGACTGGGCAATTACCTACAGTACCATTTTCTTCCCATTGTTTGATCTTGTTTTTTATTCTGGTGGTGGTGGTGGTAGGCACAGTCAAGTTCTTTATCATCCATAATGACCCTGTGAACAACAGAATGAAACATTGATCCTGCACCATCCTCCCATTCTGTTGTGCTTCAGTCCATTGTTCCAGTCACTGTGCTAATCTAACTTGTTAAAGGTCTTCTTTTTCATTAACCCTCTATTTTTCCAAACATGATGTCCCTCTCCAGTGCCTCACTTTTCCTGAAAGCATGTCCAAGGTATGTGATATGAAGTCTCACCACCCTTTCCAGTAAGGAGCTGGTTGCAGTTCTTCCAAGATAGATTTGTTTGTTCTTTTGGCAATATCTGTTCAGTGTTGTTGTTTTTGTTGATTGCCCTCGAGTCAGGCATGACTTATTGCAACCCTATGAACAAAAGGCCTGAAGCCTTTCTATAACTATGAACTTTTATCAAAGTTCACAGAGTTTCCTGAGGCATGTTGATTAGGAAGTGGATGCCTCTCCTGCTTCCAATACTCATCTCTTTAATACTCATCACCAACCTCACAATTCAAAGGCATCAGTTCTTTCTTCCTTAATCACTGTTCTGCTTTCACATGCATACAAAGTGATTGAAAATGCCACAGCTTGGTCAGACACAGCTTAATACCAAGTAACATCTTTTATTTTTTTAAATAGTGGCACAAATCAAGTTACAGAGGTAAGGTGGTTCCATTGCCATCCTTACTCTAACTTAATTCTTTTTTTTTAATTTAAATTTGTTATTAATTTCAGTGAAAATTTACAGAGGCTTTGGATTTCCATTCATTCACTGTTGTAGATTTGTCCCCTCCCAAGGCTCCCCGCCA
>NW_006399778.1:385550-387495 GCF_000299155.1 Elephantulus edwardii | reverse complement strand
AGAAAGCGCCATACCGCTTTCCACAGGGGTTGCACCATTTTACACTCCCACCAACAGTGAATAAGGGTTCCAGTTTCTCCACAACCTCGCCAGCATTTATTGCTTGCTGTTCTGTTAAATTTTGCTACTTTGACTGGGGTGAGATGATATCTCATAGTTGTTTTAACCAAAGTAACATCTTTAACACTTTAGAGAGGTGTTTTGCAATAGACTTGCCCAGTGCCTTTATCCTTTGATTTCTTCACCACTATTCTCATGGGCTTTGGTAGTAGATCCAAAGAGTATAACTTTGGAAGTCCTTAAGATAATTTCTACTCTGTCCTATAAGGTTGTTATGAATCTGAATCCACTTGTTGATATTGACTTTTTGAGGTTTTGTATAGTAATTTCAATTCACTTGTTGATAGTAGCTTTTTTTAGGTTTTGGTATAGTAATTCTATGTACCAAGAAAACTAACAGAACTGTCCTGGAGAAAGTGAAAGCAAGATGTTCCTTGGAGGCAAGGATGGTGAAACTCTGTCTCACATATTCTGGGCTTGTTGTTAGGAGGGGCTAATTCTCGGAGGAGGACATCATCCTTGGAAAGTAAAGGGGTCAGCAAAAGAGGGGAGGACTCTCAACAAGATGGATTGACACAGTAACTGCAGCAATGGACTCAAGTGTGTCAGAGAGGATGAGGGTGGAACAAGATAGGACAGGGTTCAGGTCTGTTGTTCATTTGGACTCTGTGAGTCCTACTAGACTCAACAGCATTTAACAACAACAACAAACATATGACTGTCACGCAAATTAAATGGTAAAATGCATAAAGACCTAGCAGAATGTTAGGTATACAATAAGAGAGTAATACATGTTCATTAGTACCTATTCAATCTGTATCCTCAGAAAATTATTTGAGAAGTTGGACTCAGTGAAGAGGAATGTGGTATCAGGATCAAAGAGAGACTCATCAATAACCTGTGTTATGTAGATGTTACAACTTTGCTTGCTGAAAATAAGGAGGACTTGAAGCACTTGTTGCAGAGGGTCAAAGAATACAGCATTCAATATGGATTGCAACTAGTGTCAAGAAAACAATGAATCTGATAGGCAACATCATGATAGGTGGGGAAAAAGATTAAAACTGTCATCTTACTTGGATCCACAATTAATACCCTTGGTATCTGCAGTGAGGAAATCAGGAGCCCTCAGTTAGGGACTTCTCCAAATTATTGAGGAGTAAGATGTAGGTTTGAGGAGTAAGGTGCATGTGATTCAGGCCATGTTCTTTCCAATCACTTGCTGTGCACGTAAGAACTGGACAATGAATAAGGATGACAAAAGAAGAATTGATGCCTTTGGGCTGTGGTGTTGGAGAAGGGCACTGAACATCCCATGGATGGCCAAAAGAACAAACAAATATGTCTTGGAGAGAGTTCAGCCAGATTGCTCTTAGGAGGCAAGGATAATGAGGCTTCACCTCACCATACTTCAGTCATGTTGCTAGGAGGGGCTGTTCCTTGGATAGGAACATAATGCTTAGAATGGTGGATGGTCAGTGAAGGAGAGGAAGACCCTCATCTAGGTGGATTGACACAGTGATTGCCACAATGGACTCTAATGTGTCAGGAAGTGTGAGTATGGCACAGGATAGGACAGAGTTCAGATCTGTTGTTCATAGGATCACTATGGGTCATATTCAACTTGATGGCACCTAACAACAACACTATGTTTAAAAAAACCCAAACACTCAAATTCATTACTGTGGAATTGGAATCAACTCACAGCTGACCCTCTAGTTTCTGAGCGAAGGACATGGGAGGCCTGTCTTTCTCCCTAGGAGCCACTAGTAGATTCAAACCACCAGAGAGACCCAGCCTTTGGATTAACAGCACACATCCTTATGAACTGCACCACCAGAGCTCCCCACATTAGCTGTTGTAAATTTTATTTTTTTTTTCTATA
>NW_006399778.1:381245-385021 GCF_000299155.1 Elephantulus edwardii | reverse complement strand
AGGTCCCCTCCACCATGCAGCCCTCGCTCTAGTCTCCTGTGATGACAGAAATACCCAGTTACATCTCTCTTTTAGACGGTTCTCTCCCAGCTGTTGTAAATTTTAGACTTGTTAATAAGATTGTGTTGCAGTGCTAATCCAAAAGTAACATCACTCTGCCAGTTCACACCGACCAGTGATTTTGAGGGATTTACAGCCTCTGAAAACTAACTGGTTGGTCAGCTATGAGTCAGTTACTAGTGGCTCCTAGGGAGAAAGACAGGCCTCCCATGATGAATAACGTTGCTATGAACATTGGTGTACAAGTCTCCACTTGTGCCTCAGTTCTCATTTTCTCAGGGTATATTACAAGCAGTGGAATAGCAAGGTCATATCGAATTTCTATGTTCAGATTTTAGAGGAAGCGCTAAACTGCCTTCCAGAGTGCTTACCAACTGGGGACAAACATTTAGCAATACCATCTCAGGCAAGAGTCTCATAACAAAAGGTTACAGAATGCTCCTTGGACCCCACAAGAAAAAGACTGATAACCCAATTACAAAATGGGCAAAAGACATGGAAAGAATTTTCACAGAGGGAGATAGGTGGATGACCAACAAACAGATGAATAAATGCTCAAAATCACTGTCAATAAGAGAGATGCAAATCAAAACCACAATGAGATAGCATTTGGCTCCAGTAGCAGTGGCAAAGTTTAATAGGACAGCAAACAATAAATATTGGAGAAGATATAGTGAGATAGGAAATCCTATACTTTGTTGGTGGGAGTATAAAATGGTATAGTCACTCTAATGGGTTTCTCTATTTTTTATTTTATTTTATTACTGTTCGTGTGTGTACCATCAAAACGAATCTGACTGGTACAGGAGGAGATTGCCCTTCCTTCTCCAGCAGAGCATCTGGTGGACTTGACTGCATACCTCTGGGATTGCAGTGCAGCTTCTTGCCACTAGGCCACCAGAGCTCCCTTCTCATGGGTTTCTTAAATGAAGTGAAAAGCAATGCAATTATTTTTTTAGGGCATTTGCCTAAGGAAATAATTTTAAAAGTGCAAAAAGATATCCATATAATACCAAATAATGGAAATAAGCTAAACATCTAACAGAAGAGAATAAAATAATTAGTTGATACTTTAGCCATACAGTTCCTACAGTATTTGATTCAATTGCTTCATATCCACAGTTTAGGACAGTACAACTGCCTCCTAGAGTTTCTAAAGCTGAACATCTTTGTGAAAACAGATTGCTTCATTTTTCTCCTATGGAAGGGCTAATGAATTTGAGCCACGGACCTTTTAGTAACTGCATCACCCAGGCTCCTGAGAATCTTTGAGCCACTCAAAAAATGTTTGTAGAAATGAATTCATTCACCTCAACATTTCAGATATAATGCTAACTTAGTAGTTATTACCTTTGTGATCTTAGGTATATTTCTCAGTTTCTCTGTCTCAGTATCATTAATTGGGAAGACAAATCCTGCTTTCCTTATAAGTTTATCATGAGGATTAAATGAATTATTTATATATAAAATACTTTTAATTATACCGAAGATATAGTAAGCACTATGTAAGTCTTAATTATGACTTTGTGTGTGGTAGGGGGAGTTTAAAAATATGTAAGGTATGCTTTTAAAATGAAATATGTATATAAAATGTTATATAAATATTTCAAAATGTTTATAGATATTGTTTGATGCTAAATTACACTCTAAAAATAATAATACAATATATTAAGAGGACTATTTTAGTAGAGAAGTGAGGATATCTAGAATTATCCACTTCTTTGTGCCCTACTTTGGCAGCCTTTGGGTCTTGGGATACAAATCTTTATCTATTTTTAAACTTGATCTCCTCTTCTCACAAATGTGAGGATCCCAGGCCCCAGGACGCTCTGAGGCATGACAGGTTCCCTTCCCAGTGATGAAGTCATTACTGAACTCTAAAGGTAGACAGGATATGAGTCACCAACCTAGCATTTTGTCAAGTTGATGAAAATAATTTCTGTATTTTTCCTTGGAGGTATGAATGTAAAGTGATAAGACTTATTCTTTTTTAAGAACCCACACACATAGAAACCAATATATCAGGATATAAATATCTAAATAAATGATTGCTATCAATGAAAGTACTAATTTTGAGAAACCATGCACTTATTTCCAGTGACCATCAATAATGCAACAACTGATCTCTATCTACCTGGAACAACAGAGGAAGAAAGAAACTCAAGAATTTAGAAACTGCACATTATTCATCTTGCACTACAATTCTTTCTCCATGAATCACTGCCTCCTTACACATTAATCTGAAAAACGGAATGATTCTAGCTACTGTTACTGAATGTTTTAATACAGTAGTTAGCAGATGAATCCTGATCAAAAAAAAAGGGGGAAACACAGACTGTCATTTCAAATTCTTAAAAAATCTAGCCTTACTTGAGCTGTTGAAACTGGAAGAGCCCCTGGATCTAGTATTGTGAGAAAATCTCCAAACCATGAACTGAAATTATCCCCAAAAGTCATCTTGAGACTGTTTAAGCTAAAATAGTAAAGGCCACTTGCCATTTAGAATTAAGTCCTTTTAAAGAATTATCTCTATGAGATCACATTATGAACAGTAGCTCTAAAGCATTGATGAGAAGTTTAGAAGTTAGTAAATCTAAATTACTCATGATAAGATAGTATAGGGAGAAAGAATGAGAATGATTACACAACTTGAAGAAAGTAACCAGTGTTAGAGAACCGATTATGTGCAAATTGATATTTGGATGCACATTCTACTGTGTATATATTCACTGAAAAATAAATATATATTTTAAAAAAACCAAAAACCAACACACTACCAACTCTCATAGCAAACCGATAGAGTTCCTAAGGTCATGAATATTTGTGACTGTTACATCTTTCTCTTGCTGAAGTGGTTGATGAATTAGAGCTTTTAGTTGACAACCATCTGTTTACCCACTACAGAAAAACTCCTCGAATATTTCATTTTTGTTTCTTCTTTATGATTATGAGAGCTCTGGTGGCCTAGTGGCAAGAAGCTGTGCTATAATCCAAAAAACTCATGGTTCAAATTCACCAGCTGCTCCATGGAAGAAGGATGGGAAATATCCTTCTATGGGATTAACAGCCTCTGAAAACACACTGGAAGGTCAGCTATGGATCCGCTCTGACTCAGTGGTACACAACAACAACAACAGGTTGTGGTGAGCTCTGGTGGCCTAGTGGCAGGAAACTTGGACTGCAATCTCAGAGGTGCGTGGTTCAAATCCACCAGATGCTCTGCTGAAGAAGGAGGAACAATCGCCTCCTATACCAGTCAGATCCAATTTGACGGTACACACATTAAAAAAAAAAAAAAAAAAAGGTTGTAATTCAGATAGGAAACAGGATACAATTTTCCAGTCAGGATAGCTTCTCAAACATGTTTCCAAGTCCTCTGACCCTCAAATTTTCTGGGCGCTGCCTCACAGTTCTGGACCATATTACAAATCTGTTGTTGTTGCTATTTGCCATCAAGTCACCTGTTACTCGTAGCAACCAATGTACAACACCTCTGAAGCCTGCCCTGTCTTGAGCCAGTCTCACAGACTCGGATACACCAACTTCCATTATTCCAGTTACTGTATCAGTCCATCTCATCTGGGGTCTTCCTCTCCTGTACTGTCCCTCCACACTTCCAAGCATGATGTCCTCCTCCAAGTACCAGTCCTTCCTTACCAAGCTTTTTTAGCACTGCCAATTATGGTACTTTTTTTTTTCTATAATTATATTTTATT
>NW_006399778.1:367720-380192 GCF_000299155.1 Elephantulus edwardii | reverse complement strand
CTCCACAACCTCGCCAGCATTTGTTGCTTGCTGTTCTGTTAAATTTTGCTATTTTGACTGGGGTGAAATGATATCTCATAGTTGTTTTAATTATGGTACTTTTCACCACCCCCAACTTCCACTGCTGATTCAGTGTGAAAGCTCTGAGCTCTGGTAGTCTTAGTTAACGTGTGGCTCTTAAAGGTTTCTAGTTCTCTGTTGGAGCTGCTGTTGCTGTTGCTGGTGGCTTGGTCTAATCTAAGTCTCCATCTCACACAAATTTAGGAGCCCAATCCTACGGTATAAATAGATAATCAAACATAACAAAAAATGCACAGTAAGCAGAAGGCAGGCATGACAAAGATCATGAAGATGGTACTGGAGAGGGCAAAGTTCAGATAGCTCATAGGATAACTTTTAGCCATAATCAACTCAGTGGCATCTAGTGACAACTACATAACCTGGGTGAATCTAGAAGACATTATGCTAAGTCAGGCACAAAAGGACCCATATAGTATGAGATCACTATTATTAGAAAGCTAATGAAAGTCTTCTTTGGTGAAGTGTCTGTTCATATCCTGTGCCCATTTTTCTATTGGATTATTTACCTTTATCTTGTTGTGGTTCTCAAGTATTTTATAAATTCCGGATGTAAATCCCTTATCTGATATGTCATTACCAAATACTTTTTCCCAGTCTGTGGCTTCCCTTTTTACCCTGTTGGAGAAGTTTTTGGATGTGCATAGGAATTTGATGCTTAAAGGGTCCCATTCATCTATTTCATCTTCTGCTGGTTGTAGGTTTTTCAGGATACTTGGAAGACTGTTTATGTTGTGGATTAGGACTTCAAGCGTTCTTCCAAGCTTTTCTTTAATGAAGATTATAGTCCTTGGTTTTAGTCCTAGGTCCATGATCCACCTTGAGTTGGTTTTTGTATATAGAGTGAGGTGGAGATCTTGCTTGAGTCTTTTGAAGATACTTTTCCAATTTTGTCAACACATTTGTTAAAAAAGACTGTCGTTTCCCCACTTAACTGATTTCATCTCCTTGTCAAAAATCAGTTGACCATAGATAGATGGACTGATCTCCGGGTTCTCAATTTTATTCCATTGATCTATGTGTCTGTCCTTATACTAGTACCATGTTGTCTTAACCAACATGGCAGTGTAGCAGGATTTTAAATCAGGGAGTGAGATGCTTCGTACCTTTCTTCTATTTTTAAGGAGTGCTTTGCTTATTCAGGGCTCCTTTCTATTCCAAATGAGACTGAAGATTGCCTTTTCCATCTCATTGAAGAATGGGATTGGTATTTGTATTGGGATTGCATTAAGCGTGTAAATTGCCTTTGGTAGTATTGCCATTTTTACAATATTAAGTCTTCCTATCCATGAGCAAGGGTATTCTTCCATTTCTCCAGGTCTCTTTTTGTTTCTTGTAGTAATGTTTTATAATTTTCTTTGAATAGATGGCTAACAAGCACATGAAGAAATGTTCAAAATCCCTAGCTCTAAGAGAGATGCAAATCAAAACAACTATGAGATATCATCTCACCCCAGTCAGAATAGCAAAATTTAACAGAACAGCAAGCAACAAATGCTGACAAGGTTGTGGAGAAACTGGAACCCTTATTCACTGTTGGTGGGAGTGTAAAATGGTGCAACCACTGTGGAAGGCGGTGTGGCGCTTTCTCAAAAAGTTGTAAATAGAGATACCATTTGAGCCAGCAATTCCACTACTGGGAATATACCCTAAAGAGACCATAGCTGACATCCAAGTAGATACATGCACACCCATGTTTATTGTGGCTTTGTTCACAATAGCAAGGAGTTGGAAACAACCTAAGTGCCCATCAAAAAACAAATGGATAGAGAAGATCTGGTATAGTTACACAATGGAATACTATGCTGCATTGAAAAGCAAGGAACTCATTCAATATTATTCAAAATGGGTGAGTCTGGAGAACCTTATGCTGAGTGAAGTATCTCAGTCACAAAAGGACAAGTACTGCATGGTGCCACTGTTGTAAAACAGTACTGACATCAGGGTGAGGGGGACTTAGAAAGATGGGTTCAATTATGTATACTGCATTGAAACAGATGAGGGAGAAAAGGGTTTGAAAGGGATACGTGATTAGGTATTTTTGTCATGACGAGTCCAAAGAGAAGGCTACATAGTAGAGTGAACCTGGGGGAGGGTTTGTAAAACAATGAAAGAATTTTTCTTTTACTTTTCCAAGAGGGTAGTGTACTAGGGGGGAGGGTTGGAAGAGAAGAAAAGTATAACAATGAATGAATGGAAATCCAAAGTCTCTGTAAATTTACATTGAAATTAATAATAATTCTTTAAAAAAATAAAACTAATGAAAGGATACAGTGACCACAACAATGGGCTTAAGCAGAGGAGAGATTGTGAGGATGGCATAGGATCAGGCAGGGTTTTATTCTATTGTATATAGAATCACTAAAAATGAGAACTGACTTGAGGGCACTAACAACAACAAAGGTTTACACAAAGGAAGAATCTATCCTGGATAGTCACCAGATTTGGGGAGGGAAGGAGTGAGGTAGAGGGGAGTCCCGCCCTACTTACAGAAAAACTGTAAATAGTTAATAGACACATATTAAGATAGATGAAAGGAAAGACGCTGTACATTATGGGAATGAGTAGCATAATAGCACTAATGAAAGGAAAAACATGGAGAGGTGCACTAAAAATACAATCAGTAAATGTGAACACCATTTACATACCTAATTCTTCAGTGTCAGCAATAAATGTTCATCTGCAAGCAGATATACAGGCATACAGTCAAGACAAATGTTACAGACAGGTGAAAAGGACTACTCCATGACTACACATTGGTTTGATAGGTTATCTGTTCATACTGTTGTTGTTGTATACCCGAGAATCAGAAGCAATGCATAGTTGACCCTCCATCAGGTTTTCAGAGGCAGTTAATGGCACAGAAAGAGTTTGTCCATTTTTCTCCCATGAAGCGGCAGGTGAATTCACACTGTCTGCCTTAGGGATTGCAGCACAGCTTCTTGACTATCAGAGACTAGACCATCAGAGCACCCTACATTCATACTGTTGTTTGTAGTTATGTGCCACTGGGTCAGTTCCGACTCATAGTGATCCTATGTACAACAGCTCTGAACCTTGATCTTTCCTGAGTCAATTTCAGTCTCTGAGACACCAACCCCCATTATCCCAATTATGGAGTCAATCCATCTCATCCTAGGTTTTCCTCTCTTGCACTGTCTCTTCACCCTTCCAAGCATCATATATCCCATTCCAAGGACTGTTTCCTCCTTGCAACATGCCCAAAGTGTGTCAGACAAAGAGCTTCAAAATCCTTGCTTCCAAGGAACAGCTTCGTTTCACCTTGACAAATCTGTTTGTTCTGTTAGCACTCCATGGTATATTCAGTATTCTCCAGCACCACAACTCAAAGGCATCAATTCTTCTTCTGCCATCCTTAGTCATTGTCCAGCCCTCTGATGCATAGCAAGTAACTGGGGAGACCATGGCCTTCATCAAGTAAACCTTAGTCTCTAGACTGACACCACTGCTCTTCAGTACTCTGAAGAAGTCCCCTGACAGCAGATTTTCCCCAGTGCAATCCATCTTTTGTTTTCCTGGCTCCTGGAACCGAGAATGTTGATTGTGGAGCTGAGCAAGCTAAAAGTGTCAATCTCTTCACAGTCTATCATGATGCTGCCAATTGGCCCAGTGGTGAAAATCTTTGTTTTCTTGATGTTGAGCCTCAATCCATACTGAAGGCTGCAATCCTTGACCTTCCGCAGCAAATGCCTCAGGTCCTTCTCAGTTTCAGCAAGCAAGGTTGTGCCAGCTTAATAATGCAGGTTGTTGATGAGTCTTCCTCTAATCCTGATGCCACATTCCTCTTTATAGAACCCAGCCTCCCGGATTATTGTTCCACCTCTAGATTGAAAAGATATAGAGATAGGATGCATCCCTGATATAAACCTTTCCTGGTTTTCCAGTGTTTCCTTGCACTGTTCTGAAGATTGCCTGCTGGTCCAAGTTTAGGTTTTTCACAAGCACAATCAGGTATTCTATGATTCCCATTCTTCTCAGAATCAGCCACAGTTTGTTGTGATCTGCACAGTCAAATACCTTTGTATAGTCAATCAAACATAGATAGACATTCCTCTGGTACTCTCTTCTTTTTTTTTTTCACAGTTTAAGGAATTTTTATTAAAGCAAGAATTTTATAATCCAAATTACGTTTCCTTGCTCAGTTATCAATTCTGTTACCTAAAACAGAACTGATATTCTGAGCTATTCCACAGTAAAGAATTAAAGAAAGGAATGCTTTAAATTTTTGTACTTTGCTGAAAATTCTTTTTCCCAGGGTCTATAAAACATTAATTTGTTTTTATATTTTACTATTTTTTTTCCCCTCTTTTTTTGTTTTTAAATGAGTAAGTAATCTAGGACTAGCACGTGCTAGCCTCGGCATTTGCTCGGTACATAAGGTTCAAAGTTTCCTTTCCTTTTTTATTTTTATTTTATATTTTGCAATTTTTTTTCCACAATATTTAAGTTTTTTGATGTTTAGTTCTTTTTCTTTGGTGAAGCACGAGTTTTCTTTCATAGTCCCTGATCATTTTAAACTGTTGGAACACCAGTGGCACTGTTAACTGCTTTCTGGTCAGCCTCTTTAGCTTGGTGGGCTTGTAGTACAGCTACAGCTTGAGACTCTGGAGACTCAAGCATATGAAGAAGTTCTGAATTATCAACCTCCAGTAACATGCCAGTGATTTTTACCAGCCAATGTAGGGTGCATGGCTTGAATAAGAGGAAACAGCCTTTCACCCAACATCTGCTTTTGCTCTTGAGGAGGGGCAGATGCCAACATGGAAGCAGTCAAAGGCTCTTGACCTTGTACATGAACAGCAGACTGCTGCATGGTGACTTGTGGTTGTGCATTTAGGTGTTGCTGAGGATTACGAATTCCCACAGCGTATTTATACTGCGGCGCAGTGCGGACAGCAGGAGTAGCTACTGCAGCAGCAGCTGCAGGACGGGGACCCATGGTCTGTGTTGATGTGTTAGCAACATGTTGTGTTGACATGACTCGTGGAACTTGTGAAGAAGCTGGTCTCATGGTACTAAATGGTGGTCTAGGAGCAGCTGGGCGGATAGCACCGGGCATATTTTGGAATGGATGAGGTCTGGCACCCTGAGCAGTCCAGCGAGGATTTGGTCTTAATTGAGCAATTTGGCTACGAGGATAGTACGCAGCACGGTTCTGAGTCTGTGGAATAGCTGCCATGAAGTAACCTGAAGGAGGTGCTGGCTGGTAGGGGTTGATCACGGGCTTGGGCACAGCTCGGACACTCGCCATTCTCTGCATGTACTGGTTAGTGAGGTGAGCCTGGCGCTCTTCTTTGCGCTGAGCTAAAGCTACATATAATGGTTTCGTGGCCACAATTCTACCATTCATTTCTGTAACTGCTTTAGTGGCTTCTTCAGGGGAGGAGAAACATACAAAACCAAATCCTGTGCTGCGACCACCCTCTATCATAATCTTTGCGCTAGTGATTGTACCAAATGGAGAAAACTCTTTGCGGAGACGTTCGTCATCAATGCCATCATCAAGATTTTTCACATATAAGTTAACACCCTGGTATCTGGTGATCCTATCTTGCTTCATCTGCTCAAATTTGCGCTTAAGTTCCGTCTGTCGTGCCCCTTTTTTCTGAGCTCGACCAACATAAATTTGTTTTCCATTGAGCTCCTTTCCATTCATCTCATCAACAGCTTTCTGTGCATCTTCATGCCTCTCGAAGCTCACAAATCCAAAACCTTTGGACTTCCCACTTTCATCGGTCATTACTTTCACACTTAAGGCAGGTCCAAACTTGCCAAAGAGATCTTTAAGGCGCTCATTATCCATGTCCTCTCCAAAATTCTTGTTGTAAACATTGGTAAACTCTTTAGCCCTAGCTCCGAGTTCTGCTTCTCGTTCTTTGCGAGACTTAAAACGTCCAACAAATACTTTGCGATCATTTAGAAGCATCCCGTTGATTTTTTCAATAGCTCTTTCAGCTGCTTCCTGTGTCTCAAAATGCACAAATCCATAGCCCTTGGAACCATTTTCATCACAAACCACCTTACATGAGAGGATATTACCAAATGCTGAAAATGTATCATACAGTGCTTTATTATCAATGGATTTGTCCAATTTTTTAATGAATATGTTGCCCACTCCACTTTTACGAAGCGATGGATCACGCTGAGACCACATTATGCGTACTGGCTTGCCCTTTATAACATCAAAATTCATGGTGTCCAAAGCCCGCTCCGTGTCCGCCGGCTGCTGGAAGTTCACATATGCGTAGCCCAAGGAGGGGCGGGTCATCTTGTCCCTGCAGACCCGGATGGAGAGGATGGGCCCGGCCGGGCTGAACTTCTCGTAGAGCATCGCCTCTGTCACGTCGGGGTGTAGGTCTCCCACGTAGAGCGATGCCATGAGATAGCTGGGGGCGCTGGGGTTCATCTCGGCACGGCTGCCAGCAGGGCCACAGGCCACGACCGGGTTGATCCGCTGTCGCTGGGTGCTGAACGCCGGCTGGGGAGCGAGGCTGGCGGTATCGGGTCCTGGCAGCGGAAAAGGCCTCGCGAGTCTCTTCGTTCCTCCTTGGAGCTGCTGCGGGGCCGCGGGCGGGCGAGTCGGTCTCTGCTGCTTCACCGGGTTATTTATTAAAAGGCTTTTAAAAATTTATTTTATTTTATTTTTTATTATTTTGTGTGCGTGTACGGTCATATCAGATCTGACTGGTACAGGAGGATATTGCGCCTCCTTCTCCGGCAGAGCATCTGGTGGATTTGAACCGTGTTCCTCTGGGATTGCAGTGCAGCTTCTTGCCACTAGGCCACCAGAGCTCCCCTTAATTTTTTTAATAATAAATGTGTTTTCCGAGCCTGGAGCACACACTCCGCACTCTCCGCACTAACCGCCGGGGATAAGGGCTGGTACTCTCTTCTTTCAGCTAAGATCCATTTAACATTGACTATTGTTGAAACATTCTTCTAGATGGTATAGGCCTGGTGTGTCCACTTGCCATACAGAGGTAACTTGTGGTCGCTGTGAAGCTGAACACTGTGACGCTGACCCGTCAAATGTGATAATGGTTACCGATGGTGGACAGTGTTTGGTGGCACTCCTAGATTAAAACAAGCTTGGAAGCAGGAGTGACATCCACTTCCTTAATACCTTGCCTCCAGAAACCCTATGAACCTGGAGAAAGGACTAAAGTCACACAAGTATTGAGGACTTTCATTCATAGGGTCGCAATGAGTTGCCTAAGACTCAAGGGCACTTAACAACAACATAACTTCATTACTCCCACAACCTCTTCTGTGTGAACAACATTCTTAGTAGTATGCCATAAATACACCCAGCTATATAGCACAGCCAATGGGGAGCAAACCTAGGTAAACTTCTTAATCAAACACCCTAAGGGAATGAGTTGTTGGTCTTTAGGCCTCAAGACTATAATCTCAGGGTTATCAAAGCCAATTAACAAAACATACTCCACAAAGACAATGTTACACATTCTACTTTAATGAGCAGCAACTGTTGTCTTAGAAGCTTACAAGCAACTATCTAAGGTGTAATTATTTGTGTATCACCATTCATAACAAAGAAAAGAGAAGAAAAACTAAGATGTATAGAAACAATTAGTTCAAAGAAACCCCTGGTCATGGCACTAGGGATATTATTGTTGAGATCAGATGGATCCTGGCTGAAAGTAAAGAATACCAGAAGAATGTCTATTTGTGCTTTATTGACTATATGAAGGCCTTTGTGTGGATAATAAAAAATTATGGCTGATATTGAGAAGAAAGCTCAAGTGAAACCTATACCTGGACAAGGAAGATGTTGTGCAAACAGAACAAGGGTTTACAGTTACATGGTTTAAAATTAAGAAGGGAGTGCTTCAGCATTGTAGTCCATCTCCACACATATTCAATCTGTATGCTTATCAAATTATTCGAGAAGCTGGGATCTATAAACAGGAATGTGGCATCAGAATCGTAGAGACTCATCAATAACCTGCGTCATGGAAATGACACAACCTTGCTTGCTGAAACTAAGGAGGATTTGAAGCACTTGTTGCAGAAGATCAAGGAATGTAGCCTTCAATATGGATTGCATTTCAATGTCAAGAAAATAAATATTCTTACCGCTGGACCTATAATCAACATTATGATGGATGGAGAAATGATTGAAATATTAACAACTTCATCTTATTTGGATCCACGATTAATACGAGCAGTCAGGAAATCAAACTGACATACATACACCATGGTTACTACAGCATTGTTAACACTAGCAAAAGCTGATAACAACTCATGGGTCTATCAGCCAAAGGATAGCTAAATAAATGATATATTCACACAGTGGAGTATTGTTGTTATGTGCTGACTCACAGCAACCCTATGTACAACAGCTCTGAAGCCTGCCCTGTCCTGAGCCAGTCTCAATGACTCTGACACACCAACCCCATTTCCCCAGTTACTGTATTAATGCATCCCATCCACTGTCTTCCTCTTCTGCGCTGTCCCTCCACCCTTCCAAGGTTGATGTCCTTCTCCAAGGACTGGTCCCTCCTGGCCACATGCCCAAAATATGTGAGACAGAGCTTCAAAATCCTAGCCTCCAAGAACCTTGATTTCACCCTCTCCAAGACAGACCTATTTGTTTTCTTGGCGGTCCATGGTATGTTCAAGACTCTTCTTCAGCACCACAACTCAAAGGCATCAATTCTTCTTTGTTATACATAGTTATTGTCCAGCTCTCTGATGTAAAGCAAGTAATTGCAAAGACCGTTGCCTGGATCATTGGCACCTTGTCTCTAGACTGGTCAGAGAGGTTCCTGACAACAGGTTTTCCCAGTGAAATTCATCTTTGATTTCCTGACTGCTGGTGCCAAGAGTGCTAACTGTTGAATGGAGCAAGCTGAAGCTGTTAGCAACTTCAGTCTCTTCTCCATCTATTTTGGTCCTGCCTATTGACCCAGTATGAGAATCTTTGTCTTCTTGATGTTGAGATTCAATCCATATTGAAGACTATAGTCCTTGATCTTCTGCAGCAAGTGCTTCAGGTCTTCCTCAGTTTCAGCAATAAAGTGTGGAGTATTACGAATCACTAAAAAACAATCAAGATTTTGTGAAATATCACATAACATGGATGAAGCTGGAACAAATTATGCTGAATCATATGAATCGATCACAAAAGGGCAGTAATAGTAAAATATCACTATTACAAAAAACTAGGGGAAAGTTTACACACAGAATCAATCTTGGAAGGTTTAACAAGGATAAGAGGAGGTCTGGAGCAAAAATTGGCAAATTGATAAATTGGATTAAGAAAAAGAGATTTGATTATACATTGTAATGAATAACATTAATGAATGGTAATTAAAATTATTAAAATGTCTATTAATGATTGAATGAAAACCCAGTATGATAAAAAAACTTTGACTGAAATTAAAAAATGACAGTATGCAGCTTCATTTTGTCACATTTTTAAAGAAATTTCTCCATCACTGTGAAGCATCCATAAGCTGACAGCAATATCAGTGTTATTAAGTCTTAACCTAGGTCAGGAATTCCAAAGTCTTCCCCAGACATCAAGACTGGTGATCAGGAGCAAAGAGGAAATAGTTGTATAACATTCATTCCTGGTCTAAGTCTAGAGTCTTATAAGACTTCTCTATAATTTAACCAGTAAGATTTTGCAGGTGAGAGTAAGGGAGTACTTTAAATCCCAAGATTTGGGAAACATTATGTGACAATAAGTCACATTTTGTACCGAAAAAGGATTTGTACAGCATTTCTAGACCCTTTGACAACTTCATTCTGTTCTTCATTTTCATGATGGAATCAATTGGTCCAGAGGTGAGACTTTTTGTTTTCTTGATGTTGAGGTGTAGCCCATATTAAAAGCTATTATCTTCTATCTTCTATAGTAAGTGCATTGAGTCATATCCTTTTTGCAAGCAAAGTTGTGCAAATGTGTGCATTGTTAAGTTGTCCTCCAATCCTGTTGCTGCATTCTTCATATAGTCCAGCTTCTAGAATAATTTACTAAACATACAGATTGAACAGGTATGGAGAAAGGATACAACACTGATGTGTGTCAGAGTTATATACTTTCACCATATTTATTCAATGGATATGTTGAATAAATAATGCAATCTGGAGTATATGAAGAGAGATGCAGCACTGGGATTAGAAGAAGATTCACTGACAACTTGCAATGAAATTTTGCTTGCTAAAGTGAAGAAAGCTTGAAGCATTTTTTTGATGGTTGTTGTTGTTATGTGCCGTCGAGTCGCTTGCGACTCATAGGGACCCTATATACAACAGCCCTAAACTCCGCTCTGTCCTGTGCCAATCGCACTGTCTCTGACACTCCCATTCCAATTATCCCAGTCACTGAATCAATCCACCTCATAGAGGGCCTTCCTCTCCTGCGCTGTCCCTCCACCCTCCCAAGCATGATGTCCCTCTCCAAAGACTGGTCTCTCCCCACAACATGTCCAAAGTATGTTAGACGGAGCCTCAGAATCCTTGCCTCCAAGGAGCCACCCGGTTTAACCCTTTCCAGGACAAATCTGTTTGTTTTCCTAGCAGTCCATGGTATTCTCAATACCCTTCTCCAGCACCACAGCTCAAAGGCATCAATTCTCCTTCTATCCTCCTTGGTCATTGTCCAATTCTCTGATGCATAACAAGTGATTGCCAAGACCATGGCCTGTATCAGACACACCTTAGTCTCCAGAGAGACACCATTGCTCTTCAGTACTTTGGAGAGGTCCCTAACAGCAGACTTTCCCATGGCAATGCGCCTTTTAATTTCCTGGCTGCTGGTGCGAAGACTGTTGACTGTGGAGCCAAGCAAACTAAAGCTGTGTACAATTTCAATCTCTTCACCATCCATCCTGATGCTGCCAATTGGTCCAGTGGTGAGAATCTTTGTCTTCTTGACATTGAGCCTCAATCCATATTGTAGGTTGCAGTCCTTGACACTCTGCAGCAGGCGCTTCAGGTCCTCTTCAGTTTCAGCAAGCAGGGTTGTGTCATGCGCATAACGCAGATTGTTGATAATTCGTCCACCAATCTTGACCCCACATTTCTCCTCATAGAGCCCAGCCTCCTGGATAATCTGTTCTGCATATAGGTTGAAAAGGTATGGAGGTAGGATGCATCCCTGGCGTACGCCCTTCCCAATTTTGAACCATGCAGTGTTCCCTTGCTCTGTTCTGATGACTGGCTCCTGGTCAAAGTTTCGCATTAGAACGATCAAATGTTCTGGGATTCCCATTCTTCTCAGAGTCAGCCATAGTTTGTTAGGGTCTACACAGTCAAATGCCTTTGCATAGTCAATGAAACACAGATAGACATTCCTCTTGTATTCCCTGCTTTCAGCCAAGATCCATCTAACATCAGCTACAATATCCCTAGTACCACGACCCCTTCTAAACCCAGCCTGGACTTCTGGTAGTTCTCTGTTGATGTGCTGTTCCAGTCGTTTTTGGATAATCTTCAGTAAAATCTTGCTTGCATGTGAAATCAGTGAGATTGTTCTGTAGTTTCCACATTCTGTTGGGTCACCTTTCTTTGGGATAGGAACAAATATCGATCTCTTCCAGTCAGTTGGCCAAGTGGTTGTTCTCCAGATTTCTTGGCACAACTTGGTGAGCACGTCCAGGGCAGCATCTGTTAACTGAAATATGTCAATTGGTATACCATCTATTCCGGGGGCCTTATTTTTTGCCATTTCCTTCAAAGCAGCCTGAACTTCTTCTTTCATCACCATAGGCTCTTGCTCATATGTCATAGCCTTCAGTGTCAATTTGCCTCAATATCCATCAAACAAAACACTCACAATTGGATGGATCAATAATCAAAATCATGATCAATGAAGAAGAGAGTAAAAGTGTCAAGGACTACATTTTACTTGGATCCACAACCAACACTGCAGAAGAAAGCAGTCAAGATCCTGCACTAGGAAAAGCTACTGCAAAGGACTTTTTGAAAATGTTAAAAAGCAAAAGTCACTGTGAAGACTAAGGTGTGCCTGATTCAAAACATGGTATTTTCGGTCATCTTTTATACATGCTCAAGATAATACTTTGGTTCTCATGGATTGTTTTAAGTTTCTTCAGCCTCAATTTGGACTTTCACCTGAGTGCAATTGATGGTCTGTCCCACAGTTAGCACTTGGCTTGATTTTGACTGCTGATACTGAGTTTTCCCTAGCAATTTCTTCCAAAGATATAGTCTATCTTATTCCTATGCAGACGGTGAGGTCAATGTGCAAAGTTGCTGTTTGTGTTTCTTTTTTTCCCCTTAAAGCACTATATATATAATAGATATTTTTATATATTGTACATAATACAGAATTCTATATATTCTATATAATTATAATGTTGTTGTTGTTATGTGCCGTTGA
>NW_006399778.1:365411-367130 GCF_000299155.1 Elephantulus edwardii | reverse complement strand
TGGCTATGTAAATTAATACAATAACTTTCAAGGGTAGTCTGGCAGTACTAACATTTCTAAACATGCATATGGCATATAACTATTATATATATATAATATGTGTAATATATCTATTACAGCATGTTCCTCCCATTTAATATTTTCCCAATTCATTCACTGTTGTACATTTTCCTCCCTGCCCCCCAGTTCACTTTTCTCTTTGAAAAGAAAAAAAAAATTCTCTCATTGTTATACCACATACACACACACCCAATCCACAATCCACTTTACTATGCATTTCTTTCTCTGGCATCTTGTTATGAAAATAATACCTAATCATATATTCTTTTAAACAGTTCTCTTCCTCATCTGTTTCAATGCAGTATACATTATTTATACCCTTTTCTTAGGCTCCTCCCAGCTCAGATGACACTCCCATTTTACAACAGTATTTGTCCTTTTGTGACTGAGATATTTCACTCAGCATATTGTCCTCCAGGGTCACCCATTTTGTATAATATTTCATGAGTTCCTTATTTTTCAATGCAGCATAGTATTCCATTGTGTGACTATAGAGCTTCTCTATCCATTTGTTTGTTGATGGGCACTTGGGTTGTTTCCAACTCTTTGCTATTGTGAACAAAGCAGCAGTAAGTATGACTGTGCATATATCTGCTTAGGTGGAAGATCTGATTTCTTTAGGGTATTTATATACCCTAAAGAAATCTTTTTTATAGAATATGATGCTAAACATTGTGACACTGATGTGCCAAATGTGATAATGGTTACCCATGGTGGACAGTGTTTTGTGGAGCTTCCTGATTAAAAAAAGCTTGGGGCTCTCTGCTTCTCATCAATCCAAATTGCACTCTCTTCTCATGCAGCCTCAGCCACTACCCTGAGACGCAATGGTGAAGGTCAGAGTAAGCTATTTGGCCACATTGGGCTCCTGGTCACCAGGGCTGCTTTTAACTCTAGCAAAGTGCATGTTGTTACCATAAATGATCCCTTCATTGACCTCAACAACATGGGCTATATGTTCCAATGACTCCACCCATGGCAAGTTCAACGGCATTGTCAAGGATGAGAATGGGAAGCTGGTCATCAATGGGAACGCCATCACTATCTTCCAGGAGCCAGATCCCGCCAACATCAAGTGGGGTAATGCTGGTGCTGAGTATGTTGTGGAGTCCACTGGTGTTTTCACAACCTTGGAGAAGGCTGGGGCTCACTTGAAGGGTGGTGCCAAACAGGTAATCATCTCTGCTCCTTCTGCCAATGCCCCCATGTTTGTGATGGGTGTGAACCATGAAAAGTATGACAACTCTCTCAAGATTGTCAGCAATGCCTCCTGCACCACCAACAACTTTGGCATTGTAGAGGGACTCATGACCACAATCCGTGCCATCACTGCCACTCAGAAGACTGTGGATCGCCCCTGTGGAAAGCTGTGACGTGATGGCCATGGAGCTGCCCAGAACATCATCCCTGTATCTACTGGTGCTGTGAAGGCCGTAGGCAAGGTCACCCCTGAACTGAATGAGAAAATTACTGGCATGGCTTTCCGTGTCCCCACCCCCAGTATGTCAGTTGTGGACCGTCTGAAAAAAGCTGCCAAATATGATGACATAAAGAAAGTAGTAAAATCAAAACAACTATGAGATATCATCTCACCCCAGTAAGAATAGCAAAATTTAACAGAACAGCAAGCAACAAATGCTGGTGAGGTTGTGGAGAAAC
>NW_006399778.1:363840-364716 GCF_000299155.1 Elephantulus edwardii | reverse complement strand
TATGATTGGATATTCTTGTTATTACAGAAGTCCAGAGTGAAGGCTGCATAATGGAGTGGACTTGGAGGGAGGGATTGTATAACAATGAAAACGTTTTTCGTTTTCTTTTCAAGGAGAAGAGTGAATTGGGAGGGAGAAGATGGGTAGGGAGAAAAGTGCAACAATGAATGACTGGAAACCCTAAGTCTCTGTAAACTTTAGGAAGTAGTAAAGCAGGCATCAGAAGGGCCCCTCAAGGGTTTCCGGAGGCAAGCCATTTCAAAAGTGGATGCCACTCTTGCTTCCAAGCTTGTTTTAATTGGCAAGCTCCACCAAACACTGTCCACCATGGGTAACCATTATTCCTTTTGACACATCAGTGTCACAGTGTTTAGCATCAAAGCAACTATGAATTACCTCTCTGAACAGCAATGCACAGACAAGTGCTATACCACTTAGAAGAATGTTTGACAAAAAACAATTCAAACCAGGCCTCAGGGGCGCAGATTAAAATCACCCACTTGGGCTTGGTAGCATAACTTTCTGTCCACTAGGCCAATGTAGCTTTCTTTATATTGTCATTGTTATTGTTGTTAAGTGCCGTCGAGTTGTAGATGACTCATAGCAACCCTGTGAACGAAAGACCTGAGCACTGCATAGTTTCCAGAGGCAAGCTATTTTGGAAGTGGATGCCACTCCTGCTTCCAGGCTTGTTTTAATTGGGAAGCTCCACCAAACACTGTCCACCATGGGTAACCATTAACGCATTTGTGTGTGCCATTGAGTCAGAACCAACTCATAGCTGACCATCCAGTGGGTTTTCAGAGGCAGTAAATCACATGGGAAATGACTGCCCATCTATAATTTTATGTAATTAATGCAATAAAAATATGTATA
>NW_006399778.1:361728-363705 GCF_000299155.1 Elephantulus edwardii | reverse complement strand
AATAGAGTACAAAATAATGATGTGTGAAATCATGCTGAAGAGGAGCCTGCTAGGTTAGAAGTCACTCAGTCAAAACACCCTGTTGCTGCAACTAAGGATGGGAGTGTGGTTCCCCGTAACTGTGAAAATGATGAAGGAGTAAACAACTCGGTTCTGCTGTGCATGGGGTCACTGTGAGTCAGGACCGACTCCATGGCAGCGAACAACAAACCATGCTTAGCATTCTGAAACTCTGACTCCACTTCATATTCTGTGACCATTTTTTTACACTAGTTTAAGTATATCTACATTCCTCTTACGAAGGGTAGCCTGCTTTTAAAAATTCTTTATCAGGATGGTCTGAGTACACTGGGGTTGACTACTGAAAATTTTTTTCTTGGGTTTTGTTTGTTTGTTTGTTTGCTTCCCCCGCCCCCCACTTAGAGAGAAAGCTCTGAAAGGATCAGAAAGAAAGTAGCTTTGTTACCAGGATGGAGTTAATGGGTGGGGGGTGGGAGAACAAGAGGTAGTGGTGGTCAGGTCTGTAATCTTAATCTGGATTGAAGCCTAACATCAAGAAGATAAAAATTTGTACTACTGGGCCAATTGGCAGCACATGACAGATGGAGAAGAGATTGAGGTTGTTAACAGTTTCAGCTTGCTTAACACCACTCTTGGCACCAGCAGTCAGGAAATCAAAAAAGACAAACTGCATTGGGGAAATCTGTTGTGAGAGACCTCTCCAGAGTGTTGAGGAACAATGATGGCAGTCTAGAGACTAAGGTATGTCTGATCCAAACCATAGTCTTCGCAATTATATGCTATGCATCAGAGAGCTGGACAATAACTAAGGATGACAAAAATAGGTGATTCCTTTGAGTTGTGGTGCTGGAGAAGAGTATTGAACATACTATGGATCACCAGGAGAAAAAATAGGTTTGTCTTGGAGATGGTGAAACCAAGTTTCTCCTTGGAGGCAAGGATTTTGAAGCTCCGTCTCACCTACTTTGGGCACATGGCCTGGAGAGACGAGTCCTTGGAGCAGGACATCATGCATAGAACAGTATAGGAGAGGAAGGCCCCAGATGAGATGAATTGGCAATAACTGGGGTAATGAGGGTAGGTGTGTTGGAGACAGTGAGACTGGCTCAGGATAGGGCAGAGTTCAAAGCTGTTCTACGTAGTCTCTGTGAGTCACAGGCTACTCGATGCCATATAGCAACAATATGTTGGGCTCTAGAATCTAAAGTGGAAGAAGCAATTTCAGAAGATGATTAGGAGTCAGAAATGTCCTTGTATCCTTTTCCCTCCAGGCTTTCTTTTAGTTTAGGAAGCTAGGAATGTAAATTCAGTGTGCCCACTCTAGAAGAAGGCACTCCTCAGTTAGTTGTGGAGGAAAGTCTGTTTCTTTCAGCATCTGTAAGCCCAGCATTCCCTGTAAAGCTTTATGTCGTCTGGCCTTCCTCTTGTCAAGGAGCTTCATCACACACCCAAGGCCGAGGTCCAAAAAGACACACTCCATTGCTGGTGATTATTTCTTGGTGGTACTAAAAGTTCATTCCTGTATCCTAATTTGTAAATCATTCTCCTACCGATAAACACTATTACTTTTCTTTATTCCAATTAAAAAAAAAAAACAAACAACAGATCCGGTTCTCCCACCGCCCCCGCCGCGGGTTCCAGCAGCACGGCGGCGGGCAGAGAGGCAGTGCCAGAGCAACCCAGCTTCGCGAAGGCTCTGTGCGCGCCGCGGCCCACAGGCACCTGGCACGAGCCCTCCCTGTCGCCAACATGCCCAAGAGGAAGGTCAGCTCGGCCGAGGTTGCGGTGAAGGAGGAGCCCAAGAGGAGATCAGCGAGGCTGTCAGCTAAGCCGCCTGCAAAAGTGGAAACGAAGCCCAAAAAGGCAGCAGGAAAGGAGAAGTCTTCTGACAAAAAAGTGCAAACAATGGGGAGCTCTGGTGGCCTAGTGGCAAGAAGCTGCAACTACAACCCCAGA
>NW_006399778.1:359417-360854 GCF_000299155.1 Elephantulus edwardii | reverse complement strand
ACTTATTTTCTTCTTTATGAAAACTTTCCTCCAAATTTAAAGCTGGAAGGTCACTGGAATTTAGAAAAGAATTATAACTACATGGCTTTTTAGATTTTTGGTACGTGCATTAAGAATTGTGTACAGGTTGTTCATAATGTCTCTGTACTGGCCCTTAAACAACCAATAAAATAACAACCATGAAAGAATAAAAAAAAAAAAAACAAAAAACACAACAACAACGCCTTGGTACATTGTCCTTACACCCTCATTTCTGTACTACGAGATAGAAGTGGAAGCTCTCCAATGAATTTGCATAGGCAATAACTTGTAGGAATTCCCAGAGTGAAAGAGGCACGTGAATGATTAATCAAGAGCCTGAAATGTAATTATGTATTAGTATAATTATACATTACACTAGAAGACAGAAGTCCTCATTCTACCCCCAATCTTTGGAAATTTGTTTATTCTTCTACTCTTTCTAAAGTGGTTGCTGAATTCTGCCTACTCTTGCCAGGCAGGAACTAGGAATAGAGAAATAAACAAAACCTGGTCCTTTGCCCTCAAGAAATTTACAGTAATTTATGGGAAGACAGATAAGTAAACAGATGCCTCTTGCAAACTATTCAACTTTGGGAAGTTGATTAATCTTCAGGGTTCCAGGAAGACTAAATGAAATAATTTATGGGAAGTGCCAGTTCCTGGTGTGGATTAAAAACTGGACAGAAGCTCTCATTATTGTTTTGGTAGCAGTAATAGAATTTTGTTATAGCGATTGGAGAAGTTCTTTCTCTCTGAACTCTTCTTTCTAGGACATTGAGTGAACTGTTGAAATAATAATAGAGCATCTGCAAACTGACACTCAATAAATATTAGTTTCTTTTCTTTACATGTCATGCTGAGACAAAGGTAAACAAGTAGATATTAATGCAAACATCCATCTGTTTGAAAACCACAATGATCTTCCTGCCCGTGTGTCACAGAGCCACTGTGGACACTCCCTCAGCCACACAGATTTCACCTCTGACCACATCTGAACATCTGGAATGAGGCTGCCTCCTTTCCTGCCCATGGCTACAAGAAGTCATGGGGACAGGAAGTTCCTTTGACCCAGGACTGATGGCTGCTTTTGCAGGTCGTTTTCTCCCAATTTACTAAGCATGGCCCAGTGTGCACTCTGGATTGGATTATCCCATAAACAAGGTAAAAATGGACTACTTGTATTTGTTGTTGTTGTTGTTAGGTGCCCTCGAGTCATATATGACTCATAGTGACCCTATGAATGAAAGGCCTGATCACTGTTCATAGGGTTTCTGAACACAAGCCATTTCAGAAGTGGATGCCAGGGAGCTCTGGTGGCCTAGTGGCAAGAAGCTGCACTGCACTCCCAGAGGAACACGGTTCGAATCCACCAGATGCTCTGCCGGAGAAGGAGGTGCAATATCCTCCTGTACCAGT
>NW_006399778.1:353382-358352 GCF_000299155.1 Elephantulus edwardii | reverse complement strand
GTCATCCATCCTGACGCTGCCAATTGGTCCAGTGGTGAGAATCTTTGTCTTCTTGACATTGAGCCTCAGTCCATACTGAAGGCTGCAGTCCTTGACCCTTTTTTTGGAAGACAGATACAAAAGAGAGCATGACCCTCAACCAAGTCCATTGACAATAGTGACTGCAGATGTGGATTCTTTTTTCTTTTTTTTTAAATTTTCTTTTTTTTAGCATTGGATTCTTAACTCAATCTGTATGCTGACCAAATCATTTGAGAAGCTGGACTCTGTGGAGTAGTAGTATCAGGAGCAAAGGAAGACTCATCAACAAGCAATGTTTTGCTCTTGACACAACCTTCCTTGCTGAAAGTGAGGAGGACTTGAAACACTTGCTGCAGAAGATTAAAGACTATAGCCTTCAATATGGATTCTCAACATCTCAACATCAAGAAGACAAAAATCCTTACCACTGGACCTATAAGTAACATCATGACTGATGGAGAAAGATCAAAATTGTCCAACATCTTCATCTTTCTTGGATCCACAATCAACACCCTTGACACCAGGAGTCAGGAAATCAAAAGACTTATGCATTGGGAAAGTCTGTTGTCAGAGACCTTCCAATGTACTAAAAAATCAGTGATGTCAGTTTGAAGAGTAAGGTGCACCTGATTCAAGCCATTGTCTTTTCAGTCACTTCCTGTACCTCTGAGAGATAGACAATGAATGAGGACAACAAAGGAAGAATTGATGTCTTTGAGTTGTAGTGGTGGAGAGAAATACTGACTGAAAAGCCCATGGACTATCAAAAGAACAAACAGATATGTCTTGTGAAAAGTGCAACCAGAGTGCTTCTTGGAGGTAAAAGATGGCAAAGCTTCATCTTCATACTTTGGGCATGTTACTAAGTGAGACTATTCTTTGGAAAGGGCCATCATGTTTGGAAAGGTGAAGGGTCAATGAGATACAGGTAGACCCTCAATGAGACAGATTCACAGAGTGACTGTAGCAATGAGCTCAAATGTGTCAGAGCTCAGGGATGAGGATTGCACAGAATTGTTCATAAGGTCATGACCTAATGGTTGTACTTTCCCTAATGCCAACTACCAGCAACAGCAATGGTTGAAGAATTTGACTGCTACCAGAAGGTCATCGACTCAAACTCACAGCTGCTCCACAGGAGAAAGATGACTCAGTCTCTCCCTGTAAAGATTTACTGCCTCAGAAACCCAACAGGCAGGTTCTACTTTTTCCCACAGTAAGGGGTCACTATGCGTCACAATTGACATGATGGCAGAGATTTTTATGTGGTTGAGCAGCTTTGATTTAAAGACTATATTGTTTGAGTTTTCCTTGTTTGTTTCTTTACTTTCCTAGAGGAATTTTAAAGCATCATTTGCAATTGTTCCCTTTTTCTGGATGTGCACTGGACCATTTCAGGTCATATATTCCTCTAAGTCTGAGTCAACAAGTTGACTCTTCTCATAGTGCAGTGTGATGGCCACCCAAGTTTTTGGTATTCTGTTTGTTTATTACCTTTTACATAGTCATTGTTGTACATTTTCTTCCCCCCTCCCCAGCTCATACTTCCCCGTTCCAGATTGTTGTCATATATATAATGCCTAATCATATATTCCTTTCAGGCAGTCTTTCCCCTCATCTGTTCCAATGCAGTGTTCATTATCTATGTACTCTTTTCTCATTCTCTCCAACCCCACCCCCAATCTGTCATAATGTATTATGCAGTATTTGTCTATTTGTGCCTGAGATATTTCCTCAACGTAATGTCCTCCAGGTTCCCTGATGTTGTGTAATGTTTCATGAATTCATAGTTTTTCAGTGTTGCTTAATATTCCGTGGGTTAAAGTACCACAGTAGGGTTTTTTCCATTCACTTGTGGCATGGCACTTGGGTTGCCTCTGTCTTTCTACTATTGTGAATAACAGTAATAAACATGGATGCATACATTTGACTGAGCTGTGGCTCTGGTTTCTTTAGGGAATATTCTCAGTAGTGGAATTGCTGGGCCAAATAGTATTTCTATTTCCAAGTTTTTGAGAATGCACCAGATTGCCTGCTGTAGTGGCGATACTGTTTACATGTTCACCAGCAGTGAATAAGAGTTCCAATATCTCTACAACCTTGCCAGCATTTCTTCTTTGCTTCTCTTTGAACTTTGCTATTGTTGCTGGGGTGAGATGGTATCTGATAGTTGTTTTGGTTTGCATTTTTCTAACATCAAAAAAACAAAGATTCTTACCATTGGGCCAATTGGCAGGGGAGAAGAGATTGAGGTTGTTAACAGTTTCTGCTTGATTGGCTCCACAATCAACACTCTTGTTACCAGCAGTGAGGAAACAAAAAGACAAATTGCATTGGGGAAGTCTGCTGTTAGGGACCTCTCCAAAGTACTGAGAAGCTATGATGTCACTCTAGAGACTACAGTGTCCCTAATCCAGGCATGGTCTTCACAATTACTTGCTATACATCAGAAAGCTGGACAATGACCAAGGATGGCAGAAGAAAAAGTGATGCCTTTGAGCTGTTGTGCTGGAGAAGAGTATTGTACATACCATGGAGTGGCAAGGAAACAAACAAATCTGTGTTGGAGGGAGTGAAACCAAGTTTCTCCTTATACACTAGGCTTTTGAAGCTCCATATCACATACTTTGGGCACATGGCAAGAAGGGACCAGTCCTTGAAGAAGGACACCATGGTTGGAAGAAATTGGAGCGTGGGAGAGAAAGACCCTGGATGAGACAAATTGATACAGTAAGTGAAGTTATGGGTGTAGATGTGCCAGAGTCAATGAGACTGGCTCAGGACAAGGCAGACATCAAAGCTACTGTAGTCGCTATGAGTTGTAGGTGTTGTTGATAACAACAATAACAATAGCTAGGAATTTTTAACATTTCTTCATGAGTTGGTTTGCCATCCAAATGTCTTCTCCGGTGAAATGTCTTTTCATATCCTGTGCTCATTTTTTGATTGGATTGTTTACCTTTTTCTGGTTGAGGTGCTGGAGTAGTCTATAAATTTTAAATATAAGTTCCTTATCAGATATGTTTTTGCCAAATATTTTTCCCCAATCTGTGGGTTTCCTTCTTACCCTGTTGGAGGAGTTTGGGGATGTGCATAGGGATTTGATTCTTAGAAGGTCCTATTCATCTATTTTATTCTCTCCTGATTGTAGGGTTTTCGTTATGTTTGGAAGACTGTTCATGCTGTGAATTAGGGCTTCTAGAGTTCTTCCTATATTTTCTCTGATGAAGTTTAGAGTCTTTGGTTTACTTCTAGATCCTGATTCATTTTGTATTGGGTTTTGTATATGATGTGAGATGTGAATCTTGCTTAAATTTTCTGCAGATGGTTTTCCAATTTTGCCAACAACATTTGTTAAAAAGACTGTCATTTCTCCACTTAACTGATTTAACTGATTTTGCTTGCTTGTCAAAGATCATTTGACCATAGGTAGATGAGCTGATTTCTGGGCTCTCAATTCTATTCCGTGAATCTATGTGTCTGTCACTGTACCAGTACCATGCTGTCTTTGCCACCACAGCTTTGTAGTAAGAGTTGAGATCAGGAAGAAGAATTGAATTTGCATCTAGCTTTTCTGTTAACTAGCTTTGTGATCTTATGTAAAATCTAAAACTCACTATGATTCTATTGTTGAAACTTCTTATTTTGAGGTGTGTGGATCAAAGCCTCTGATGGTTGCAAATACTGCTCCTGAACATAAGACATGTTGTTGATTGCCGTTGAGTTGAGCACAACTCATAGCCATCCTATGAACAAAAGGCTGGAAGCCCTTCCATACCTATCGTCTTTTATCAAAGTTCATAGTTTCCAGAAGCATGCTGTTTAGGAAATGGATGCCACAGTGAAAGTTAACTCTGATGTAGTTGTATTCTAAAGTACAATGTTTCCTGAACTGTGAACACACATTTCCTCATCTGTAAAATGGGCAAAATGGTATTATTAGTAGCAGCCTTATAAGATGGACATGGATGTTAAAGAAGATAATACATGTAATCACTTAACACTGTGCTTGCCAGGAACACTTTTAGCTTTTGTTTATGATCCAACTTCAATATTATTATTTTTTTAATTTTTTTAGTCATTAGCACAAACTTTAGCTTGGTGCCTAGAAACTTGTCTTGTCACTTCTGTACCTCTGACGGTGTCTGGCACCAAGCCTAGTACGTAGCAGAGAGTCAGTGGGTAGCTGTTGAATCACCTTAAATGGAACAGGACAGCCTGTCCATTCAGGCTTAGCACAAGAGCTATGTCACTAAATAGCTGTTGTTCCAAAACTGACAGCCAGGTCTGACACAGACATACTTGCCCAGTTTGTAAGCCACATTTCCAGCTTCCTGCCTTGCATGCTGTTTTTCAGTGACATCAAATCAATTCCAACTCATAGAGACCCAATGCAATCTGTTGATTGAAACTGCCCCGTCCTGTGGTGCTCAAGCTCATTCTTGCAGTCATTCTACCACACTGAGGGTTTTCTTCTCCTTTGCTTGAATATCTAAACATGTCTTTTTCCAAGGACTGACAACTCCTGATAGTATGCCCAAAGTATGAGTGAGAAAGTCTTATCTTTGCTATAAGGAGCACTTTGGCTGCACTTTTTCCAATACAGATGTTTGTTCTTTTGCCAGCACATGGTGTCTTCAGTTCTACATTCTATTTAATATTAAATTCTACTCACGTCCATAGAAGAAAAGGCCAAACTAACATACATAAATACTAAAATCGTGGCTCAGCAAATTGTCATTGGACTACCATCCTGACTCCAGCAATGTCTGGCTAACAGTTATGATCTGACTTATGGTTTCCTGGTCTGTGATAAAGGGATAATAACAGCACTTTTCTCATGCAATTATTGTAAGAATAAAAGCAAACCGAACACACTGCCATGAACTTAATTTCAGGTATAGCTACACTATGGGGCAGAGTGGAACTGCTTCATGAAGCTTTACATA
>NW_006399778.1:341887-353017 GCF_000299155.1 Elephantulus edwardii | reverse complement strand
TAAACCCACCCCCACCCCAAATATAATCCACTCTGCAACCCTCATTCTGTACTCTTATGATAAACATAATGCCCTAAAATATAATACTTTTAAACTATTCTTCTCTCATTCATTTCATGAAGCTTTTTAAGGCTGTAATTTTTCATTTTTGAGGCAGCTGGGAGATCTGACTAGAGGGTCCAAACTGCCAACCTTTCTTTTTAACCAATGAACTATCGGGGCCACTATCTTAGGATAGTACCTTCCATATGTGGCTCTCTTTACCTAGATTCCAATTCTCCTATTTTCATTCTTTTTGCTTTCTTCAGTCTGACGGTCACTCGTTTCAGAAATCCTTCCCTGTCATAGATAGTAGATTGGCCCGTCTTATACTCTCCCTGTAGCACCTCCTAATTACACTTTGTAACTTCCAGTGGACCTGTAATTACTTCTCCAACCACTCATTTCCTTTGTGAAGTGTGACCTTCAGGAGGATGAGCATGGCATCTATCTCATTCATTCCTGTGCCCCTACATCCAACTGTGTATTGGTATATAATACTTTTAGTAACTTATATTTATTAGCTGGGGTGGGGGGAATGAAATGACAAGGCACAGAAATGCAAACCCTAATGCTTATCAAGCTCTCAATAAATGGCATAATATATTATTATTAGGGAGCTCTGATGGAATATGTCACAGATTACATTTCATATGTAACCCCAGACTCTGGCTGTTCAAATCCACTCTTCAGGAGAAGAGGTTAATTCCCCCTGTGTAATTTATATCCTCTTAAAAAGCTGCCAAACGGTCAGCTACAAGTCAGTACCAACTTGTTTTGTGCTGTTGAGTCACTTGCGACTCTTAGCGATCCTGTGTACACAGCTCTGAACCCTGCTTTATCCTGTGCCAACATTATTGTCTCTGACACACCCACCCCCATTACTCCAATCACCGAATCAATCCATCTCATTGAGGGTCTTCATCTCCTGCGCTGTCCTATCACCTTTCCAAACATGACATCCCTCACCAAGGACCGGGTCTCTCCTTACAACATGTCCGAAGTATGTCAGACAAAGCTTCAGAATCCTTGCCTCCAAGGAGCTGCCCAATTTCACTCTCTCCAGGATGAAGCTGTTTGTTCTGCTAGCAGTCCATGGTATATTCAATACTCTTCTCCAGCACCACTTATCAAAGGCATCAATTCCCCTTCTATCATCCCTAGTCATTGTATTACTAGGGATATAATTATTATTGTTGCTGTGTAGTGTCATGTAAGAACTGACTCATAGTTGACCTTACAGATTTTTTTATAGAGGTTTACAAAAGCAAATAACAGGAGAAAATCACCAATCTTTCTCCCACAGAGCAGCTGGTGTCTTCAAACTGCATGCCTGTGGGTTTGCAGTGCAATCCCTTACTACTAGGCCACCACAATATTGGTTCAGGGTTTTTTCACTTTGAAAGAAATCACACCTTCCTAGTATTTCTACCTCTATTTTTGTTAGCTATAAATTGAGGGAATGGGGGAAATTTGGGACAAACAACACATGCTAAAAAAAAAAAAACAACCCAAAAACAAATCAAACAACTAATGAGAGGAACAACAAGTTAGAGATGGGCATTATTACTCCAGCTTTCTAACTCATGTGTTGCATAACCTCAGACAAATCTTTAGTCTTCTCCTTTTTCCACTATTAATATGAATAGACTGTGTCCAACTACACTTTTTTTAAATATCTCATCGGTAACACTGTCCTGTGAATGTACAAAATTTCTAGATGTAGATTCCCTTAGTGTTCAAGGCTTTCTCAGCTGTTGATTGTTGACCCCAATCCTACTTGCCTCCTTTGTTCTAAATAACCTTGTCTTGCCCCTTCAGTTTATGTCAATAGGCGACTGTGTAGTTCCCAAATTTGTATCACACTCATCTCCAAGATACAGAAGTCTCGTCCTGTTCCTACTCACCACTTGCTTATTGGACCTCAGCCACATGGCGGGGAAATGAGGTTCTCTGGAGGTACTAATTCTCATGACTCAAGGCCTTTGAACATTCCTGTCACTCTGGATCATTGTCCCCTACCTTGTCTAAATAAACTCCTTATACAGTTTGTCTCCTCTTTAACACTACATTCTCAGGAAACATTGCCTGGTCCCCTTAAAAGGCATTAAACTACTCAGAAGGTAAGATTCCTTTTTAAGAATTTGTATACAAATCACTGTGAAAAAATTTGTAACGAATTGTTATACTACATTGGTTACAATTTGCACAATGTTTCAGCATTTTTATTGTTACCATCCTATTTGTCATTTCCATTGATCTAGCTCCTTTCTGCCTCATCTTCACCATGGAGTTTATTATTGATCCTGTGGTCAGTTGTGGTCATATATTTCATTGAAAGGTGATCTGCAAAACTAGTTTCAATTCCAAGTTCAAAGGGTTAGGGTTAGGGTAATATAGCAATAGTATCAGTAACAAGACTTCATATTTCTGGAGAAAAGTTAGAATATGAACTTAAGTGTGACATTTCTTTTTTTTATATTGGCAAGTGATTTGAAATGCATAAAATGTTGTAGATTATACTAAAATATCTGTAACATAGTAAGTGCCCAAGGCCTTCCTGTTGTGCTATACTTTTGCTATACCTTTGCTATACTTAGTCACTGTTTCTGTGTTAATCATTACTCCAGCATCATCACTCCACTTATGAACTGTCAACTTCTTGCTAGGCATTATTCTTGGTGCATTACACAGATGAACTCTTGTAATCTCCAGAGCCACCTGTGAGGTCAAGTAAGGTTCAGAGAAGTTAAGATATCTTTAACCAAGGTCACCAGGACTGGAACCAGATGCTAAAGCCCTTATCACAGCTCTGCCCTGTGTCAGGATACAGTCTGTCTATTTAAAGGGGGGAGACTTCTCAAGCTCTGCCTAAGAACAACTACCAATATTTGTTGAGGGCTTACTATGTCCTAAGTATTGTGCAAATTACTTCACATGATCAGATTTAATCTTCACAGCACCTGTAGGAAGGAGTGGCTGTTACTATTCTTGTATCATGATGTTGTTGTTAGGTGCTGTTGAGTAGAGTACGACTCATAGCGACCCTAAGAACAAAAGAGCTGAACCCTGTTCTATTCTGCATGATCCTCTCACTTTCTGGACACAAGAAACCATTGTGGCAGTCACTGATCAAAGAGGTGTCAGTCCACCTACTTGAGGGTCTTCCTCTCCTTGGCCAACCCTCTAGCATTTTGCCCTTCTCCAAGGAACAGCCCCACATAGCAACACACCCATAGTATTTGAGGCAAAGCCTCATCATTCTTGCCGCTTGAAGAGCACTCCGGCTATACCCTCTCCAAGACATATCTGTTCATTCACTTGGATGTCCATAGGACATTTGGTGCTCTTCTATAACATTACAGCTCAAAGGCATCACTTCTTTTTCTGTCATCCTTATTCATTATCCAGCTCTCAGATGCATAGCAAGTAATCAGGAAAACCATAGCCTGAATCAAACACACCTTATTCCTCAAACTGACATCATTACTCCTCAATAATTTGGAGAGGTCCTTAACTGAAGATTTTCCCAGTGCAATGTGTCTTCTTATTTCCTGACTGCTGTTTCAGTATGAGGAAAGACATATATCCCCTGTGTAAAGATATTTACCCTAGATAAAGACAGGAGTCAAACCCACACATTTTTTTTTATTTTAATGAAAGTTTACAGAGACTTTGGGTTTCCATTCATATATTGTTGCACAAAACCCATACATTCTAATACCACAATCTCAACTCTTAACAAGAGCAGTAACTAATCTGGGTTTCTTGCAGAGCCATGCACTAAACAGGTAAAGGGAGAGATCTGGGAGCCTCTCATTCTCCAATCCTACATAACTCTAGTGGTAAAGCTGTAGTCTTTAGAGACCTGAAGCTCCATCTGACATACTTTGCAAGGATGGACCAGTCTTTGGAGAAGGACATAATGCTTGAAAGGGTGAAGGGACAGTGCAAGAGAGGAAGACTCTGGATGAGATAGATGGATTGACTCAGCGACTGGGATAATGAGGGTAGGTGTGTCAGAGACAATGAAATTGACCCAAGATAGAGCAAGGTTCAGAGCTGTTGGACATAGGGTCACTATGAGTTGGAGTTGACTTGACGGCACATAACAACAACAGCTAACAGAAAGGCAATGCATCATGCATCTATGACAATTTGAATCCACAAACTGTTCTGTGAGAGAAAGATGGACAATATTCTGTGTAATTTACAGCTTGCAAAAACCTGCAGGAGGATCTTCTATGAGACGTTTCTGACTCTATAGAAATGATTTTGACTTTGACTTTCTCCTATCCAGAACTCCACAGAGCAGAATTGCCTATTTCCATTAATCGGATATTGAGAGGTTTGGCCTGCAGGTGGCAGCAATGTGAACCTTCTCCTTTTTAACTTGTATTGTAAAGCAATAATGAGAAAGCTTTATATAGTCATGTTGACTTATTTGCATAGTGTTCTCTGGCCTCAAATATTATTTGCTAATGAACTTGACTTTCTGAGTTTCAGCCCAGTGGAAATTGACAGGCTTGTGGAGTCCTTCACAACTGGGTTTTGAAATGACAGTGTACTCAAGGTCAAGTCATCCATTCCCCAAACCATCATGTTGTTTTTAAACTGTGGAAAAACCTTGTTTCAGTGGTCCCCAAATTTTGTCAAGTTTTGCAATTTTTTAAATTCCCTATTTTTTGTTGTTTTCAAAGAACAGTAATAAAAACATTTAGGGGAACATAGTGAAAACCCAATTTCCCTAACAGGTGGAACCCAAGGCCTATCCAATTAGGGAGAAAACTTTGTTATCATTCCAGGAATAAATTTACCTCATTGTGTACAATTCAGAATAAACTCATAGTGACTCTGTAGAGGATTTTTGGAGGCAGTGAATCACATTGTTCATCTTTATCTCAGGTAGCTGCTGGTGTTTTCAAACCATCAAAGCCTTTGGAAGTTCAGTAAAGTGTCAATTGATCAGAGCACAGAGGGGAATCCCTTGCTTATAAAGGTGCAAGATTACCCACAAGGCCTTGCCAGCTTGGGTAACTACTTGAACATAGGTTTTTCCTGAGATATCCAAAATTTCTCCAAATTTATTCTTGAGTTTAGTTGCTTTCCATTCTGCCAGTCTCTGCTGCCTGTACATTTCGATAATATGTTCATCCTCCTTGTTAAATTCATTCTCATCCTCCAGCTCTTCCAAAGTCATCCCTTCATATGTTTTCACAATTGACTGCTGAAGAACTCACTGCTGCTCCTCTTCCTGTTCCAATTCTTTTGAATTTTCCTGGTGTTAAATTCATCAAGGCTACTTCAACAACCTGCATACCCAATTACCCTGACAGGAATCTGCCCACAATGTTTGTTTATCTTGAAGGTGATATCAAGGCTCGATTGGTTCCGTACTATTTGGTGGCATGAACCTGATGAGAGATGAGTTGGAGTGGAAATTGTCTGAGTCTGGAGCAATCAAGACTGACCTGGTAGAAAATCTATAGATGACATCTTGCTGTCAACAGTACAAAGTTTGATCCCCACAAAGGGGGACAGTGATTCTGAGGACGACTGAGGCTCCAATGGTGATAACTTGTTGAACTTTATGTCATGAATGTTGTGGAGTTTTTTTTAAAAAAGGAAAGAACTAAACCCTTTTGTTTTTAGTCTTTTATATAAATTATGTTTAAAACCTTGTACATTTTAGAAATAATCATTACTGGGAACCTTTTAAAGTTTTTTGGAACTCTTTATATTAAAGACATTTCCTTTTTTAAAAAAGGGGGAAATTAAAACCAGCTATTAGTGTGGTAAATGTCTATTTTCCTCACTTAAGTTTTTAAGTAAGCCATAAAACTATCTGTTTACCACCTATTGGTGTATATGTTTTATTAAAGGGAATATGGAATATTTATAAATATTAATCATACCAAAAATGATTAATTAAACTTTTAAAAAAAGAGGCCTTTGGTTTAGTGATACATGTCCCTATATTTAAAAAAAACAACAACACACACACTAAAAAACCCCAACAAACTAACTAACCAATACTGTAGAGTTGCCAATCCCAACTCAAGGAAACCCTTCATTTGATTTTTGAGGAAGAAACTGCCTTTCTTTCTCCCAAGGAGCAGAGCGGACCTGTTGGTTAATAGTTCGATATGTAACACGTGAGCCACCAGGGCTCCTTACATATATAAAAGCAAAGGAATGTATTATTTTAAAAATAACTGGTATTTGTATTTTCAACTTTTTGAGCAAGTACCAGACTGCCTTCCGTAGTGGTTGTATGATTTTGCATTCGCACTAGCAGTATATGAGCGTCCCAATTGCTCTGTATCCTCACCAGCATTTGTTGTTTGCGGTCCTATTGAACCATGTTTATTGCAGCATTATTAGCAATAGCAAAGAGAGGGAAGCAGTCTGATCACTCATCAACAAATGAATGGACAGAGAAACTGTGGTACACTCACATAACAGAACATTATGCAACGCTGAAAACAATAAACTTATAAAACATTACATGACCTGGATGAGTCTGGAAGGCATCATGCTGAGTGAAATAGCTCAGTCAAAAAAATTAGAAATACTGCATAAAATTACTGTAATAATGATAGGGAGCAGGAACAGAATGGATAATGAACACTGCACTGTAATATGGTGAAGTGATGGACAATCTGAAAGGAACGGATGATTAGATATTATGCATATAACAACGGTGTGGAACAGGACAAGCACACAAAGTTAACTGGGGGAGGCAGAGGGAGGAAATGCATATGAATGAATGAAAGCATGCATGCATGCAAACCAATCTCTGTAAACTTTCACTAAAATCACAATTAAAAAACAAGTGGTAACCTAAAATCTCTGATATACAGCATCAGATAGATAATGACTAAGGATGACAGAAGAATCAATGCCTTTGAGTTGTGGAGCTGGGAATAGTATTGAATATACATAGCATGGACTGCCAAGAAAACAGGTGTGTTCTGGAGAGGGTGAAACCAAGCTGCTCCTTGGAGCAAGGATTTTGAAGCTCCATCTCACATACCTGGGGCATGGTGCCAGGATGGAAGGATATCTTGCTTGGAAGAATGGAGAGTAGTGCAGGGAAGGAAGACCCTGGATGAGATAGATTGACACAGTGCCTAGGATCCTAAGGGTAAGTGTGTCAGAGACAGATTAGCTCAAGATAGGACAGAGTTCAGAGCTGTTGTTCATAGGTTGCTATGAGTCACAGGTGACTCAATGATGCATAACAATAACCTAAAAATAATGTAATTCTAACAGAATATTTAGGAGGGGAAAGGTTCTTGTGTCAGGAGAAAAGACTTTATTACATTATCTATAAAACATTAAAAAAATTATAAATAAGATTTCATGAAGATGTTTAAATTCGGCTATGCAAAAGATACCACTAAAATAATAGAAATACAAATCACAGAGTAGGTGAGAATACTTGCAAATCACATATCTGATGAAGAACTTCAATCTATAATACATAAAGAATATTCATATCTCAATAGTAAGAAAACAATTTCAGTAAATGAATGGGCACAAGACCAGCACAGATACTTTGTTGTTGTTATTTTTGTTGTTGTTGTTGTTGTTATGTGCTGTTGAGTTGCTTGTGACTCATAGTGACCCTGTGTGTACAACAGCCCTAAACCCTGCTGTATCCTGTGCCAACCTCACTGTCTCCGGCGTGCCTATTCCCATTACCCAAATCACTGAATTGGTCCATCTCATCGAGGGTCTTCCTCTCTTGTGCTGTCCCTCCACCCTCCCAAACATGATGTCTCTCTCCAAGGACTGATCTCTCCTTGCAAGTATGACAGATGAAGCTTCAGAATCCTTGCCTCCAAGGAGCAGTCTGGTCTCACCCTCTCCAGGACAAACCTGTTTGTTCTCCTAGCAGTCCATGAGATATGCAACATTTTTCTCCAGCACCACAGCTCAAAGGCATCAATTCTCTTTCTATCATCCCTAGTCACTGTCCAGATCTCTGATGCAAAGCACACAATTGTGAAGACTATGGCCTGGATCAGGCACACCTTAGTCTCCAGCCTGACATCATTGCTCTTCAATACTCTGGAGAAGTCTCTGACAACTGACTTTCCCAATGCAATTCATCTCCTGATTTTCTGGCTGCTGGTACTAAGAGTGTTGATGGTGGAACCAAGCAAAACAAAACTGTTAACAATCTCAGTCTCTTCACCATTCGTAATGATGCTGCCAACTGATCCGGTGGTGAGAATCTTTGTTTTCTTGATGTTGAGCTTCAATCCATATTGAAGACTGCAGCCCTTGACCTTCTGCAGCAAGTGCTTCAGGTCCTCCTCAGCTTCAACAAGCAGGGTTGCGTCATCTACATAACGCAGGTTGTTAATAAATCTTCCTCTAATCCTGATGCCACATTATTCCTCATACAGGCCAGAGTCCCCGATAATCTGTTCTGCATACGGATTAAAAATGTATGGAGACAGAATACATCCCTGGTGGACACCCTTCCTGATTTTGAACCATGCCGTGTCTCTTTGCTCTGTTCTGATGACTGTCTTTTGGTTAAAAATATAGGTTTCGCATAAGCACAATCAAATGTTCTGGGATTCCCATTCTTCTCAGAGTCAACCACAGTTTGTTGTAGGGGTGAGTAGCAACACTGACTCTATCAGTCATTTCTCTAATTGGGTAAATGTCTCTTATCAGCTCCTTTCTGTAAATTGCTTCTTTGTCAGATACTATTATAAAAAAAAAAAAATTAAGACAGACTAGGAAGAAGTATTGACCGTTAACTTCCGAAATAACAGACCTTCATAAACCTTTATACAATAGAGCACACTTAGACTAGCAAACATGGAAACTGAGGGTGAGATCTCAGATATGGAAACACAAAGAGGGACGAACAGCTGTAAGCAGACACTAGTGATTGGAACCTGGAATGTGAGAAGCATGAATGTAGGAAAATTGGACATTGTTAAAAAAGAAATGGAACACATAAATATTGACATACTAGGTATTGATGAAGTGAGATGGCTTGGCATGGGACATTTTGAATCAAATGATCATATGATCTACTATTCTGGGGATGAAAAGGTGAGGGGAAAATGGGGTTGCTTTTATAATAATAATAATACAAAAAAACCCAGACACTTTACTGAAGAAAATATGGATAGCAAATTAAACACATGTAAAGAATCTGAGCATGGGGGGTGGGGGGGGGAGGAAGGGGAGGGAGGAAGGGAGAAAAGTACTACAATGAATGACTGGAAACCCTAATTCTCTGTAAACTTTCATTAAAATTAATTTTAAAAAATAAAATGGAAAAAGAAAAATAGAGTAAAAAGAAAAAAAAAAGAATCTCAGCATCATTAGTGCATGGATGGGGAGGAATTCAAATGCCACTGATACCACTTACCATACTCATTCAAATGGCCAAAACTAAACAAATAATAATTATAAACCAATTGATAATACCAAATGCTGGTGAGCATGTGGAGCAACGGGAACTGTCATATATTGATGTTAAAGATGAAAAATGAAATGTGCAACAATGAATGAATGAAAACCTAACTTTTCTGTAAACTTTCATTAAAATCACAATAAAAAAGGAAAATGAATTTTTGTACTGTTACTTTCTGTAGTTTTGGTATTCCATTTTTTACCCTCTTTTCTAATTGTTCACTTTCTTTTAACTAGAACGTATGATTTTCATTTCCAGGAGAAAAGATCAATAAAAAAAATGAAAACTTTTATAAAAAGAAGGGGGAAAGATGCATTGCAATCCCAGAGGTACAAGGTTCAAATCCTCCAGATGCTCTGCTGGAGAAGGAGGGGCAATCTTCTCCTGTACCAGTCAGATCCGATTTGATGGTACACACATAAAAAAATAATACAAATTTTTTAAAATTTTGAAAAGAGGGGAAAAAGAAATGGAAAACTTTGAAAAATGGTTTATGGGTTTATTATATTAGACATACATTGACATTACAACTCAGGAATCTGACTCCTGTACAAAGATTTTGTTAAAACTTTATTCTTGTATGAGAGCTGACCCCAAAATCTTGAGCTACTGTGTCATCCCAATATTTGCAATTGCCATCAGCCATTTGTCAAAGCTTCTAATGAGATCAGCCACCTACAGTTGAATGACACATAGAATCAGTCACCATTTTTCCTTACTGATTTACAAAACTGCCAGAAACATCTGGAGTCTAATCACAAGACTGCAGTTCCTTCCCAGTCTTCAGGAAGTTGTGGTGGGACCAAGACTTCTAAAAGTATGATCAGGTGGAGAGTTTCTTGATTTGAATGGCAACTGAATTTCTAGGTGAAGCCTGAGATACTCCAAATCATGTTGATAATGTCAGATTTTGCATGTCTGTTATTTGCATTCTGTAGAAACTTGAACTCTCATTTTTATTCTACTATGCAACACACTGGTAATTTAATATTGTTTCTTGAGGGGGGAAATGAATGAATATGAACATTTCCATTGTACCAAATGTAAAAAGGTGCAAACATGGTCATTAAATTTAAATTTTATACAGAAAAACAAAACAAACTTGTGCATATTTACCCAAGGGGAAAAAATTGTCTATTTAAAAAAAAACCCTGTACACAAATGTTTGTGGTAACTTTATTCACAATTGAATAGCACCTGAAAATTATCTATTATGGAGAGAATTATTTCATCTCCAACTAGATGTTGTATATCTTAAATGCTGACTGCAGTTTTGAGGCCTTGATGACAGACAGCATGATACTTGTTGAGCTATTTGGAGTTTGACTCTCAATATGACTTTTCTAGCATGAATGACTCACTTTGTGGAGGGGTAGGCTATATGAGTGAAGCATGCTGGCTTATCCACAAAGGAACTGGCTATCTACCTGTCTTACAAGAGAATTGGCTACTCATGCCAATAAATTGAACAGTTCTAGCTACAGAGAACAGGATTACCAGAAGACAAAATTCTTCCCCCAGCCAGAGAAGAGAGTCTTCCCCCAGCCTGGTGAAAGGTGAGGCACACTTCGCTTCAGGATGGCAGCAGCAGCCATGGCTGAAATGGAGAATTGACATGACATGAGATAAGATGAGACTTGGCG